>NW_023339740.1:7756233-7802890 GCF_004916995.1 Morone saxatilis | reverse complement strand
CACACACACACACACACTAACAGATGTAGGCCAAGAACTGAATAGTTTGCTTATCAGGCTTACTACTCCTCTTCAGTTTAAACTAAAAATAGAATACTGTAAAATACAGAAGGAACTATTTCCAAGTTTAACACCAAAGGTTATTGACATTAGCCACCTTAACAAAAAGGCTCTAGAGATAGCAGTCTGGGTGTGTTGGTCGGTTGAACGGTCCACCACTTTGGTCCATACTGAAAAATCTCAACAATAACTGGATGGATTAACATGACATTTAAAGACGTTCATGGTCTGTGGAACTATTTACATAATAGATAACATCTATGGTGAATCCTAATGATGTTAGCACGATCCTGTGACTTTTCATCTAGCATGACAGGCAGGTCAAACTTTTCACATATACTGTGAAATGTTGTCACATCTACAAGACAATCCTAATTATTTTGGTGATCCCTTGATTTTTCCTGTCACACCACCCTGTATTTTTGGCTCTAAACAAAACCCCACAACTATGGATCTCTCCATTGAATTTGACTGACATTCATGTCCGCAATAGGGTTCCATGATAAATAAAGTACCATCATCATATGAACTTTTAATTTGTCCAGTACTTTGGGTTATGACCAAATACCTGCACTATTGACATTCTAATCAGCCTCAGCTGTACTTTGTGTTTAGCGCTAATTAGCAAGTATTTAAATGCTAACACCCTAAACTAAGATGCACCACCGTGCCTAAGTACAGCTTCACAGAGCTGCCAGCATGGCTGTAGACTTTTTGTTTATTGTTGCCCCCAATCTTCCCCTCACTATCCATCTTTTGACAAATCTTATCTAAGACCCATCTTTCTACAACTACTTCCCAATATGACGTCACCACAGTTAACTAAACATAACTGTACGTAACTGCTTAAGTTTCGTCTGTTATACTTACTAAGTTATTTATTTGTCTTCATTTTAATTATATGATTTTTTCTGTGAAGTATTTTATCAACATTTGTTGTATTTAAATGTGCTCTATAAATAAATAAAATGACTTGATGGTTTAAGTCAGCTTTACAAAGTTAATAGATACAATGGATTCATCCTAGGGCCCGACACACAGAATTAGATCTATGCTAACTATTTATATGCACAGCATTAACGAAATTAAATTTTTAATGTCCTGTCATGGTACATTTCACATGACATCACACTGCTAGAAATACATCACTGTACTCAAACATACAGTGGCCACTGATGAGTGTGTCCTGACAAGTTGCCATCATACTGTGGGCATGTAAATCCCCTTGAGGGTGGAATTAGTCATGTTAATAACAACTTTTTAATTCCATCAGATGGTAGAGAGTGAGATAGAAAGCGGTTACCCAACAGTCAAAGCTGGAATGCAGATCATGTATTTTTAATGAACTCATGGTAAGATCAGACATTGAAAAGGGCTAAACATCTCTGGGATATTTAGTTCCACTAAAAGCCACAAATGAAATGAACAAATGTTTTGGGTTATGAAGTATAAACAGCGGCAGCAAAAACATCAGCGCACAGTGGCGACTCCGGACGGAGGGAGGGAGGCTTGGCTGGCTGTGACCTTTAGATGGTTTTCATACCACCCAACAGGGGTTCTGCTCATGTGGGGCTGTATCCAAAGGCTGTGTTTTACAAGAGAAAGTGTTTTAAAGCATACAAGAACACAAGACATACGTATATGTTTTTAATCTTGTTGTTTAAGCAGTACAAACCCTTGCATCACACATTCCATGTCCTGAGGGGACTAAAGTGGCATTCCTTCTGTTTTTTAGTATAAATATTATTTGAACTAGTGACAGGCATTCGGAGAACCTAAAGAAATGAGGAAATATATTGAAGTTGTACTTTATCCAGTATGCTGTAGTTCTGTCGCTGGAAGGTTATGTGAACAGAAAGATGCCCATGAATAATAAGAAATTCTGAATTGAACTGTACAACAATTTTCATTCACTCATGTTCTTTTAAATGTCAACAGTGTGTATAAGAGTGTGTGTATGTGTGTGTAAGATCAAGGGACAGAGTCATCAACATTTAAAGTGAAGCATGACTATGTTTTATATTTTAAATATTGAAAACTAGGCCTAGCCTGGCCTGTTGGGACAATAAGGATGTGGATAATATAATGTTTTTTGTTCTTTAAACATTTTATTTGACTGAAAGCTGAGTAACTGCTGCAGGTATTCTCATAGCCGTGATAATATAAGAATACTGAAGCTATACTGTTCATGGAACCACAGTAGATCTGTTTACATTATAATTTATCATTTGTGTGTGAAAATTTAAATTTGAAAGGTGAATCCTCATATTCGTGGATTCATAGAAAACAGGTCGTAGTGCCTGGAGCCTGTTGAGCATGATTGTGTGTTGGTTGGTTTGTGCATTTTAAAGTAACCTTATACTCATTCATTGGTCAGGAGAACTGCTCCGTTATAATTTTTTTTATTTAGGACATATTGAATGCATGTATGGAGAGTGGAAAATTATTATCTTACGGTTTCTGTGGCTATTTCCATTCTTTAAATGTCCAGTGTGTAGGATTTAGTGGCATCTAGCAGTGTAGCTGCAGACTGCAAGTCTGAATCGCTTCACCCTCTCCTTCCAAGCCCGAAGTAGGAACTGCGTCATGAAAAATGTGAACAGCCCAATCTAGAGCCAGTGTTTGTTTTGTTGGTTAAGGCCTACTGTAAAAAAATGGCGTCTTAACATGGTGGCCTCCATAGAAGGCAACCTGCAGTCTATAAGTAAAAAAAAAGGTTCATTCTAAGGTAACAAAAACAAAACCATTCTTGTTTTCAGGTGATTATACATTAATGAAAAAGTAGGTATACATATATTCTATTTATGCCAATGGATCCAAAATGTTACACACTGCACCTTTAAGAATAAGCAAACTTTTTACCTTTCCAACCCGCAGGGGAGGAGTGATCTTTAAAGGATTTGGGGTGAAGAGTCACTTTATGGTTACTTGTGAAATAATTTCATGTTAAAACAAGGAATTTATGTTAAAGCCAAATGTCAGTTTAACTGTCAAATGGCACATTAATGTGCAGTATGAATGCTTTTGTTGCTGTGCATGTATGAATGTATGTGTACATGCATGACCATGGATTTTCTGCATATATTTAAATGTGTGTTTTTATGATTACACAAATGCTGAACTCTAACATTAAATCTTACTGCAATAGAGCAGTGTGCAATAAAGATACCAGCACTGTAGCACTTGGCATTTTAATTCTTATAGTTTTCTTTTTAAACTGTTTTCAGTTTCAAGTACAGTCAAGTGTCTCTTTTATGTTTTAAGATTTAAGTTTAACGTTGATTTTGTGATGTTTTTAATGTGACGCAATGGATTGTAACAGGGACAAAAAGTTCACTCCTCTTTAATATATGCTTTGAGAAATAATTCTATATAATCTTAGTGATTAAATTGTCCCATAGTCGACAAGACTGAACATCTCTAGTCTATAATTTTACTGCTTTCTTTGCCATATTCAGGTGCATATGTAATCACTTTGTCCTAGATGAAACAGTTTCAAACAGTAGCTGAGCCACTGGGCTTGTAAGTTTGCTATCAGCATGAGCACAAATGTATAACCTTTTAAACAAAGGCTCACTTGCTCTGCCTCAGGCAACACTTGCCAGTTTGCTTTCTTGTCAAGGCAGAAAGGAAATGCACATAAAAGAGAAGTGCACATAGATGAAGAAGAAGAACATTGGTGACAAGTCAAAACTCTGACAGACAGATGCTGAGAACCTGATAGCATTATATTTACATGTCTGGAATACACATTTACACATCAAACACTTGCTTGGTTTATTTAAAAGCTATGTGTTTTCCTAAGATGTCTTCTGTTGCCAGCCGAGAGGAATTGTGTCTTGTAAGCATATCTGCACACAGAATGTGCACACAAAAACACAGTAACACAATTGAGGATCTACATCAACAGGAGTAAAATGTGCCCTGTAATATGCATAGTAAGATATGCACACAAACACAATGAGCTTGACTTGACAGCAACAGACAAACAAATATTTAGCAGATATTCACACCAACATCGAGCCAAAGATATTCCATCTCATTGCCTTGTATCTACCAACTGCTGCTGGCTTGGAGACTGATGTCAATAGACTGAAGCTTTAGTTGCACACAAATATAGACAACTGCTGTGTATTACTTTTATTGATGTTGGATACAAAGTTAAATCAACTAACATAGTTTTTCAGTAGGGCTTAGGCTTATGGATTTTTTCATTGTTCTCCACGAATATATTGTAAATAAAAAGTTACTGCTTACTCACTTGAATGGATGTGGGCTTGTCTGTTAAGCAGAGAGTGTTTAATGTGTGTAAGCAAGCCTTTAATTGTGCTTTCAACTGCACAAGTAAATTGCAGATGATGTTTTTGCTTATCACAGTTTTTTTTTAACATGTTGATTCTTCATGTTCTGTGGATGGTCCTTTTAAACTTAACATGCTGGTTTTCTGTGCCGCTAGTGGGTTTGTTTGTTTGTCTGTTAGCAGGATTTAAACTGCTTGCCAATTTTCATGAAACTTGGAAGGGTGTAGCATGGGCCAAAGGACAATCCATTCATATGTGGTGCAAAGTCGAATTATGGGCAGATACACAAATATTTTTTTACTTTTCTATGGCAAAATTAAATCGAATTTGTCATGTGTGCATGAGCCATACTGAACATAACATCCACTTCAAACCACCTATCAGCAAGACAACATCATTTGTGTGTATCTTCCAAATACATCAAACATTATGATGATGTGACAACACTATGATTAAGGTTTGATTATGTTTAGGCATAAAAATGACTTGGTTATGCTGAGGAAGATAAGTACTTAGTTATAGTAAGGGGAACCTTGTCATAGTTACAATATTAACCATGTGGTTAAGGTTACAACAGAGTTGTGGTCATGGTTAAAAAAAACTTTCAATAAACTCTCATTAACAGTTGCTTAACACTGCTTAATTAGACATTTATCCATGCCCCATTTGTTCATAAATTAATGCATTATGTCATTTAATTGTGTCATTAAAAGTGTTACTAATGAACCCTACTATGAATTTAAGCAAATAAGAATGAACACATTACACACAGGGGTAGATTTTTACAGATAAACTGATTCAGTGTATTAGTCTTGTTTTACAGCTATTTCTGGAGCTGGATAATATACCAATTACAAAAAAAAAAGAAATGATTAAAAAAAAGATTCTCTTATAATAGCCCATTCTATAACACAATAATTATTTGTAAAACAAAACTTTTATCATACAGTACATTTTAAAGCCTTTGTATTTGGAAGCTTTGTGTACCTTTCAGCTATGCGTCTCTGCGCTCCTCTCTGATATTGATTTTGCAGGCAAAATTGTTTTGGCACAGCATCCATCAACCATTTACTAGAGTTAAGAAGTGTCAAAGCTTTTTTTGTAGCATGATGTTTTTTAATTCATAAAACAAAGTTCATGCTTGAAAGTGTAATTTGGTAAGAAAGGTCAATTGTTAAAGACAGAGGGGGAAAGTATACATGAAAACATTATAGACATGCCTGTACATTTAAGTCATGTAGGATCCAAAGTCAGCAAAAGCAACCATGTTTAAAAACCTGAATAACTGACTTAGCCAGGGGGAGTAACTGGTCTCTTTCATTGTTCGTGTGCGTCTATTATAGATATATCAATACGTTTTTAATGGAGCTGAGCTGTGGATATCATTGCATGGGCTTTTATAGCAAACAAAAATAATCCAATGTAACGTGTGTGTCAATCTAAAGAATCTTCTCTCTGACATTTATCAGATGCCCTTAACCTGCAGTCTTAACCATAAGGAGAACAACAAAGCTCAGTGAGATAAAGTTCTCTTCATGCATGGTTGGTCTTAAATCAATGGACAAAAAAGTCTTTGTGACTAACTACGGATCCATCTTCTAATGGTATTCATGTATGTTAGTTACGGGAAAACATGCCTTGCGGCCATCGATCCTAAGCCAGTGGGTCCGGAGGCAGAAATGTCTTTATTGTATTTCACCTAAACAGCCTTTTCATCTTACTTACAGTATTGACAGCACATAGGGAGAAAGAATGAGACATAGAAGGAGAGGGACTTACTCCAGTCTATTTTTCCCCTGATTACTTCATCCACATTCTTCTTAAGCACATCTGTATTCAAGAGGACATTACGTGTGACGGTCCCTGCATAAACAATGGGGATATTAAGACAATACAATTAATTTGCACAAAGAGATAAAATATTTTGGTTGTTATAGTCTTATATAAAACACAGAGAGAAGGAGAGGGAGGGAGAGAGAGCAAATAGAGGTTTTATTGCAACGCATCCAAATATATCCAGGCAATGTGTTACCAAATATGCAGGACCTATTTATGTCAGTGAGCATCAGTGCATCCCACTTACAGACAGAAAGTGCTGCTTCGACTCCTCAGCACAGCCAGGCATACAACATGTCACATACATTGAGGAGACAGCCTTATTGTTTAGGAGGCTGCGGCCACCTTTAACCCAGATTTTATGGCCAGATTAGACCCCTAAATAGGATCTCCATTTCCAAGGCCAGAAGATGGTAATGTGTAATGACCAACTTAAATGACCCATGACTGAGCTAGGGGAAAACAGGCCGCCAAGATAGTCCTTGAGGCGTTCAATTATTTTACACTCAGTATAGTGATGACTATGGGAAAGTGGAAGAAAACTTTAGGCTTTCAACATTTATGTGTAGTACAAAAGGAAAGTTTGGTGTTATCACATTGTGCTTAAAGATAGTGAGGTGATGGCAAAGGGAGAGAGATAGTGAGATTGGGAGACGGAGGATGGGGAGGATGGAGGTAGTGCTGCATGCAAACTCTCAATAGTTCCTCACAGGTGTGAAAGAGAATAGCAGCAGAAGGAGCACAACACAGAGACGTCAGACTGTGCTGCTCGATGCTAACCACTGTTGGCAATGAGGGGGCTTGACTCCTCCCACCCAGGCCCGGGTGCCTCCCTGGAGGCTGTCGGTGATTGAAATGGAAATTCAGGAAGTAAAGCTTCAGAGGGAGGAAGTGTCTTGCTCTCCCTGCCAGTCAGTCTGTCTGTTCATCCTGTGGTGCTTTATTACTGTCACTTTCTGTTCACATTAAGCCATAATCATTCATGGCACATAATCACTTTCAGCATGTTCAGCTCTGAAATCCACATGCAAGCTCCAATGTTTAAAGGGCTGCAGAGAATTTTTTAAATATCCTATCAAGAGAAGCTGAAGCTCTTGTCTCCTTTGTCAAGGTCTGAAAAGAATACTGAAATGATTGTTATAATTGCCACATTAACTGAATGAATCAATTTCATTTCAATGCGGTTTAATAAGAATACATTTTATAAGATTTTCCTGTTGATCCAAATAGCAACTACAATAATCCCCTAGCCAGCCTCATGGAAAGCCCATAAATGTTTACAACATACTATTAGTAATTTATTGAAGACCATAAACTTGTAAATATATTGCTATATCCTCTCTCAAGCTACTCAAGAAAAAAACTGTTTATATAATTATCTTTATTTATGGCTACTGGCAAATTACACATGTTAAATATCAGAAACAGCACAGCAACATGTTTCCTATTCATGCCTACGTCTGTCATTACTGTGTTGTTGTTAAAAGGCAAGATATGAAAATCTTTAAACCTTTGATTTATGCAGCCCAAACACTTCAGAGAACAAAGCAGCCATAGGCTAGCAAGAGGTTTGACAGCGCAGCCTCAATACAATGTATTCAGTCTGTGTGTTTGAAAAGGTCATTAATGATGGGCACGGACCCCTCTGGTCAAAATGCCGATATCTCTTTATAGGGCAAACAGGCCTGAGTCAGTCCCTGCTGTGCCTCTCTGTCAAACCCTGGTGTGTGTCACTTTCCAAACAATACAAAACAAAATCACACACGTCATCCCTCATCTATTTTGTTATAAAAGACCACAAGCCTGCGAGCACTAAAGAGGGGAAGAAAAGGGTAAATTATATGTAAAGTGAGTGGAGTAGGGGGCGTTTGGTTTGGAAAGCTGCAACCTTGTTTCCATAGTGAACAATATGCCTCCCTGTTTGAAGAGAGGTTGTGGACAAAGAGAGCAGGTAGAGTGAGGAGTAGAGGTGGGAGCAGGTTGGTGCTACACTGTGAGCGCAGTTTCTGTAATTCATATGTGAAACAAGAGTAAAGAGCCATGCTAGCAGCTCTATATGGCTGTATTCAGGCAGAGTAACATGCTGATGCTAAGCAGGTGTAATGTTTACCACACACAAAACATTTCCAGGTTATAACTGAACCAGTGTGGGGTCAATATAGCACCAACAATACTGGGTTCATTATGCAATTTATTTAGTCAATTTTTAATACATTTTATTTTACTATGAATGTTCACCAACTTAATTATGTTTATTAGCATGCTAGCATGTGTTAATTAGCACTAAACACAAAGTACAGCGGAGGATGATGGGAATGCAGATATTTGGTCATAAACCAAGTATTGGACAATTTACCGCTCAACCACAAGGGTGACTCCATGATGAAGCTAAATAAAAAGTTAAGGGACTCGTTAAGGGACTTGTGTTTCACAGGATAAGCGTCATTTCTGACCTGCTGGTGGCGCTAGAGGAATAATTACAGGACCACTAAAGTCAGTAGGATTAATCTTTAGGGGACCATGAATGTCTGTACTTTTCAAGGAAATTCAAACCAGTATCACCAAAAAACATCTGCACATGCAAGTTAAAATTGGGCTAAATTTGTGCAAGCTCTGTTAAACATATACTGTTGTTTCAACATTTTAAATGCTGTTTTTTTAGTATGTAACCTAGCCGTCTAAAAAAACATTTTCGACCTCAGCAGAAGCCACAGATGAGAAAATAAATGAAAGAACAGACAGAATAATAGTGAAACTGTTACAGAGCAGAGGTGAGAGGAGAACAAAAAGTGAGCAGTGTATATGGCAATGAGTGTGTAGTCATGTGAAGTCAGTGAAACTTCATTCAACATTAAAAGAGAAGAGGGTGTCATTTTCAGTGTCTTTGAATGCAGCTCCATTGATAGTGCAGCTCTGCTGATAAGCACTTTCACACGTGTGTTTCATGTGTGTTTAAAATCCAAGACATACTATTCATGCTGTCTCATTGGTTCTCTGCTTGACTAAACTGTATGGATTTCCTCTTGAATGAAAAGTGGCGTTTCATTATGAAGATGCCAGCTGTTAACATCAGCAGTCATGTTGTTTCGGTTGCAGTTATTGCTGCTGTTGATACGGCAACTTTTACTGCTGTTGTTGTTCATTATGGAGATGATGCTGATTAGTGACGGAGTTGCTAGCTGTGAGGGTGATGAGTGCTGATAATGGTGATAATAATTACATTTGATCATACAAAATCTAATAACATGACAATAACATGGTTGTTGATTCATTTAATCTGTGACATTTTCTTATCAGGAAATGTCTGTTTTTCTGCTTTATTGCTGTATTGTTAAAGCTCTCTTTTTTTTCTCACCATCATAAAAAAAAAAATCTGATTTGCCAGAAGACCACCTTTAATTTTATTTTCTGTCAGCATCAGGAAGCTGTTTGTGTGATCTGTACAAGCCAGGCCAGTTGTTCTTTACTATGCTTTTAATACATTTTTACCTAATATTGTGAGTCTACTGACAAACACTGAGAAGATCATCGAATGGAATGTGACACCCCCAAAATAAGCCCTCACGCACCAGCGCAGTTTTCACAGAAGCTCACAGAACTGATGAAGTGTGAGTGTAAAACAAAATTAATTAGCAAAAAGGCTAAGAGAGGGGTGATGGTGAGATGAACCTAAAGTACAGAGGCGGAGGGGCGGGTCCGGGTACAGATATAGCATACATAGAAGAATGAGACAAGACAGCAGTGAGGGGAGAGCTGAGGGATTGGAAAATCAGCATTTCAATTACATGAAAGCAATTGTTTTTTATCTTGAGTGCAAGTTAATGAAACTAATTAGTCTTTGCAGCATGAACCCTCTGGCACGTCAGATAATCGCCAGAGGCTTAGATAGTGCCAGTCAATTTTTAGCTTACTGCAGTAGAGGGGAAAAACAAACAGGGCTTTATCGCTCCAGCAGGCATTACACATGGGGTTTACATCAACTTCAAGACCTCTTTTCACCTTTCCAGGTTACTTACTGGCCATTTACATGAGGTATCCGCAACATAACACTTCCATCATCTACAAGCCTTAGGGTCCTTAGAACAACTTAATTAGCATTTGATTGAGAACTCCATCAGGAAATTTGAACATTCTATCTGGAATAGTATGTAGCAGCCGTCAGGAAGCCAAGGCTTCCATCTGCTGTACCTAAGTGTGTGCATTTGATGCATTGCTATGCAGCACAGGTAGACAAAGACCTGCACATTGCTGTATCACAATAAGAATATCAAGAATTTCACTGAAAGCCTGAACTACCCAAGAGTGAAGACACCTGCAGTGGGCTTGTTTGTGTGACTCATTGTGTCTATGAACAAGAATCAGAATCAGAATCAGACAAGGCTCTAGTGCTGTGAAGGCACACACAAGGATAGACAATATGCTCAGGCTTTATCGTGGAATGCTCTCAAATATCTCACTAGACAATCAATGATACTTCATTTATATAGCACCGTTGCAAAAAGAGTTACAAAGTGCTTTACAGTAAAAGCATAAAAGAAAATAACATATATTATGAAACAAGATTAAGTGATTTAAGCCTTTAGAAGAGATTTAAAAGAAGATACTAAGTTTGCCAGGCAAGTCTGGAGGAAATAAAAACATGTATGAACTTTTCTATAATGACCTGAAAAATGTCTCAGTTGTACACAGAAGGACTGCACCACTTTTGTCACCTGAGCCTCAAAAGACAACTCTTTCTTTGCTGTTAAATTGTCGATTTAACATCTATATAACACTGTCTCACTTGCAATAACAGCAGAGATGCAAAGACTGCACACAAGGCCAAGGTGTTCCAGTTTAGCTTGGACACAAGCAGAAATCTAAAGGTTAGCTACAAGGTCTGTGATGATGGCATTTGGCCATGTAACAAGCCATGACAGCAAGTTGGAGAAGAGAAAGTGCAGGCCTCTTCATATACCATGTATTGATTTATTCTATTTTCTATGTCATTCTATACATTTTATTATGTTTTCCTATAGGTGTAGCATGAAGCAACCGCAAACTCTCATTTTGTTATACACCTGTGTGTTGTATGATAATAATACATTTCTTTGTTTCCTTGATTCCAGACAGTATGCAGAGTGAGAGCTGTCCGTGGTGCTGAACTCAAACTCTAACATGAAATACCAGTTGGTGGAGAGCTGTCCATGGTCCTTTACTGTCATGCACAGAAGCCCTCTCACTGGCAACAAAAATAAAGACATCTGAAATGATAACCCTTTTCTGTGACATCTAACATGAACTTTAGTTTATAGCATATTCATAAAACAGCTTTCTAACAGCTACACGATATTCATGAATAATTGATCTCCTTTGTTGTAGCCTAAGTTCATCTAGATTGTTAGCCGCGTGTTTTGATGTGAATGTTTAAGCATGTTAAATATGTTTCTGGAAAATATTTTATGCATTCAGTTTAATTTTTAAATTGATGCTTACAGAGAACTTGTTCAAAGCAAACAGGCAAAAAAAGGCACTGAGTGATCCAAGGAGATTTAGAATTAAACTGAAAAGGCCAGAACTTTGTGGAGTTACAGCAATAGATTGCTCGCACATTGATCTCACAAAGCATCACCTTGTGTTTCTTGTTTTAATACCAACTATTGATTGACTGACCTTCATGTATATAAATGGACACTACCCTCAATGTGGCCAGCATGGATTATTTCCACTTATATCTGTTTGTCAAAGCTCTTAGAACTCCCGGCTTGTCAATCAATAGTCAGAACTGCATGGGGATCTTTCGATCCACATCAGAAAGTAATGAAAAAACAGTATTAGGTGCATTGACTTCAATCATATTAGGGGATGCATGGGTAAAACTGTTTTGCAAAGACTTTTATATAATAATGCAATATCTTGATTTGCAGTTTTTTCATCAAGAGAGATTTGAGCAGTAGTAGTATTTACAATTAACTAACTTTCTAAACAATGTAGGAGATGAATTATATGAATATGTTTTTCTTTTAAACCTATATATCTGTACCTCTGTATTAGATTCATGGTCTACAGTGCAATTGCTTGAAAGGCCCTGCTTTGATTGGACAAATTTATGGAAGCTTAACTACAGCCAGTAAAAACAGAGTGCTTATTGAAGAGAACTACATAAAAACTTACAGGGTAAAGTTAGTGAAGATATTTGGCTCTGGTACCCAGTGCATGGCAACCCAGAATCTAGTGGGAGATAGAAGTTTGATGGTGAAGTACAGAAGCTCCAACTAGGTCAGAACTATTCCTGGTCTCCCACCATATGCTAAAAGGTGCTCCAGTATACTGGCGAGTGAGAGTGGAAGAATATCAATGTAGCTGCAAATTCATCAGCTGGCACTACGGGTATACAAACCTCGGGGTGTTTACTGCAGTGTAGCCAGTGTCCAGCAGCTGGTCAGCCATCAAGCTTTTTAATACTGGGCCTGGCTAAAACCCAGTCCACACACAGAAGAGAGATAGCTAGCATGCATATACCAGAGGCTATCTGATTTATCTATTCTTTGAAGCTGGTATTTAACAACAAGGTGCTAGCTCTGAGATTATACCAAATCAATACATCAGGGGAAAAGTATCAGAAACACGTACTAAAATCTCTGAAATCTAAAAAGTTATTTAAACTTCATCTGTGTACTCGATTCCTGTTTAAACCTGACATTAACCTAAAACCGCTGCTGCTGATACATCTTTCCTAGCCTTCAGCTATGAAACACACACATACACACAAAAAAGGATTGGATGAGATTGGATGAATCTACAAATAGCGTAGGTCCACAACCAGGTTGTGCACAGAAGGCGTGAAGAGGCGGCTCATGCATTTTTATTTTTTTAATACCAGGCATCTTGCAACTGTGTAGGTACATATCATGAATACATTGTGGGTTTTCTACTATTAGCTATTTCTGAGTGCTGAAAAGCAAGTAACATTACAGAATATAATGTACAGTATGTCGCATTTGAAGGAAAGGAAGAGTTTGTCATTTTGGGAAATAAGTTTACTATGACCAGTTGCCTGGCAACCAGTGGAACATGACGAGAAAATAGTATGACATACGACACAACCATTTGTAGAATGGTGATTTGACTTTTATACACTTCGATTTTTATAGTACAACTTAAATAAACACGCAAAACTGTTAAACTACAGGTGCTGGCTGGTGGACCTTGTTACCTTCAGAGCCGGGTGAGCTGTTTCCCACTTTTTCCAGTGTTTGCGCTAAGATAAGGTAACTGGTGGCTGGCTGGAGCTTCATATTTAAATATTATTAAATGTATTACTCAAAATATCAAACTTTTCTTGAAATGAAGAACAGTAACACAAGTTGAGACGTTTGTGTCCCACAGACATCCTCAGTGACACAGTGAACACAACACTGGCTTATTATTCACTTACAATGCTACCTTTACAACTGTCATGTGGTAGAAGAACATGCCACCATCACAGAAACTAAACATCCTCGTCATCATTGTTTTTACTCTTGGAATCTCTGAGATGTGTCCCAGATCTTTAATTAAGTCTGCAGTGTCATGAGGGGATGTCCATATTACTCCTCTGACATTTCGGCTCCACTGATATGGAAACCAGAAGTGCACAGATTCCATTAAGTGTGCAGGGTGCGTGGCGGCAGAAAACGGGACACCCGCGGGATTCCTGAAGTGGCATTTCTTCGGCCTGTCATATCCTCTCTGAGAGTAATGAAATCAGTTTGACTCCTTCACTCCAGCTCAGCACTGTCATATATATATTTTAGAGTTTTAGTGAAAAAATGTAAAACAAAAATGATGTGCAGCAGGGACAGTGATGAAGATGAAAAAAGTAAAAATGTTTATTTAAGTTGCTGTTTTGGAATTAAACATCTTTCAGTGCAATGATAGAGGCTATGATGAGATGAAAGATATAGCAATTGCTCAATCAATAAAGTGTTTCCACCAAAGAAATCTATCCGTCTCATATTTTACAGTCTTGTTTATTTCCATACAAGATTCAAAGCATTACTTCTAACCAGAATTCCACAAAGAGCAGCACACCTGACTGAGCTCTCTATCATTTTCTTTTGCAGCCCAACTGCCTCATTAGAAAAATGTTTTCCTCATGGCTTCCATTAAAGGATAACATTGCCTGATTTCAGCTCAATTTAGAAATCATTAGATCCTCACTGTCAGGGTAGTAATATTTCCAGTGGCCACTCTTTCACAAGTATAGTTCTACGCCTAAAACGTGCATGGTTAGTGTTTCCTAGTAGGAAAAGTCTGATGTATCATAGTATCAAATCCGATCCCATGTAGACCTGCTTAAGTTTTCTGAAAGGAGCCTTGTCTTTGTGAGTCCCGACCAATAAATGAACCCTAGCAACACCATCCTCAGAGAAGAGGGCTGTGTCAGCCAAGCTGTCAGAGGAGCAGCTGGATTCTTTCTGAGCCGAATCTCTTGAAGACAATTGAACACTTTGTGTGCTACCTCACCAGAATGAAGCTTGAAGTAGGATTATCTGGTTATCTGCTTATGCCCTTGATATCTGCTATGACTGACTGCACAAGCAAAAAGGGCGGGGGGGGGACACAACTGATGATGGGACAAAGAAATACTGGAGAAAGATTTTTGGGCTGCCACTGTAGCGAAAGGCTAAGGAGAGGCTGCTTTGAGGTTTAGAGAGATGAATTTCTTCAAATCCTACTCCTGGAAATAAAACAAAAACAGCTGGTGCTAACTGCTCCAAGGCAGCAACAGCACAGAATGATATGCACTCTTCAGGGCCACATGTCATCATACAGAAACAAAAGCCTTAATTTATTCCAATAGACTTGAGGATTTTATAACAATGGCTTCACTGTGTATAAAATCTTTTTACATCTTCTGAGTGTGTCTAGCATGTCTACATGAGAAGTATGTCAACCTCATGAACCTGCTTCTTCATGTCTAAAACATTCTCCACAAGGTGAGCATAAATCTATCACCCTGTCCTGTTTTTACATGGAAAAGCACTGCCTTGGTTAAAAAATGGGCTGCCAGCTCAGCGTCCTAAATTTCACTGGGCCTTGACAGGTTGATGCCATATTTACTGTGTGAAATATAATGCAATGAGATGTGGCTATTAGAATGGCTGTAGCTCTTTTTGATCAGAGCCCTCTGCAGCACAGAGCTGTCAGCGGAGCTCCGTGAGTTTTTTATTGGGTCGGAGATGCACAGCTCATCAGGGAGCGTGAGTAAGAGATAGATGGATCCTATGGGGTTCATGTATACAAGTCCAACACAGACAAGCTCAATAGGTCTGGATGTTTCTGCGGTGTTGCTTTACTTATTGTTTAACAACCCTTTGCAGTGTGAAAACGGTGATGAACACACACTACTACTCAACTTTTTTTCCCCCTCCTGTCAGATACTTTGGAGTGGTTAAATGAAACACGATAATGCATGTAAATAAATTGGAACATGAATTTGTGAGCATGAAAATCCTGTTAATAAAAAACTTTGTTTTAATACACAAAATCAAGTTATGATATTTGAGAACAGACTGCAGTTCAGAAACATACTTCAAACACTAAAACATTAAAACATTTAGTCAAAAAAAAGTTTTTTCACTGACAACAGTTCAGTTCAGTATAGTTCCTAAAGTTTACTCAGTTTAATTGACTTAGGCAAGCTATCTTTCAAGAATAATTGCTGATTATAAAAATCTACTTTTAGGAAACTTATATGCCATCTGGAACAGTGTCATTTTGTCTGTAATAAAATCATCAGATCTGCCGATTCAGAATATCACATTTTGCACACTTTCGTGATATTTTAAGCTCCTTTAACCTCAGTCACAGAGTATTTAAGTGACACAGTAAAAAGGTGGATTGGTCCCACTTATTGCTTTGAAGATATAACTTTTTAGGGTCAATAATGAATTAAACTATGAATAAACCTATGAAAGATGGTATTAAGTATTGGTCAGTTTTATGTAACTAAAATGTCAAATATAACAGCCACGAAATGAAAAACCTGCTGAAAAGTTAAAACAAACCTGCAAACTTGTGCTGTACATGTACATACTCTATTTGTATGCAGTTGACCACATGGCAGACATGCCTGTGACAACACAGCAGCACCTTCCATTTCTTTGAGGATATTAGCCGGGGAAGAATAAGAACATAGGCTGTACCAAATAACAATGAAATAGCCATGACGTTCCCCAGCCCAGATCCAGCTCCATTGTGCCAGCTGACATTGACGAAAGGCCTGAGCCTTCCTATAAGAGGAGCTTCTAATATCTCGCAGCCTGCTGATGACTGTGCCCTTTCTTCCCCTGTTCCCCATTGTGTCCAATCCACAGATTCAATTTACAGGCCTTTAAAAATGATTCAAACTTTTATTACGGTGCTCACTGAACAGAGCACCACTGAAATGAAATATAGGGGGAACAAGGCAGACATATTTTATTTGAAAGTTTTACTCAATTCTAATGTCACAGCTGGTATACAGTGTGGGGTCAGACTTTCATTGTTTTAGTTTCTAAGCTCCATTTTTACTAAGGCTGTAAAAATAAATTTTACTATTTTTACGGGAGAAATGGACAGTCTGATTTTAAAAGGACACTGATATATAGTAGATGGTTACAAAAAGTTTATCTCATCCTCTAGCCTGTCTCCTTTCTCCAGATTAATTGGATGAAAAAAAAAAAAGACCACAGCAGTTACTTTGTCTCAGTAGGAAATAGAGGAAGACTTGATGTAGATTAATTTGAGACAAAGTGACAATAACGCACAGTTATGATGCATTTACTTACTGTAGTGGAGATAACGGAAGTGGAGGGAAATGGTTTGAAAGTTACCTCTAATGGCATGCTATATTATGTATATTAAGATGATTTTGCAGACCTCATGTCGTGTAAATATACAGAAATTATTCTAAGAGCAGCAGACAATATTTAGCCTTGCCAGTGAGGTCTGCATAATATATATAGTACAGTAGGTTAGCTATGCATAAATGTATAGGGAGAAATAGGTTTGAATTGATTGGCAAACTGCAGGTAGTGCCATCACCTCCCATCGCAGCATTGCAGTGAACTCATTGATCTGCTCACATGTAGAGGAGGGGCAGCTAAATCACACTTGGGAAATCATCTTTGACCTAAAATGTCACTAGTGGATTTCCACACGTAAAATAAGCAGGGGAATTGAATGTTAAGGGAAGAGGACAGCCTTGAGAGGATTGTCAGCATGGATTTCCTGGATTAGTGTTTGGGGGCAATGGTGCGAAGTGACTGAAGCTGTGCTTGTGGCTACGGAAAGGTAATTAATTAAAAGCGCTTGTAACGCACCCTGCTCCGTCTCATAATGCCAGTGCTGATTCGATGTAGTGAAGGAGGTTATCTGAGCAGACCGTGCCCAGAAATCATTTCATTAGGCCGGCATAGTCAATACGTATGTATCTTTTCTCCACATCTCTCTTACTGTTATCATCTGCCTCTTCTAAAAATGCCAGAGCATGTTTCTTAACCGTCTCCAACCTCAACCACTTAAGATTCATCCCATTAAAGTCCAGAGCAGTCAATTTACCAGCATGCTTTAATAAATGAGTCAGGAGGCAGGACTTAGCGGGAGATTGGAGCTGATTGCGCCCTTGTTCTGTTCATTTGCACAGACCCCAGTTAATTGACTCCTGAGCAGCGATCCGTTGGACACACACTATCTGCTGCCAGCCTCCTCCTGACCCCACTCACGGCAGGGAACAAAAGAGCAGCGCTTGTTTAAACAAACGGTTTGTTTTTCGTGTGTGGCATGTGTGCAGGTACTTGTTTGTGTGTGTGAAACAGAGACAGGCAGAAAGAAAAAGAAGAAGAAGGAGAAAAATATATTTTTTGCAAGACTAATAGGCAAGACGAGTAATGGGAGATGAGATCAGCAGAACAAAAGTGAGAGGCAAGACTGATGTAGATAGCCGAGTGTGCTTAGTATAAGTCAGCAAATGATTCATAGCTCTATAAAAAGAGTAAGTATGCAATGAACATGTTTAATACTTTGATGACAGCTGCAGCCTTTCGCCAGTTGTTGCAAAAAATGCAACTGACGTGCAGGTAAAGCATAAACAAAACATTTACTTTTTATTGCTGGTCTAGTTCATCTTCACACCAAGAGGAATAAACAATAAGATCATTTGGACAGAAGTAATTTGGACTGTCAGGTAACTCATTCATTAGATAGTTTTGGTCATCATCAGTGCTACAAGGACCCACATGGAGAAATCAAATTCCAAACAGCGTGTCACACAGCACATTACTGCATTTTTGAGCATATTTATCTTCTTTAGCAGTCACAGAGAGCTCATGAAAAATGACTGATTGTGAACATTATTAGTCCAGACAGCGACTGGACCTAAAGTGATGAACAGTCAGAAACTGGACAAAAAAAGAGGCATTTGGTTCTGTAACATTATGGGGGGGGGGAGTTAACATCACTTCACAATGTTTCACTCTATTTTTTTACTTAATTGGGAAACTGCTAAAATAGACAGGGTAGGACACATTGTCCACACACAGCTGCTTGAACTTCTTTTCTGCTGTTTCAGGGAAATTCCCTATGTGTGACAAGCATTGGTTTCCATGGTTACAAAATAATCCCGCTTAAATATAGGCTATATGATGCTGTGTAAGAGTTTGAAAGATTGTTTTCTTAAGAGTTCCGGCTCAGCAGTTGGATTTCATCATATTTTAGCTTTTGAATTTATGTTGAATCCACATATCTACTGTCACAAAATCCTTTCACACCATAACTGAAACCACACCAGAGTCAGCTTGAGAGCAGACCAAGACCCTTTTTTCAGGCAGTCTTGGTCCAGTTGTTTGCGCCAGAGTTGAATTCATTGTCCTAATAGAGGTGGAAATAACAAATCCCTTTACAGATTCAAATCACGTTGTTCAGTTGAGTTTAAAGATTCACTATGAAGTTTGTTTGTTTTCTCCAATTCACTTCACCAATGTGAGTAAGTGAACGCATCACAGTTCATACAGCCCCACGTTCAGGCTGTCTTCACTTCAGTTGTACGTTCAATTTGTTGCTAGTTCAAGCTGTAACTCGCAACGTTCAGTTCAGTACAAAATTAGCCTATACAAGCACTCCTCATGAGGTTAGTAGCAGCCTATTATCAGCAACAGAGTTAGCAGATTATGATTGTTTCAGTGGCTTTCATTGTCTTTTTATATTCTTTTAACGAGAAAGTCTGCACTGTGTACCACAGCTGAACAGTACTTTCAGTTACCAGTGAGGGGAGATCCCAACTGGTGACTACAATGAAAATGACAATAGTAATTCAGCCCAGTCAGTTCAGTTTAAAGATTTGGTCATACATACATACTTAACACTTGTACAGCCTCAGTGAACTGTACAGACCGGTCAAACGTACCACCAGTTTGTTTTAGAAGAGCCCAAGGGTTAGGCATAAAAGCACCCTAAGCTTTGATCAGGTTGGTTTTCCTTCAATCCCACCAGCAGCGACGTCTATCAAACCATAACTGGTAGGAAACTCTTGCTGACTGCAGTTCTGCCATATGCTGTGGCTTTCACTCAGGCTTTCAATCTGAAAGCATATCATACAGCATTGACAGTGTCATGTGAGTGTCTGGGATTTCAGAGATTGAGCAAAGCAGCCCATTGCTTAAATTTCTGTCAGGGGTCAAAGGTGACAGATGAGCTTGTGACAGGTGAAGCAGGCACTTGTCAGTAGCTGGGCCACAAAGACAGAAGTAACCATGGCAATAAAGCAGGAACATGTCAGCTCTGGAATCCTGAACACGCTCTGTTCCTCCTCTATCATTATTCTGCTATGGATATGCCAGCTGAAGAAAGCGCCACACAGAAGACTGCAAAACAACCAAAACAATAACATAGCTTGTAGAGTGATACTGAATGATGCTGGAATCGATGTTGTTGTGCTGAGTCCAAATATTTTCCACTTCTTTTTAACATGAAGCATATATCTGGATCCAGCGCTGCCGCTTAGTGACTCACAATTTTGGAAGCAGGGCATTGGATTTCACTCATAAATGTTTTAAAATCCAGTAATATTTATGATCATCCACTTTTATGGCTAATCTATAGTAGAACCATTAGGCATGCATTAGTGAGTGAAGTATATTTGACCTAATCCTGGTCATCATTCAGAAGTCAATAGCCTGCATTAAGCCTGCCTAAATAAAAACTATGGCCTGGCAATCTTTTTGCACCAGTCACTTGAGTACCACTTTCAAGACCCTCTCCCTCCACCTCCTGCTAATTGGGACATTCATAACTCGAACATGATCCCTCTGTGACTATTTTAAACCTCAGGGACACAGAAGAAGAGGCAGGAGAGGGGGAACGAGAGACAGAGAGAAGAAGAGAGGTAAAAACAGACAGTCACATTAGGAACAGATGTATTGCTACGTGTACAGTAAAAGGAAAAGTGACTTTGCTTCTATAGCCAGTCCACTCCACAATAGTCCCAAGAGTACAAGTATCCATCCAATTACCTCTCCTTCAAATGACCTTTATATTTATGACTTTAAATATTGTTTGAGCTGTAGCTGGATTCTTAAAATGCTCCGAATGGGCTTATCAAATTTGTGTCTTTATAATTACATCAAAGCAAGGAGCAAATGTATAAAAACTGGATTAGTGGCGCCATGGCAGCTTCCATGAAAACAGCCTATCAGGCAATTTGGCGTCCTACTGAGTGCACTTCTAAGGTACAAACTAGAATATGAATATAGCTGTTTTTGAATTCCACAGTGTTCCTTTCTGCAACTTACTGCCGAGTCACGCACAATTGCTTAATATAACAAAAGGACCAATCCAAGCATTCACCAACAAGCAAACAAACTTGTGATTTTCACTCCTGGGGAAAAAGAGAAGTCTGTCGGCGTGGTTCCACCTTCTCCGTTTTGACAGTTGGCTGGTACAAACCAAGCCTGCTGCAGTGTAGCTTTGGGCATATGTGCTGTGTTTGTGAGATAAATGGCAACATGTAGAAGACTCTCCACAACTCTCCACCTCCTTTGTCACCAAGTCAAACTCTCAGGCTGCTCTGGATCAGCTGTCTGACTGAGGTGAATGGAGACATGAGGGGTAGGACGACTGTCAGGATCTGTTTCCAGCAGCCCTCGGCCACTGTGGCTTATCACACCGTGCGTTATATCTCCACAGCTCTCATCGCGCCCAGGGATCTGCTGAGAACAACAAAGAAAAACCTTCAGCGAAATGATTACCTCAGTTCAACCAAGATGTGTCACATGGCTGTCGCCTAAGAAAATGCACCAGATAGGTTTCAGTTATGGCAACATTGTCAAGGCAGGCTAATGAGAAGAGACATGTTAACCTGCCTAAAATGCAAATATACTTAGCATTTTCTCCAGTGCTTTTAAGTGGTTTGAGACATTACATGTCTACAATTTGAATCCAATTTATAGACATATTGACCCATGAAAATCACATGCAAATGGGATCAGTCATGCCCAGGTTAAGTGAGTGATCTTGGCCGCGAGTAAGAACTTTGTGGCTCACAAATAGCAAATGGATGACTAGACCAGGCCCACTTGAGTCCCTCTCTCTCTCTCTCTCACTCTTCTTCCTCAATAACTCAGCCCCAGCATGAATATAAATGGAGACCGGTGAAGAGCAGGGACCGGGTGCCAGTGAATGGCTTTCTGCTCGGCCTCCAACAGCAGTGCTCCCCTAATGGGTTCAGCCTGACTGGATTCAATCATGTCCCCTGATACCCTCTGAAGAGGATGCAAATTGTCAATCAGACCTCTCTCCCCTCCCCTCATGCTTCCCCATCTTTTGCTGCTGTCTTCACCTCGTTCCCCGTGATCATCTTGCCATCATTCACCTTGCTCTTCTTTCCCATTTTCTCTTCTTACAGCTTTTTACATATTAGCCCCACCTCCTGCTTTCCTGTAAGGTCTGTCTCGATCTGCCCCGAAGATATTGACATGAATTTCATCCAGGTTGAATGAAGTAATGAGCGTGGAGAAGGTCATGTGCATGCAAAATTCAAGGAAAATATTGCTTGTCTAAGATGCATTCTTCAGTGTTTTTGCGCTGCATGTGGCATTTCAAATGAAAAAACACCCTTCAACTCTAATGAGGAGATAAACAGAAGATTTTACATGAGCATTTATATTATGTCCATTCAACAGGTCCACTGACTCAATAAAAACTGGACAGCCAAGTAAAAATAAAAGAGGATAATTATGTTTTTGTTTAATACAACCATTTTAAGGCAAACAGCAACAGCTAGGAAGTGATGACATGTTTTGATTAGTAAAGGTTAATGTATTTATTGGATTGCCTCATAATGCAATCATATTTCATTAGCTTCATTTAAAAGCAATCAGACTGTGAAAGCTCTTGCTGGGGGGCAGGCACAATGAGGAAAAAATTAAATATATTTCCACACTAGATGACAACTTAATCCACCCTGCGGGGTACAGGTGCACCCAGCTTCCCTTTAAAATAGTGGGACCTCTTCATAAGTCTCATTAGTTTGTGCCACAAACCACAATGTCCTTGAGGCCTGGTATAAGAAAATACAATGTGACCAAGTCTTGGTTAGAAAGAACAAAATGGGTCATTTCTCACTGCCTTTCAAAACAACCCACATGTGTGTTTTCTGATATTATGACCCATAGTCAAGTTTAAGTAAATAATGTCTGGTGTCATAGACAATCACTGTATGCCCACCATTCATGCATCTCAACCTTCTCCCTAAAGGTGTGTTCACACAAAAACCAAAACAAAACACAAATTTAGACGAAACATGTCTGCAAGTTGAAAGTGTTCCAATGTGGGTGTCAGGAGGATACTTCCATTCATTACCAGGAAGGTGGGGCAGGTTACAGTCTAGGCTCTTGTGACCTCATGTCTAGGCTACTGACATCAGTACAGCAGAGACGCTACATACCTTCCATCACAGATCCACATGGTTGAATGTACTTATTGCTTTAGATAAAAGCGTCAGCTAAGGGCGCCTGGTTAGCTCAGTGGGTTAGAGCTGGCGACCCATGTACCAAGGCTTGAGTCCTTGCTGCAGCGGCCCAGGTTTGAATTCCGACCTGCTCCCTTTGCTGCGTGTCATCCCGTCTCTCTCCCCCTTTCCTGTCTGCTCCAGCTGTCCTATCAAATAAAAGGCATATAAGCCGAAAAAAAAAATACTTAAAAAAAAAAAAGCGTCAGCTAAAGGGAAGAATGTAATGAAAGCACAAATGTAATTTTGTGGGGTGCCCTGGTGTGTACTTTGTAGGTGCTAATAAAATGTCACCTCTGACCACAATAAGTTGCTTGGCAGGAAAACTTGATGATCTCAAGTGATCAAATTAAGCACAAGTCTCATAGCTTGTGCTATATATTACCAATGCCACAAAAAACAAGCAAACTTGTCCTTAAACAAGGTAAAACAAACTACTGTCATCTAAGTTACTGATAACTGTCAGACTATTTGGTTTCTTAGTGAACAGGATTCAGGCTGCAATGGTAGGTAAATTACTCAGCTCAGTTTTTTTTAACATTTCACAGCTTGCACTGTCAGAAACATTCACTACCATTCCTCCATAATTTAAAATACATTTGAAAAAGAACAAGATGGCGCTGACATGATCGATGACAGGGGTGATGCACTGCAATTAGCTCTGATGAATTGCAAGACTTAGATACGGTGTAAATAATTGATTTTAAAAAGAAACATCAGATGTAGGCATTCCAAAACTACAAGCATCAGTGTCAGTAGGTGATGTATGGAAACCCAGTTAAGAGCCCATTTCCCTCCCATTCCACCGGGAGAGGAGAGGCCGCAGTAAATAACTACTACATTGCCAGAGGGGGAAAGGGAGAGAGTGGAGAGGAGTGGAGAAGAGAAAATCCCCTGTAGCCTCACCACCTTTCTTTCTCTCTGCTTCCTGCTTATGCTACTTCATGCATTCATTTCCGCCTCCCCTTTCCCCATCGCCCCACCCCCATCTCCCCTCAGTATGTCTCAATCTCCTTTGCTTTCTTGCCCTCTCAATCCTGCTTCTTTCATTCCTGTGTGTCTGGCGGACGATTGTTGAAAGGAAGGTGGAATTGGATGCCTCCCTCATCAAGCTTTCCTTTGAGACTTGTAGGAGATTTTGTTTTGCTGGAGTGAGGTGTTACAGCTCACTGGCTCATCGTCATACAAAACATAAACTGTCTGTCACAGTCAGCTGTGGTCTGTAGGAGAGTTCAAAGCATTCATGATAACAAACATGCTTCTATCACTCAATTCAATACATTTACACCTTAGATGTAGAACATAGATTAGAGTAGATAGGATAGATAGATAGATAGATAGATAGATAGACTTAGATAGACGTAGATAGATAGATAGATAGATAGGAGTAGATAGATTAGATAGATAGATAGATATGTTCTGAGATGAGATGTAGAACATGATGATTTATCTATCATATATAATAGATGTTTTCTTTGTTGATGGCTTTCATCTTCTGTTCTGATTGAAGGGATGAGAAAACATGTTTCTGCCATAGCATGCTCCTCAGGGCTGTACTCAGGTCCTGGATTAAATTGCAGTCATTATTATCTAGATTTGGTGAGTCACTTTAACAGATGTGTGCTCTATAATGCTGCTTTCAAGTATGGTTGAGTCATCCCTACTACCTTTCAATAAAGAGTTGGAAGTCCCTCTCCAACTCCAATGAATCGTATTGAAAAATGCAATTCTTTGTGGGTGGAACTCTGGGTGTTTGGCATTCAGTGGCGGCTGAATTTTTCCTCAGGGCTTCACTGCCACTTCTGACAGATCATAATTGTCAGCAGAGGGAAAATGTTGAACACCCTTGTCTCATGGTTGATGAAAAAGGTCACTTTAGTTCTTCCATATTACAGTGACCTGCTGAGTCACTGGTACATTTGGCAGCCGCTGCAGTGGCTGACAACTTTTTCCTCCCCATCTTTCCACAGCAAAGAAACAGAGGGTTTAATCCCCTCCCACAGGTTGAAACCATCTCCTCTCTTATCTCCCTCTCTTTCTGTTTCTCTTTGAGTGATGGACAGGCAGCTTGAGCCGTTATGGAAGGTAGCCAGACAGGTCAAAGGTGACTGAGCGGAATAATCCCTTTATGAAACCCTCCTCCCCCACTGAAGTAAAGCTGGCGTAAGGAAGGTCAGCGTGTAGGCTCTGTCCCTCCTCAGCATCAGCTGAAGATTGTACCGCTCTATTCACTCTCTTACCTTGAGAAGCACACAGCTGGCTTATCGCCCTGGAATTGGCTGTGCAGCATGAATGCAGCAGAAGAGAGAAGCCAGATGAATGTTTGAATGGGGCTCGAGTGTGAATGCCTTACCTGTTTCACTCTCATCTGCCGCCAGTTTCTCTCTATCCTCTATCTCTTGTTTCTCTCTCTCTTACTTTTTTCTCAATCTATTCTGCACATTCTCTGAGTCTATGTGCAGGGAATTGAATCCATCCCCTGTCTGTGATCTGTGTGTTTTTACGATCTCCCGAGTGAAGAGTGAATCTTGCTGAAAGGGATCATGTCCTTTTGCACAGGTCAGCTTGGGATCAAGCCTGTTCTACTGCTATACTGTGTCCAGATGAATACAGCAAAAATCAGTTGAGAAAACTTTCCAGTGGCTCTGAAGCTTTTCTAAGTCACCTCTCATGTCTGTTTTTGTTTTGCTTCTACATTTCTAAATGCAGGTCCCTGAAATCAAAGAGGGAGTTTAACATTTTGTTGCTTTAAAGCAGCACCAAACAATATTTTTATAGAATAAATGACCATGGATAATGTGAACACACAGACTCCACTGTATGCTACCTGCCCAACACCAAATGGAAGACTATATTAATGACTGGTGAACATAGTGGAGTATTTACCAGCTTAAGCGCCAGATATCTACTGTTTCTCCAGCACATTTACATTGATGTAAAAAAAACATGTTCTATTATTCATCATGTGACAATATTACCTAATGGTTGAGTTGAGTTAATTAAAAGCAGCAAAGGATAAGTTTACAGTTTGGCTTTAGTATCTCAGGCTGAAAAATGAGAAAAGGATTTTGGTCATGGCCAAGAAAGCTCGAAGGTAAAAATAAAACCTAACTCAGTAGAAAATGTGTTGTGCAGTGTTGAACAGTGCTCAGTTACTGTTAAGTCAAGTTTAGTCTCTTTTATTAAATTCTTTTGTGGTAAAATAAATTTCTTTTACTTTAGCAACTTTGCTGTTTTGGTTTACTCTGACTGCATCAGAGGTGCCATTTCAAAACAAAGCACACAACTAGTTTTAGGGGAATAGATATCCTAAACCCACTTTACATTACCTGCCCAGTACCTAACATCAGACAAAGTATTAACAGCTAAAGAGTCAGATATTTCCTTCAGGAGTTGTTGGAGACAAAAAAAACAGCAAAACAAAGAGTCTTCAAATGAATACTAATGATGCTCTATGTATAAATAGATAACCGTTTGGTGACATATGAGTTGTTAATATGTTGATGTCTTGTTTATAGCTTATTGCAATGCCCCCCCGCTGGCCAAAACATCTAATATTTAATTAAAAATAAAAATTTAAATAAAAATTTGAAAAAAAGTCTCCTCACTACACAGTCCCAATCTGTATTATCAAGCAGTCAAATAAATCATTCACTTTTTCTCACTCTGACTCCTTGATTAATTTCTGATATCAGTTAAGTAGTGCTGAGGGGCATTGACAGCTGTCATTCAGAGGAAGCCTTGAGCAATTACATATCTGCTACTTTTCCAATTTGAAAAGTGAAAAGCAGTAGGTGCAGCTTTATTTTTTGTCTCCTTGTTCTCATCAGCATCACTCTCTTTATCACGCTTTTTTCTCTCAGCGAGTCCCCTGTCTCATCAGTTTAATAGTGGTGTATTGAGCAAAGCATTTCCACAGGTGGTCTCCTCGGGCCAGAACCCAACCCCACTGTCCCTGGTCCAATTACAGCAAGAAGGAGAGGACATTTTTATTGGTCTGTGAGGGGACATTTCCATGGCTGCCATCGTCTCCAGGAGTAGAGTCATCTAGCGCTCAATTACTCCTCCATTCTGAACCGGCAAGGGAAAGAAAACGTCCCCTGCTGAGACTTGGTGAGTCCCAGCGCATTACCAGCACAGAATTTCTGACCTACTTCAAACACAAAAACCCCACAACTTATTTTCACTGCTACCTACAGTATATGATTGAATATGTGGCAAGTAATATTCCCTTGGAGTTTGGGTAGAGAGGCACCAGCACACAGACTCTTTAATAACAGGCTTTTACATACACATAACAGAAGCATTTAAAGCAATTTCAATAGGTTTGAGTGCAAAGATGTCATAAGTAATAAATCTCAAAGGTGCACATTAATAAAAAAGTGAAAGCCAATTCAATAACAATAATAACTATGATTTGTGTAACACTTTATAAAACAGAGTAGGTATACAGAAGTGCTTTATATTCAAACAAACAAAAAAACTGAATCCAGACTGCCAGACTGAATTCTTTTGTATGCAGATGATCTGGTTGTATTTTCTCCCTGCAGTACTTTTTTTAACAGTATATATGAGTATAGAGTATATATGCAAAAGGGGGATAAATTAGTTATTATTAAAAATAATGCAATAATAAGAAAGCATTAGAAAATGTTTCTTGAATTATACTTAAAGGTCCAGTGGGTCACATTTAATAGGATCTATTGGCAGAAATGGAATATAATATTCATATATGTATTCATTAGTGTATAATCACCTGAATATAGGTATTGTTGTGTTTTTGTTATCTTAGAATGAGCTGTTTTGGGTGACAAAGTTTTAGATTTTTGTGTTATACAATATATTTTATTCATGAGGGGGTGTATATGGCTGTTTTTGATGTTTGAAATTGTATCTTTTTTTCAGACATAGGGCCTGACCAATCAGGCCGACGTAGCTGCCAGTACTTCCTCAAAGGACACCAATTGGTCCGATAGCGTTGTAACGGACACAAACGTATAGATTGAAGTCTGGCAAGATGGATTCCCCCATGATCTCCTGATCTTGCGAGTCCAGCTGCCTTGCAAGGTTAGCTTTGTACTCTATCCATAAAACTTGACCTCTCTCCCTTTAGACTTTTTTAACGTAGATAACAGTGCCATACTACATCCATCTTTATTGAATTTTTAGGGGGTTATTAGATATCAAACATTTAAAATCAACCAGGCAGCATTACAGGGAAGTGACACTTTTGGTGTTATCTGATTTCATAGACAAATACATTTGCATGTGGGCATTTTAGCATCTGCTCAAAGGCCCTCATAGAGGGCTGCTGGCACCATGAGTGTAGAGCACATGCCACCAACCGAATGACACCATTACATTGACGTCACTGAGGCCTGATGTGGTCATACTGTCAGAAGTCTCAAAACAGATAATCATGTTTCAGCTGACAGTGCCCTGGTGGGTACTGGACTGAGGAGGCCCAAATATTGAAGAAAGCTGGTAGAGCAGTGTCAGAGGAATTGCTGGATAATTGGTGAAGACATACAACAGAAGTCCAGTGTCCAGCATCCAGTGGCCAGTTACAACAGCTGATCACAGAGCTGGAAACAAAAAAACAGACTCAAGAGACTTAGCAGGTGTAGTAAAAACTAAAATCCTTACCTTGTTGAGAGGCGGGCTTACAGTCAGCAGTGCGAAGGCAGTCAGGACAGGCAAACCAATCGAAAGGGCTACAGCAAGTAAGCAGGTCATAACAACAGGCACAGGCAAATCACAACTAAGGCTTGAATGGCAAGATAACATGGGAGAGAATGACCACTGGTAGCTATAAATATGCCCTGCACTAATGCGATGATTAGGGGCAGCTGTACAGACTGATAACTGGGTCAGGTGATGGCAAAACCTCAATTTACCACAAAGTCACTCACATACCATCAAACCTGACCTCCCCCCCAAGATTTTATATTATGGTACAATGTCACACTACTTCTGCCTTTTATTATTAGACATAAACATAACAAGTGAATTAAAAATAGTCCAATTATAGAGGAGTGAAGTGTGTCAATGACTAAGTGACTTGAATTTGCCTCTTGATGAAAATGAGAAAGTAATTAGAGACGTGACAGCAGAATTGATTTGTTTATGGCTATGAAATAACAATTGGCTTTTGTGGAACTGTGTATCACTTCCTTTCAGAGTTCATACAGACATGTTAGGGTTTATTCTCACACACAAGACAAAAGCTAAAGGTAAAGCCTAAGAGGTTTTGTGTATTGAACGGTATATTCACTAACCTTTTACATTTAAAATTCACTGTTACAAATCGACAATATCCTCAAAGCCTGGCTCACTCAGTAATGAACACCTGTGAGCCAAAGCAGAAAAAGGACGCTCTGATAAATGCGAAATAAATTATTTCTACAGATCAGGCTCCTTCGTTTCATTAATCATCTTCTTCCCTTCACCATCCACCACTGAGCAAGAGTTGCTGCTGCATACTTCTTCCAAATGAATTTCCTCTCCCTGCCTTAATTTTTACTTCGTTCTTGCTATTTTCTTCCTCTCCTTCTGTCTCTGCCTCCTTGTGTCACTTTACCTTTTTCTCTGAAAGAATGTTTTATGGAGAGCGTCTTTAGAGAGTAGGTTAACTAACACAACACCTTCCCTCATCACAAGAAGAAATGCTTGGTTTGCTCCAGTGAGGACTGTTATGAAGGAATAATAGTGGACTAGAGCTTGTTTTTTAAAGGAAAGCAGAAAACTGCTGGGGGGTGGGTTAAAATGGTATTTTGGTACTGCTAGTGGGTACATATTAAAGCTTGTTGGCTGCACTGGAAGAAAGAGTCTTATTAGCCAGAGGGAGGAACAGAAAGAAAGAGAATGACAGAATGAGAAAGAAAGACGGAGAGCGAGAGAGGCTATTGGCAAACACTGGTGTTTAACAGGGCTGCCCAGATCCAAACACAGAGTTGGCCAGCGATTGGTCGGTTGTGGTTAGGTCTTGGCAAAGGCTGCAGCGACAGCTGTTTGGAAATGATGGAAGCCCCTGAGAGGGGAGACAGGAAAGAGTGGGACCACGACAACAATCCAGAATTACTGTGAAATTCTGTTGTCCCAGTCCATTCTCCCAACACAGCTCAGACTGACACAGAATGAGAAATAGGAAGCCGCAACAAATCAACAAAAGGAAGCAAATTAAGATACAAATGGGAGACTTGTGTTGGTACTGCACATTGCTGAAAGTAACATGTAGTAATTGGATGCCTTCAATCTTAAGTTCTCCTCTGAGGCTTGTTTGTGGGCTTGTTTCATTTCACGCCTTCATCTCAGTCCAGTGGGACAGATCATAAAGACATTAAGCGCTGAAGACAAAATGAAATTCAAGCGTGTATGCTATTAATGCCCCTCACAAAAGGAAATATCAACAACTATGCACAAATACAAATAAGCCTATTTACTGGTAATCAAGCCATTTTGTGCAAATATAGCTTGACAGTGTAGAAACACTAATCAATGTGGTAATTACTCGGCAGTTCCTGCTTAATGTGAATCTGGTCACTTAACATGTGGTGTGCTTTACCCAACAGAGATCCAGATGGCAGCTTCACTATTCATAACTGTGTCCCCATTAGATTATTACAGAACTATGTGAATACAGAGGACACAGTCCAAAGGCAAAAAAGAAAAACGGAACATGGCTTAAAACACATCCAGGAATAACACACCACTCTTATTGCCCAGTTTTCAGCTGTAAGAGGAGGTCTGCTAACAGCTACTATTTTACTCACTCAGGTACCCACATCACTCTTTAAGTAAACCAACAAAGGGAATAATAAATCCCCGCCACATCTCTTCCTCCATTTTGTTACACTGTGTTTTTTCACATTCTGCCCATCTCTCCTCTGCAGATTTTAACTCTGTGGGGCTGTGCACATCTGGCTGTCAAATCTCACTATGACGTGTAAAGAACAAGCAGAGGTGATGGCGGCAGCAGCAGAGATAGTCCAGGATGCCCTGTGGCATGGCACAGTGACCAGCAATTTAAGGGCTTGTTAACCATCTTGAAAATTCCACCCACTAGATAACTGGATTACAACAGCCAATCAGAAGGCTGATTTGCACCATGGCTCTCTGAAACATACTTGGATAGACTGTAATCATAGCATGCAAAGAAAACAGGGTGCAACTACAGCTCTGAGACAAAGTTTATCTGGAAATGTATCATCAAGTTCATCTGTCTGTACTCCCCCACAGTACCAACACTATCCTCACTGTCTGCCAGCTTATTTAGCCCCTCAGCTGTGTATTGTTGTGAGTAGCATAGGGTTCATTTTCTGTGAAATGTCAGACTGTGAGTGAGTCAGCCATGGCAGGTGCGTGGGATTGGCATATACTGTAAATCTCTGGTTAACAGTATAATGAGTTAAAGGGGAGCTCCTCCATATGGAAGGAAATGTGTTGGAAGAAAACATACTCCACACAAACCAGACTGGTTGTTTCACCTGCCTGCATGGCTCAGCCACAGCGGAAACACACACATGCAGACACCCACACAAAAAAAACACACACATACAAAAGACAATGGATGTCTTTCCATCTGAGCCAGAACAGATTTGGTTTGCAAGTGACAGAAGGATGCTCACAGGTTCTTTCAGGCTGCCACTGCAGATGTGAGTTTGTTTCAGTGGTGGGAAACAGCCAAAAGGGGCGGGCAGTAAAAACCAATCCCCACTCATCACCACGAAAACAGGTAGAAAGAGCACAGCCGACTCATAATGGATAATATGGAGATTGCAGTGCTCTGATGAGGCACTCTGCCTTCTATTAAAAGTGCCACGCTTGGAGCATATTTCACTTTCACCCCTCAAATACTGGAAGGCGATGAGTAAAAGAGGCATATTCAGTCATCCTACCTCCACACCCTCTCCAACTCACACACACGGGTACACTGATACACTCAGACACATCTGAAGTGAGCTGAAGGCTACACTCTCATGTCTCCTGACGTTATGGATGGGAGGTTGGGATGTATAGAGGGGTAGGTTAATAAAGCATGCTTCATTTGCTGATGAAGTCTTGATGCAGAAGTGGGCAGTCTTGCTTTAAGACATGTGATCTGACTCTCTCTCAGCTCTCTCTCTCTCTCTCTCTCTCTCTCCTTTTTCTCTCTTTCCAGCTGGGCTACATTGTAATAGCCTACACACGCACGCACGCTCACTCACACACTCTCGCTCTGCCTCTCTGACACAGACTCTCTACTTAGTGCGTTGAAGAGAGGACTGAGGCTCACACTATCAGCGCAGCTTCTCAATGGGGGGACGCAGCCAAGAGCAGACAGAGCAGTCATTCCACTGGAGCCTTCCGCTGCATGCGTGAGAAGGAGACGACAAGTGAGGGGGGTAAATTAGCTCCCTGTCATCACAACAGAGGAGTTCTACTGACGGAGAGGAGTGAAGGAAGGAGAGGACAAGAAATCTGATCGTATATGTGGCTGATACAGCAGTGACATGATCAGTTTCCCATCCCTCAAATCCTGGCCAGTTTGTGACTTAGAGCCCTGGGTGTCTTGCTTTTGGTGACTGTGTTGCCACGGACTTCAAAAGGGAACCACGAAAAGCACCAGATTACAGAATATTGAGGAGAAGAACATCATTTTGTGCAGTGTTCGGCTTATCTGGTACTGGAATTTCAGGCGGGAATCCCTGGCTTCAAAGTATGGATGGATTAAAGACAGAGGAGTGAGTCTGCTGGGAAGGCAGGCAGTGATTCTGACTGAGCACCTTTCCTCCTGAACACACTGCTCAGGTAAGGGTGTGGGACTTTCAGGAATACCTCTGGTGTTTGAGGAAGGGTATGGCTGGGGTGGGGTGGGGGGTACTTAGACAACTGTATCTTAGGATACCCACACAATACTGCTTGTTGAAAAATGTTGAGTAAAGGTGAAATGTCTGGCCTCACAGTGTATGTAAGTAGTGAAATATGAAAAACAGCGTCTATTAAAAACATCCTGTATACCATAGTACTAATCATTTTTAAGCAATGTGTTATATAAGTTTTAATCATGTTTAAATGGGACACATATGTTGCATTTATCTTGTAAAAAAACTACAAACACGAGTCAGTGTACAGGCTGAAATAAATACTTTAAGTGCATGGTTTAATACAATTCTAGTTGAAATGTATTTAGGCAGGAGCCTGTATCGTCTCGATCATTCTGTGTGTGGCAGTCAGACAGTATGATTCATCACTGAAGTTGCAATAAAAAATCCCAGTTATAATTACCTTAAATCAACGTTGCAGGCAGTTGCATTAGTAGGTTGTGCGCCTGCAGGTGTGTCTGCTGTTTCTGTTCCTCGACCGCGTTTACTATCTAATGTTGGACTTTACGCACAGAGGAGCTGTCCTCTCCCGTTTTATGTGAGACTACAATACTGAGAGAACTGTTTTCTTTCTTGCTTTGGGAAACAATATAGATATTTGTATTAAAGAAAATGAGGCTACAACAGCGACTAAGAGAGTTTGGGTCTGTGTTCCTGAAAGCTGCTCTTTGCCCATACTTGTTCGTTTTATTTAAAGTCGGCCGTGCGTCTTCATCGCTGGTAAAACGCTGCTGGTAAGAGCACATTTTATTTTCGGCAAGAATGCCTTCCGATAACCGGGAGGAGCTCAGAGTCTATGCAATATGCAGTTAACCATGCAAGCGCAACGCTTCTTTTTGAATATGCAGCCAGCTTGGCGAACAGAAATACTGTGTGGTTAAAAAAAAGAGAGGAAAACATGGGAGCAGTTCACATTTCCACAAAACCGCGGATTATGTTGGATTTAGTGCAGGGGTGGGGATTTACAATGTGCTGTTCATAAGTATATGCTTAATTTTCGCTGAATATTAAGCAGCCTGAATGTCACTGAGGGCGCAAAACACATCAACACACACGGCAACATTTAGTAATGCCTAAATGGCTTTAATATCAAATGCACATCAAAACACAAAGTGGTCTAGTTGGAGCAAACAGTGGCTGTGGTGCCTTTCTGGTAACAATTTACTAGATCAGACCATCAGATTCCCCCAGAAAGTCCCCACCTCAGAGAAAAATGACAAATACAAAACAAATGCATTCAGTGCCTGCCATACAGCAAGTGCTTTAGGTGAAATATATTCTTCTTCAGAACTAATGATCAGTCCAAGGATTATTTGTTCTTCCAAACAGACATCAACAGTTTGACTGTATTTGGCAGGGAGCCTATAAACACACCAAGCCAGAGTTTGGTTTAGAGGACGTGAGGTGATGCTTTTAAATTTCCCACTGTGGGGTCCTGAATGGAGAGAAGTGGTAATAACACCTGGAAAGGAGGAGAGACTCATTATTCAGTGAGGGCTAAGGCGTGTCTCCATATGCTGGCCCTCACCAGCCATTAGGGCAGTCGCTGAACAAATCTGCAAGAAGGATGTTCCTGCTTTGAAATGCAGCCTTTTATAAACTTTTTAAGTATTCAAGGATTCAGTGTTGTTGCTGTTGTTGTTAATGGAACTGTAGTTTTCATGAAGAGGTGACATATTTCATTACACAATTATTACAGTCTGACAAAGAGATCGCAGCAGGTTATTTTCCTTTTCTTCATTTCATTCTTTATTTTTGTGTGGTACAAGTCCTTTTCACGTGGCAGCAGGTTTGGAAAAGGCAGATATTGAGTAGATTAACTTAGTGTTTTCTCATTTGTTTGAGTCTTTTGTCTGCAGGACTTTTTCCTTGAAACCTTGATCTCTTTTTCTTTTAATTCCTAGCATTATTATAGGAAAGTAACCCATGCACATACCTTTGGAATAAATTATACTTTATATTGGTCTAAATATTTCTAGGAGTATATCAGACAAACATCACCTATTTGTTTCTTTCAATTGATACATTTGACACAATATGTGTGTTGTAAATATATAGACATGCTGTAATACCCCTTTTTCCTTGTTGTTTCTCCCCCGCTGTGTGTGCTGTCCTGCAGACTCGGCCTTACCATGTCCTGGTTGTTGGCCATGTGGATTAGCCTCGGCTTCCTGCTGTTGTGCCAGGCCACACTCTACCAGACCATCCAGCAGCACCATGTGGCCCGGCCCGGTCGCACCGACATTCTCACCCTGGGTACGTGTATCTCCTTGTCAGACTTCTGCTTCACAGCACAGCCTTAACGGTGCGAGACGTTGCCCCCTCGGTGGGACAGGAGTTCTTGGCTTTGGCTGTTTAAAAAGCAACAGCAAGAGACTGCTGCAGTATGTCAGAATGATTTGCCACAGTACTGTACTGTAACATGATGATTCACCATGCTCGCAGTCATACAGGATAAGCAAAGAGGGAGACTACTAATTGTGCTTCTGATTGCAGGTTACGTACTTATATTTAGTCATACTCAGATCTATGTACCCATGTACGTTTTGTGCTATTTATGGAAGAAATATTAAGACTATATATATTGTTGCTGCATACTTCGGTTTGAATCCGACTATGGAAGCGCTGTTAGACAAAGAGCATCTTCAGACACTGAGAGTTAGCTGGTGGCGAGATGATTTGTGAGTGCGGTGAGGAATTCTTGACTACTACACCCTGAATCTTGCTGGCAGACTGTTACGAGTAGGACAAGCTGGGGCAAAAATCCCTATTACTCTGCTGGTAGCCAAGGGAGCTTTGATCACTGTGGCTTAGATGGAGATGACAATTATGTTTCCCTCTTTTGCACTGGAAACATTTGGCAATTAAGCCCGACGCCTTCTTCACCGTAGGGGCAAAAGGGGAGGGTAGACGCAGAGGCGGATCTAATTCTCTGATTATGGGAAAGCTTACTAGCATTTCTTATGGTGTATGTGGGAGTGTTACAGGGAAGGCAAAGGTTTTCTAGAGCAAAGCAAAGGCTTTCTTTAAGCTTCTAACAATGAGTGTGACTCCCATGCTGAACCCTCGTACAGAGTGTGGCTCTCTCCAGAAGCCAAGCGGCTGTTAAACATTGATGCTATCTTCTGCTTGGTTCCCTTTGTGTGCGTGTGTGTTGCATTGCCAGGCAAAAAGGCAGTAATTGAAGCACAGCAAGAGGACAAAAAAATCTAAAAAATCCAGCATCGAATTCTCCATGCTTGTGTTGAACATTGGTGACTTTAAGCAGCATGTCGGAGAATTGGCTTACTTTTACTGTGGAACAGCTGACACATGAAAATCCCAGCTATGATAGATGGAAAGTTCTCAAAGTATCCTGGTCCCGTTAATTGGAACAAGAGGGTGAAGGATGAGCGACAGAGAGCTCTGAATGAATTTTTAAAGGCTGCCTTCTAGTTTTTCTGTTTTTTTCTTTTCTTTTTGACTGGTTGGCAAGTCGAGCTTGGTCCCAAAGATGTACAAGGAAGTGCAAGGCTCAGTAAGTGTCTCTTGAATAATGCAATGGTCCCAAAGGGGGAGAAGGGGGAAAAATAAGAACCCCCCACCCCCAAACCACCACCCCTGGTATAAATCTAGAGGAGTCATCCAGGCAAAGGATAGTTATAACTGAGTGATCTTAAAGGCTTCCTGTCAGACCGATCAACTCACACAGTTACTGCATACAACACCGAGGACACTACGGACATGTACATGCTCACACATTTACACACCATTTTCTCACTGAGGCCATTATGGTATGGCATTTTCATGGTTCCTCTGGGGATACTGGAGGTGTGTTCAGGACACATCAAGTCTGAGAGGATGCAAACTTACACACTGCAGAGATGGATGATAAACACACACAACCACTCTTGGTTTGATCTTTTTAAGTCTCAGGTTTCATTTACGTTATTAGTTATTATAAGAGAGACATTTTACAGTATACACCAGCGTTCACACTTAGTCCTGTTACAATGTTATTTTGACAGTACTCTCCAGAAAACTTTTGAAATTAAATAGAACTGTGATGGATGACAGCCATAATTGGTGCTGACAATCATAATCTGAGGGTGTGTTATGATATTTTACTAGTCTAATCAGCAGGCTTCCCAGGGATAATGGTCTATCACAACTGGGCACTCGAAGAGAACACGTCTCTGTCTGTTTTTTTTTTCCTTCTGCTCGGCAACTGTACAATTTACTGTACATCATGTTTTTTTAAGAGGATTAAGCTGACATCAATCTTACTCGGCCGTGGAGTGGCGTTAACCGATCTAACCAGAACTGCTCTCTCAGAATTGAAATGCTATGATGAATATTTGAATTAGAATTGATTTTATAATTTGAGAAGCTCTCTGGTTTCATTGAGGCCAGAACCCTCAGATATAAATAGATATAGCTATGTAGGACGTAGCACAAAAGAGATGTCTTGCCTTGAAAAATCCATTGGCTTTAATGCTATGCTGTTTTCCATAATCAAATAATGTCTCTGTGTTTCTACAGGATAATGAAAAGATGTGTGATATACTGTCTGCCGTACAGAAAATCAAGTTGTAAAATTGTTTGATTAATGAAGCATGAGAAGTAAAGGATTCAGATATTTGTGCTGATGAACAGATTAATAGAAATTGTTTTTAATCTTAAGAAGCTGAAGCTGAGCTTGAAGCTGTTGTCCTGTACCTTGCAATGTGACATGCTTTAGCTACTGTATCGCCTTCTGGACAGTCATAAGCCAAGTCTTGAAGCGAAATAGGGGGTTGGTTTATTGTAAGAAACCATGTCCTAAAATAAATTTCTGTGGGTCTTGGCATACAGCCTGGCTGACTGTCTGAGAGACTGAGTGGTACAAAAACTCACAAACCACCCCACATAGACAAAGATACCCAGACAAAGGGGCTGTGTGGGTATCTGAGGAGGGGAAGTGAAGGTCATGTTGAGCTAGGTACGGATGTAATCCTCTAGCCTGTTGAAGCATCTAACAATGTTTGAGAAATCAACTTATCTGCCCTTTGCAACAGTGAACATGAGAGTGCATACTGAAAAAAAAAAATGTGACTGCTGAGATAAAGTTTTGAGATCGCATTTATTTATTTATTCCGAATGTTTCTGTGACAAATCGGCATAGTCACCGCTGAGGCGGAGATTGAGTAACGAGTTGCCTGACTGCTTCGTCACCTGCTCAGGAAGCGGCGCCGCTCCCTTTCCCATGAGCCTCTGCTCCACACAGCCTCCCCTGCGTCCTGCTAGTGTGGCTGAAGATTGATGGCGGCCTGATTCTGGGCAGCCAATTCTGGTCTCTCAAGAAATAATCCACTACATTGACAGATGAGCTGAATGTGACATGACACACACAAGCAAGGCTCTGCACTCTCCCCACCTGCCAACACAGTGAGCACGAGTGCTCACTGCCAAGACTGCTGCTGCACAGAACCAGGCCACTCTTGACAGCACATAGTATTGGACTCCATCACATGTCACTAAAAGTGTAACCAATTGCTGGCAGAAGTTACTGTAGATTAGGTGTCTTCTAAAGTTAAAATGAAAGTGCCTACTGATGTGTTCAGTGTATTGTCATTATCTTACAGTTACCCTTCAGCTGAAGTATGCATACAGTCATGTTTATGTAATGTATCAATACCCGGAGGGGCAGTCTGAATATAACAACACTTTAGCAGCTGCTTTGTTTTATTATGGCTCTGACAGGGCAGTTTAAGAAAGTCTCAGATCTATTAGATGTGATTCTTGTTCCAGGTGGAGCTGTGAAACTAACTCCACTAGCCTGTTCCTCTTAGATTGCAGTCTGTTGCTGACGTTTTGTTTGACCACGTTTTTGTCAGCCATGGCACTACAGTATATATTGCACTGTTACAGGACTGTACTTATATTATTCACTTTTCAAAAGCTGAAATTAAATGTGATTATACTGTGAATGGCAGCCATAGGCATACTGGTTTTGTACATACACGGAAGATTTTATACATGACTGCACAAAATGGGTTATGATACAGCTGGAAAGGATAAAAACTTATGCTGCTGTTGTGTTTTCATCCTTTGATTTGAAATGTCCTGTAAAGTCTAATCACAGATGATTGGAAGGCCTTTTAATGAGCTCATTGTTCAATGTGCCATAATGCTCCTTCAGTGTAGAAAACTCTTTGAGGTGGAAGGAACGTGCAATTACTTTGATAAGCCAAGATGCATCATATGGTCAAATAAGAGCAACAACTTGATCATAAGGAAGGATGTGTTTGGTAAATTAAGAAATGCATCTCTACTTTAAAAGCGCAACCTGTCAAAATATTGTACTGCTCGACTTTAGCTTTTTGTATCTATTGAAGCTCCAGTTTTTTAACTTGAGATCTAAAGACTGGGATTTTTTCTGGGGAAAGGAAAATCTGACAAGATACAGGTTGTCGAAAAAAACCTTGAACTTCATTTAGGATAGCTGTCTTTTCGTAAATGAGGACGGGGTAGAAGTCTGGAAGCTATACATGCACACAGTATGAATTGATTTTTTTCCTCTACTTTTTTTATTCCTTTCTACTGCAGAACGGATGGCTGCTTCAGAAGATTGATGATTTTTTCTGGCAGTGTTTGGGAATGTTAAGAAATTAGCTTCACTGGCTCACAAACTGAATGCACACCGTTTTCAGCTCGGAACTCATTTTCATAGTTCTCAGACTCCTGATCGCAATAGCTCAGTGTTAGGGGCGGAAACAGAGAAGTAAACGTGTACCTTTTTTTCACACATTCATCTTCAAAGTGGTAATCTTGCTGCTTCGCTTTTTCTGTGGAGGTGTTTTTTATGAACGGAAGATCCATCTATACTACCCACAGGAGCAGCTTACCATATAGGCTCTCAGTTTTTGTTTTGCCATTAAATCTGCTTTATTTCCATCCTCATTAAACTGTGGGGACTAATTAGAGTGAGAATTGATGGTGAAAGAAAATTCAATTAAATTACAGTCACTTGAATGGATGACGCCTGAGTCATATAAGTGGATGAAAAGGAATCGTTTGATCTGCCTAGCAGCATTGGCTCATGTGGAAACATACATACATACATACAGTATAAACCACATACACATTTATGTACACACACACACACAAACGAACACAAACACATCCAAGTCATTAGTGTTCAGGGTTGTGGAATAGCCTTTTATGTGGTTGCAGTAGGCATGTTTCCATCCATGCTATTTTGCTATTCACTTCTGTGTGTTTCATGTAAAACCGCCAAGTGAAATCGGGTGATGAAAATCCTAAATTATATGACACAAATTTAATCACAAACATTCATTTCTTGAACATGGCATCTACAAACCCAGCGTTTTGCCAACAGAGGAACTAAAATCCTATAATGTACCTCCACATGGGATTATAATTGCTTTGAAAACTCTGGGCTTAGGTGGAGAGCTCATCAGCACTATGTGATCCCACGTTCTATCACACAGCATGCCCTTCGAGGTAATGAAAGCAACCTTTTTAAAAACTAGGCAATAAGTGCCTGATCATTCAGGTGCCGAGCAGCACTCTCTCCGCGCCTGGCCTCTTCCCCCAGCCCTCCATCCTCCTGTCCCCCCTCCTCCCTCTCCCCTCCATCTCCTCGTCTCTATCGGCCCCTCAGACGATTTGTCATGGATCAGATGAGACAATTTGTCATGGATTAGTGCACTTAAATGTCTGTGTGATAGTGGAAGCAGTCACTGGAAAAGCTTAGGAATCCTATTACACTGCGTTTTATGGCCGGCAAGAGGGGAGGGAGGATTGGAGGTTGAATTGGCACTTTCTAAGGCCTGTGTGCCATTTCTTGACTTTTTCCTCCACACATAATCAGATATTCACTTAGAGGTGAGCTCAACTGATGCGTCTAAACTGGGAAAGTAGACCAGAAGTTATTTTCTTGGTTCACCACTTGCTGCTATATGTTGGCATTTAACTGACCGTTTGCTAAACTACGCTATGCTACTGTTTCTACTGTCAAGATTTCCGTTACTCTGCTCATAAGCATCTTACTGTGTTAACAGTGTTAAATATACCCCTCAAAACTCATTTTTGTTTCCAGATGGTTTGTTTTAAAACAATAACCCTGTAAAGAGGTTTTAAATATGCTGTTGTTAGTCTAATACTAGCTTATTAGCTCCCACACAGTGGAATTTTTCTAATGTCACCCGTAACTCACAAATTATTTGCAACTATTTGCAACGCCCCTTACCTTAGCAAATAATGCTGGGTTACTACTTTGGTTAGTAAGCTACTTAGTCAGGCATGCTAACATCTGCAGTTAATGCTAGAGCAGACAGTGTCCAAACTGCTTAGATACAGGATACAGAGTATAGTTTTTATGAGAGCCTCATGCACACCTCATGGAAAAATTTAAAGCTTGTTAGGCCTGTCCTGCCTACTTACTGTTGCTACGGTTGTTGGGGGTTAGCAAATGGTCAATTAGGATGTTGTTTGCCTTTTCAAGATCGTTACAGTACAAAATTTACCCCCTACTGCACCTACTCATTTCACCGTATTAGCGATGCATTTGTAGCTCAATGTGAACAGTCTCTATTTTGAGGGCTACTTGGAACAGTAAATGAGTCAGTGAGAAATAATCTATGTTTCTCTCACAGTTTCATATTCTCTCTTGCCAAACAGATTCTGATTCACCTGTGGCAATATTGCCATGTCATTAGTATTTACTTGCTCAGCAGTCTTTCTCATTTCAAGCCCTTAACCGCATGTACTCTGGTGCATTCTCTCCCTCCTTGAGTGAGATTAGATGGTAGTCGATTAGATCCTGTTCTTCTCTGATGTCAAATGATTGTCTCAGAGAGAGTGCACATGTGCCATTTAACACAGCTGGCTCATTCCACCAATTATTTACAATAAATAGAAGAATATGATAATAGACAAACCAATCACACAGTGAAAATTTTTTTTCAAATAACCCATCTGTCTAGCAACACCTTGGGATACACGTCTGTGTCTCATAGTCTATTTTCAGTTGCCTATTTTTAATAGTCCTCTATGTGTACTTTCTTTCTTTTTTTTCGGTTTTATTCATTCCAACTCCTTGCAGTACATCCATTGTATTTATACTAAACTGAGCAGCAGAAAGTTACTGTATCATACATTATTACTATCTTTATTCATACAGTATCGTATGCAGCTTCTCTATCACCTCTAGGCCCCTGAAGCCCTTTAGTAGCGTCTTGCTGAAGTGAAGTAGCTTGCTTATGTTAATGGAGCAGAGACACACTGCCAGGTAATTGTGATGCAGCGGAGCTACTTTGTGGCATCATTTAGAACCACTGCGGGGGACAAATGTTACTCATTGAGTGTTTTGTTTGCAGAGGACTCACTTTGCCCCAGCACCTCATTTACTCAGTGGCAGTCAAATAAGGTTGTCTTAACCATACTACGAATTTACTTTCCAAATGGTTTCCCTTTGCTGATTTTCAATCAATTTAGTGGAACACGTTAGTGACATACTGTATATATAAATATTTTTATTCACAATTCAAGAAATGTGACAGATAGCCAACAGAATCCAAAGATAACTTAGTTGTATGCTTGAAGCTATCTGCTGGATGTAAATAGGAAACTGTTTGCTAACAAGTTTGCCCTATCAACTTTATTGGATTATAATATGTCAGTGTTGTGTTTACAGCTTGTTTCTTCTGCTATAAGTGGCCAAAAAAAAAAAACAATCACTTGATGCAGGTATATACTTCATGTATTTTTTTCCTCCCATCATGTTACCCTTCTAAACGTACACACACCCCACTTACATACACTCACAAAATGTGTGAAAACCACTTCATCTTTGCACCTTCTGTGTTTCAGAATTGTTTTCACACTCCTTACAACATGAAATTTGAGATGCATATATTCAATTTGTTGCCAAGGTGACTTGCTTTCTCAGTTCAGTCCAGTGAATCACTCATTCGAGCCCCGACAGGGGACAAAAAATTGATTATGGGGTTTGGAATTATGGAAACAGAAATCCTCTTGCTTGAATATGTCCCCACTTGTCAGACGAATGATTGAAAGTCTGTCTAGATTTTCCACCCGGGGTGCTCTGTCAGCATTAGCTGAGGTCCATTTGTCTTGTCTGATGTGTCTGGATGAATCCATGCGGCTGCTGTGCCGAGGCAGCACCGTATTGTCTTATCACAGCTTTATCTGACAGCAGACGTCTAATAATGGAACTTAGGTTGAGATGTCACAGTTAACTGTTCATCACTGCTATACAGAATACAACACATGAGATGGACACAGCAAAATACCTGAATAAATAGACAGAATATCTTTTCAAACTATTGTGTATCTTGTATTAAATGTGCCAGTCACTGTACCCGGCAAGAATGGTGACAGACTGGTGAAAATGTAGGAGGACAATTAGTATACACAGGTCCTGCAATGTATCTTCATTTGCCACAGTATCTCCAGCTCATGTCAGGTTCACTGAACATGGCTCAATGCCTTCATACCTTCCTGCTCGGTGCCTGTTGGCCAGGAGAGTGAGAGAATGAAGGATGAGGTGGCACCTGCATGTGTCTGTCTGTAGCCTAATGACCCAGAGGAGCTTTCTCTCTCACACACTGCCTCTCCCCTCACTTTTATGCTCTTTATCTTAGCCGTTCTCTGGACACCTCATCTGCCTATTAGCTTTGCAGCTCATCTGCCTCGGGTTTTATCCCAATCTCATTATTTTACTCACAAACTCCTCCTTACATCAGTGTCCTCTGTGGACTTGCCAAAAAAGACACGTTTAACTTCAATTATCTTGGGAAACTGAGCAAAGCTGGCAGTGTGTATTTGCAAGGAAATATTATTTAGAACCTCAGGCAGCAAGGCGGGCTGTATAGGATTTTCTCTTCCTCATTTTGTGTCCCAGAGCTTTAAGGGTAGGAGCTACTGAGCTTTTCTAGCAAAAAGACCTTTTGACCTGCTTTCTGTAAATTTTGTGAGTTCAGTTTAAATGAGGATTAATGCCTGCTCTAAGGAACCTGTTCAACCTTTTCCCTGAAGGCATCAACGAAAGTATGAGGATGGCATACATGTGTACAAAATAAGTTATTGGAACTGAGCTGATAGAGCTGAATACCTTTCCACATGCCGACTTTGATCATAACATCTTTTCCTCGTCCTTGTGGATTTCATTCCTCTCCGAGGCATAAACTGCAAGGCACACATGCATGCTAAATAAAGAGTGCTGGAACTGTACTGATGTAAAACTGGATCCCTCACCTCATCTTCTATCATAATATTTTTTTCTCTGTCCTTGTGGAGTTGAATCTGCATCAAGGCCTGTTAGCTTAAGCTCCTTCATGAAAGACAAACAAAAACATCAGTTTTTATAATCTTGCTGCTGAGCTTTTACATTTGTAGGAGATTCAGGCCAAGTCAGGGTGCAAAATCATTTCATCCCTCGCATCCACAAAGGGAGAGCTGCAGTATGGCCCGACATTAAGCCCAAAAGCAAACTGCGCAGGTTAATGTATGCTATCCATACCACCGCAAAGGTAAAAGCAGGAAAATCAATGGACTGGATATTCAGGTTTAATCTCCAGATACTGTTTAATATTTAACCAATTCGTGCTGTAAAAATCAATTTCTTTAGACAAGTTAAATGCTGGAATTGTTCTCTTTTCTTACAAGCCATTTTTCCCCATTGACGGCCTACGTTCCTGTAAACGTGTGTGACTTGGTGTAAGCGTGTAATGAAACGTCTACTCAGAGCTGAGCCAATGTGCTCTGCTCTCGTCAGGATCAAGGGCTTTAGTTTCACTCTCAGCAGATGCAAAGAAGCACAGGAACAGTGTGATGTTTCTCTGAAGAGAGAAGTACCTCAGGCTCACTTACTGTATATTAGCTTTTAGTATTACATTCCACCTCTTCCCCTGTTTTGCTGAGTGCAAGCCTCTTGTAGAGCTCCACTCACATCTCAACACGACTTCCCCTCTTCTCTTAGGTGCAATCAAAGCGTGAGTCTTTGATTTAACCATGAATAAAATACAGAAATGTTTTGTGATACATTCAGTGGAGTGAACAGCACATCTGTGTAGTTTGGATGCTACACTTTTTCTCTCTTTTTTTGTACAGATTTTTTTTACAGATTGCATGTCAGGCAGAGAGCTGGCAGAAAAAGAATAAGCTGGATCTGTCCCAGCACTATTCATTCACTATTTTAGTCACTTATGTCATACCTCCACACCTTTATCTTCTGTCTAAATACAGGATGGATATGCTCATATGCTATTAGCATGGTGATAAATCTCTATATATGATGGAGCATCACCTTTAGCAGGAGTTGTTGGGATAGAGGAGCTGTGTCAGGGCAGTCAAACCAGGCTGTGTCTCTGTGCACCAGCATGCTGCTGTAGTGATGTTATTACAGTTTTGGATGATTCACATGAGAGGGCAGGCAGGCAGGCAGGCAGGCAGGCAGGCAGGCAGACAGCGTCGCAGTTTTTTTTCTTAGCTTTTCAGTAAATGAGAAAAGTCACCCACAGCTGCAGCTGGGGCAGGCTTGAGGGGGTACATATTCAAAGAGCAATGACTATTTGTTCCACTGGTGTAATGCAGTCGGCGTTATACACCAGAGGGTAAAGGAACACACACTAAAAGGGTGATGGTAAAGAGAATACTTAGCTAGTGAAGAGGAAGAGGTAGAGCAGAGTAGTGAAGACGATGGAAACCCCCGAACAAGGCTCATTAGGGGCTGGAAATATGAGTTTGAATATCTGTTTCTGACAGGTTGCTCACTGCTCTGACATTGTGAAATCCAGCCTAGAAAAATTCATAGCATTGTGTGTGTGTGTGTGGGTTGTGTATGTGCATGTAGCCGTTTGAGTATCACAACATTGTGTCTGGGGTTGAAATGTGCAAATAGAAAAGGTATCATTTCCACTGAAGCACGCACTGAGGTGCAATAGTGTTATCACATTTACAACCTAGAACTTTCTGTTAGATTGTACTTTAGCCTTTTGATAACATCCCATGTATTTCTCTTTGCATATCTAATGGTGTGTCATTATTCTTTATTTACTTACCTTAAATTGCCTTTACAGGACAAACTTTACAATGTCAAATTAATCTTAAATTAACTGCTGTTCTAGCTCACAACAATGCCTCAAATAAAGATAAAGGGATGTGGGAATAAAATTTATGGCAGCATGTTTGAGAAGTGTTATTGCTTGTGGAGACCATGTCCTCCTATGAGAGACTGAAAGCTCTGTGTATAGTTTTGACCTAACCATTAGGGGCCAGCATGTGCTCTGATTTATCTTAATTCTGTATTGTTTCATCAAGTCAGGTTTGGTCTTATTTATTTTTTCTTACTTGACTTTTCCCATTTGACAGTTTTTACTGTGGTATAAAAATGTAACTTAGTTCTAATCAAGTTTTAGGTCATTCAATTCTGCAGTGGTTGGGGCTCGGATCTGGTTAAAATTAGATCTATATTGGTTTTGGCTCTGATCAAAACTCTACTTGAAATATTGTTTGATACAGTTAAGTGTGCAGATACACAAACTCCCAAGATCAGATTGCAAAGAACAAAAAACAAAACAAAA
>NW_023339740.1:7745807-7756218 GCF_004916995.1 Morone saxatilis | reverse complement strand
ATATATATATATATATATTCAACCAGACTCTATGTAAACACCACCAGGAATTACAGAGATTAGCACCAAATTGGCAAAAATTTGGCTGAAAGCATCAGTAGATTAATCAGTTATTCAGTCGACTATATTTTGATAATCAATTAATCATTTCAATAATGTTTCAAGCAAAAATGCATTCAATGTGAAAATGTACTATGTTTCTTTGCCATATATGATATTAAACTGAATTAATTTGAGTTTTGGACTTATGGTTAGATAAATCAAGAAACCTGAAGACCTGACTACGATATTCTGACATTTTATAGATAAAACAAATAATCGGCAGATTCAATGATAATGAAAATAATTGGTTGCAGCCCGAATTGGCCTATACACAGTATAAAACTATTTAACATTTAATGTTAAACTCAATTGCATGCTCTTTTCACCTTTTGTGTCACTGCATGAGTCTTTTTAGAGTGTGCATAAGCTCAATCAAAACACAATATCCAAGTATCTGACACACCTTCAAAACATCTGATTGTATCAATGTTCCTAAATGGTGGGAACCATCCTCTCCGAATCAAAAATCTACAGTTTCTGTGATAAATGTTTCACGTATAACTGCCAGAATAGGATGAAGACACCTGGAATTAACTTTGAGCACCACTTCAGCACTGAATCAATGAAGGGAGATTTTCCGGAGCCTGAGGAGATGAAAGCCCCACAGTTGTGCCTAACAGATGTTATCCAACACCAGCGCTGGAGACGAGGGGCCCTCATTCTCACTCTAGGTGCTGTGTGCTAATGTTAGTAGTATTGGTGATATTGGAAGGTGAATACAAGCCCCTCAGAAAGTCTTACAGGCTCTCATGAACATGCCATCTCATCCTGAGGTGAATTGGATGAGGAGTGAGTACAGATCTCGTAAGTCCCCTCTAGGAGTCATGGCTCTCTCTGCAAGGGCACTTGTAATAGGTGTCTTACACATGGGACAGCAGCGATAAAACAGCCTCTTTTTCATGAGGAAAAGGGGATTATGTAGTGGTAGAGGAGGAATGTGGCACCTGTACTGTACATGTGAAAGATACAAATCAACAGTAGGGGTATAAATTGTAGGTTTAACATTTGTAATACTGTAAAACATATGGAAACCATAAGATAGTGACTGACTAACCTTGCCAATCTCTTATTGTTAGCCGAGCAGGAAGCTTGTGCTTATTCTTTGTGGCTGAATATGAGAGTAAAGACAATTAGGCTCTCGTTTTCTGTGGATGTATGAATCCTGTTCAGGTCTTGCTGCCAGTTGGAGGAGGCAGCAATGTGTTTGAGAAAATTTGGCCGATCAATCTCATGTCCCCTGTCCAATGACTAGACCACCATCGATCATCGTTTACCTGTTACATCTCATTCCCAGCAAGATGCTTAGTTGCCATGTCGTAACAGTTTCCTCTGGACATTTGCATGCCTGGCTTGATTTACCTGTTTGTGTTTGAGGGGAGAAGAGAATGAGCTTATGTGTATGCAAAAGAACAAGATAGGATGTGTCTGTCTGAGCCAACCAACCAGCTTGCTGCGGTGCTGTCATTGAAGCCCGGCCAGACAGATGGCATCCATTTGATCAGGGAGATGCTGTAATGGTGGGCCAGGAGCAGCTAAGAGAGGCTGTTATTGGGTCTTCATGAGCAGATCATACTTCCAGTCTGCCAGGCAGTGAAAACTTTAACCTTTTTAAAAAGCTTACCTTTTTTTCCTCTACTTCTCCACAGATGTAGTGGCTGATATACCAGATTGTTATCAGTATAGTCTGCTAGTGGCTGTCTGTACTTATGTCATGTCATTAGTTTTGTAGGCATTTGGTCATGAACCAAAGTATTGCAGATATTTACATTTTTACCTGAAGATAAATTTAACCTTTAGTGATCTGACAGGGAACATACTTGTGTCTACCAAATTTCATAGTAATCTATGTTCATTTTATTGTAAAAAATCTTTATGACTGCATTTGCGATTTGGAGAGTAGCTCCATGTTGACCAGACGTTACTGAGCACACTAAAAGATGTGGCACTGCTAAGAATGAACTATGCTGGCAGTGCTCATTGTAATAAAGAAATATGCCACCCAGATTCAACAGTATGGCTTTTTAGGTGTTCTTAATAGTTCTTGGATGATAATGGAGTTTGGCATGCTGACATTGACTTTATCAGACTGTGGCTAATGGGTGAGGGTGTATTTCACTGCCTGCTTTGGTCTTTTTATGGAATTTGTAGACAATAAGATAATAAAATCACACCAGGCTTGTCCTTGTGGGATTGTGCTACTGTGTGTGATACAATAGGGGACTCATGATGGGCTCCAACATATTTCTATGATTAATAAACAGATTTAAAGAGAATTCATTTCTCTGTACAAGTTTGATATCACCTTAGGTGTTTTCTAACATCACCCAAACAAGCTCGTCTTCACTGTGTTTGCAGCGCTACTTTTATATAGATTGTGTCCAGCTGTTTTTAAAGGTGTTAGATTTGAATGGGAATAGCTTTGTGTCTCAAAATAGTTTATTTTACTTAAGTCCAACACAAAACATGCTATATTCAGAGTACAAATTTTCCTTGTATTTGATATTAGATTAAAGGCGACATGTTAAGCGCACAGTGTGTTTAATTTCACTAGGAATACTGCGATTGTGTCCCCTTCATTTTCCTCTCGGTTACTTGTCATGGGGTGGAGGCATTTTCAGGATCACATTCGGCCCTTATCTCGTCACACTTGCAAATCCATTTTTTAAAAGGTTAGACATTAATGGCAAGAATCCCCTCCTTTCTCCTCCTCTTCTCCCTCCCACTTCTCAGATATGAGATTACACATTTCACCCTGAGCAACAGACAGAAACTAATCCGCAGTCCATGTGAGATATTAGGCCTATGCTCGCCGTGTGGCTGACAGCTCTGCAGGGCCAAGTTTTGATATTGGGCATTTAACAGACCACTGTAAAAAATCCAGCTTCAGTTACACACTAAACCACACACAGATGCACACGCACACATACCCCTACACACTTGCTTTTGCACCATCCATGTTCTTAAATGAACTTCAACACAGCAGATGTTTCACGCTAGTGTTGATGAAAAACTATGTAGCGTGATTTCAAGTTTAGCAAATGTTAAATAGCAAGATAAGCATTGAGCCTATTGGAGTAAGTGTGATAAGTATCCCATTAAGTGCCCTATGGCTTCCACTTTCTCTCTGAATCAGTGGATCCTAAGTGGAGGAATTAATATTTAATGCTACTGGTAGAGTGCTACAGACACTTCCTGGGTGATTGCATCAAACTTGCAGTAGGTTTGACAGTATCAAACCCACCTTTTGACTCAGTCAATTGGCTCATCTGAAACTTGAGATACATCTATAACCAACATTTCTTTCATGTTGCCCCTATTTTACAATACATTTACATTTATTATCTGCGTGAACACTGTATGTTCTGTAATGTACAGTACAGTATGAAAAATGTGCTACTTAAATCCTATTCTCATGGGACTAGTGGTACACAGGGGACATATTGTGATTTAGAAATGATGCCTCCATGTCTGTGTTTTTGTGGTGCATTTGCACAGGATAAACAAATTCATCTAGCATTTATCCCAGAGAAATGACGCCACATGGTAACTGTTGAGCCTGTTGAAAGAAAGACAAATGTTTCTTACCACATACTGCCATGGATATCATCCATCTCATCGTCATTTGAGATTTCGCTTCTCTGATGGATTTGAGCTCACACTTTCTGCAAATGGATCTCCATGATGTGTAGCGACATGAGCCTCCTGCGCTGTCAAAACTTTCATTTATAATTGCCAACGCAAATCCCTACTAAGAAATATTCAGTGAAAACAAAAGACCTGAAAAAAACAGCCCCAAATCATAGAGATGCCGATTCACACAGGAGTAATATTATGACAAATGTGACAAATGTTTGGTGAAATACAGTAATTTGCTGTGGATTTTTTTACTTTACAAAGATCAAAGATGACCTCCACAATTATAACAAATTACTTTACAGTGTATCTGTCCGCAGCTAATCGCACATACTACTGGACCCATCAGCCTGATGTTTTTTGTACACCTTTAATGACTTTATGCTCAATTGACTGCTCTTTTTTATACTGAATGCTGACTCCTCACTCCTCTTAACCAGCCAGTAGGGATCAAAAACTGCTTCAGTTTGGAATCTTGTTTCCACTAGGGTCAACTTACTATGTTGGACACATTAGTGTGGGCGGATTCTTATGTTTGAATTTTCATTTTAAAATTGGTCTTTTAGAATTGCGTGAGGTTTGTCTACATATGGCCTCTACTCTGGTTACCCCTTGATAATGTAACCATATTGTCTTCCCTTCATTCCACTACTCATGCGTACACACTGGACACACAGCCTGCCCTGCGCTTCCTGTTCCCCACCCACATGCCCCCAGACACAACTGCGTGGATCTGCACTATACTCAGTGCACTCTTCTAGTAGGAACTGTGGGCAGTTTTTCCATTGGCTTCTGTATTTTACAGCACTAATAATGGCAGCAGTATCAAACACACTGTCAGTATTTAAATATGAGTAACTACTGTTCACTCTGTTTTAAATGAAAGACAGACTGACTGCAGTTTTAAGCCGGGGGGAATTTACTCAGCATTCATCATGCATGTCCAATTCATTAGCATCTAACGTTTTATAAGGGTATCATAAATTTCGGATCTGAATTTCAATATCAAGAACTTAACCCTATTAATAAATTACCACCACACACTATGTGGATTTGTGTGAACCAACATTTCTGTGGCTTGAATAAATCAATGCAGGGGTGTTAAAACATAGCAGGTCTTTATCATTGCTCAGGAAGTGTGGATGTGGTTTTTGTGGTAAACCACCCAGCAGGCTCTGACGTTGAACTATTTTTTATTTATAATTTTCAGCCATGTTTTTAGTTTGACTTATAAACAAGTAAACAAGGCTTGTTGACATGACTCTAAAATGTGAAATTGAAGCATGCACTGTATGCAACATGTGAAACTTACATCAAAGGCAGCAAAGTGTCAAGCTCTTCCTCATTCCTGATCTCAGATTAAAAACTATTCACTAGATGTAGATCATATTAGTGACATGACATACGTTTTGACATCTGTGGACATGCTTCTTTGAGACCCTGTCATTCAGTACCACATTGATGAGATTAAAGTGTCTTTTGTCTCCTCAAAGAACAGCATGGTCCCTGCACAGCTCTGTGTACAGCATAGACTAAACGCCAGTTGACAGACGGCCAGTTTTCTATTGTGCTGCTGTTGTGAATACAGCCGTGAGCTCTGGACCACGTTAATGAGTTACTGGATGTGTGTTTGAGATGCACGCCACACCAAGCCAAGGATATTCACAGAGTTGCAAAGGCGTACAGGGAGCTGGGGCTGTCAGTTTGTGTGCTTAGACCCTCCATTCACACCAGTCCGCTGGTCTAAATCCAATTCATCAGCCCTTAATGGACTGCACAAATTGTCTCTCTAGGATCTTAACTCGAGGAGTGGATGGACTTAGCAGGAACAGAGTGGGAGCATATGACGCATAGTGTTGAGCACAGAATAAAGGGTTAGTGCTTCAGAATTAGTCATTAACATGTAAAAACATCAAAGTATTTGTATCCATAATTCAATTTAAATTTGTGATTTTTTTCCTCTGAAATAAGAGAATTCCAGACAGCCAAGAAGAATTATTGGCTTAGAAACCAAACATTCACTCTGGCTTATTTCTCTCTGAATTCAGACTGAGCAGCAAAAATGAATCCAACACAATCAATTAGAGTCAATTAGTTCCCCAATTTTTCTTAAACCCTTAAGAAAGGTGTGTCTGCATTGTAAAATGTATGCAAATAAATTACTCCAGACGGGTAGCTCTGCCAAAAAGGGCAAATGGGCTGTTGCTCGGGCAATTTAGCATTTTTTTTCGCCTTGGCAGAATGAATGTGACTGAATGTCACTGCACATATTTCCAGTGTACATGCACCTGCAACTAAAATTACAGATGGCATGTTTCAATAGCAATGAGCATCTGTCACAGAGCGATGTTCATAGGCTGGTGGATTCGGCTGTGAGTGGTGAGGTAGAGATGTGAGAGCTATCCTTTCCTATCCTATCCTCCTAAAATCCATTTACTCCCTCCATTTCCCTGCATTTGAACATGATCACACAGCTCACAGGGCTCAACAGCAGCAACAACAACAACACTAGTAAATTGTCAGTCATTTACTCAGGGGCACCAACACTTACTGGGCACTCTGTTCAACTCCATCATGCCTTTGATCCCATTTGTGAATGGTGTGTATTTATGTATGTGTGTGTAAGAGTATACTATACAACAACAAATACATTACATACAAGAGTCCAGATCTAAAAAGGAACATCATATCATTGCTTTTAAACAGAAGCACTTACTGTAGAAATTTCATTGCAAACACACCTTTAACTCTTTCGCCCCCACATTTTTTCTTTTTGGTTTCTCAGCTTTGTTTGACTGCACTTTCTCCAGCTGTCGAATTACCACCCCCCTGACTTGTTTCACTACAATTGATTACTAAGTACAATTTGGAAAGGAGAGTAACACAGGTGGTTGACTGTCTCACTTTATCTATTTTGCTTCCCTCTCTGTGTTTTAAATGGAAAGGAGAGTAGGAGAGAATGAACCCATCTGCACCAAAAATGATTCATCAGTTCTCTTCCATGGTTGATAACACCCCTAACAATATGGGAGTGCAAACAGTCTGCAGATACTGCTGCTGAAACCTCACCTGTTGTCAGACAACATGCAGCAAATTCCAGACTGCACCAGCTGTCAACACATACACACAGTGAGGAAGCCTTTTCTTTCTTGAGAAAACATCAGCTTATATTGGAGAATGTGAAGGTAAACTCTTGGATATTGTTATTTTGATGCTGTCATTAGGCGTAATCATATTTTTTTATTGTTCTGAACTTCTGCTGTGTTATGAGAATCAGTATGGTCTGTGAGTTTTTATCTTGAAGTGATGGAGCTTTCCCTTCTAGCCTTTCTTTAAATGAGGGACTCATTTCCTTCTCCTCTTCTCTTGTATGCGGCTCTCCTGACCTTACTTCATGCTCCGCTTGGCAGGAACACTTAAAGACTTCTCTCCATCCATCGCTATACACTGTCTCCCTCTCTCTCTCCCTGACATAACTGAGGGGATCGACTCTTCATGATTTTTTAATATCCCCCACATCTTGGGACTCTGTGGCTGAGGTGAAGAGTGTTTTGTGTGATCAATGTTTTCCAGACTCTACATCTTGTTTTAATCAGAATAGCATCTCACCGCTTGGGCCTGCTGAGACAGGTGTGCCGTCTCCTTTTTGCTTTCCCTCTGTCACCTTTGGTCTTGCACTTTTCCCTCCACCTCTTCCTTTCCCAGAAGTGTGAGCATATTATTTAAGTCTTCCCTGTGAGAGGTCTCCCCAGGGCAAAGGTAGGAGAGAACGTGTATGGTGTGAAAAGAAGGAGAGCTTTGACTCAGAGGTCAGTTACGTGATGCAGAGTGGAGGGTAAAGCCAGGGCAATGCACATTGATCGAGCCGGGCAAATCCTTTCCTGAAATATAAATCATCGCCACATTACCACTTCTGTTTAACCCTGTGAATTGATTTGTCATCCTATTAACCAACCCTAAAGGAGACTTTGACACAAAGGCATATGGTTTAGGATGCTAAAATAAAAGAACCAAGTGTGAGATTTTAGTTTATGTTCACCCTATCCTGCTATTACACTTAACTTACATTCCTTTTACACATGCACTGAGGAGGAGGAGGACCCGTGTGTGAGAATGCAACTGTCGGAATCCCTGCCAGCTCCCTAGTACAAAGTCTGTGTGAGGTCATCATCCAGAGAATTCACAGTTAGCATGAAACTTTTTTTTAAAAACTTTTTTCACCCCTCACCTAAACCAGAGTATTTCCAGTAGGTGAGAACGCGTCTGACTCCTGTTGTGTGCTACATGTGTGAAAGGGCAACTTCGGACAATGTCTAGACCTGGTTCTCCAGTACACTGTTCATATAAGAAAACAACTTTAGAGGTGTAAGGTGGTCATATTATTTCTGTGCCAACAATTAAGAGCTGCAGAAAACAATCAAACTTCAAAGTCATATCCAAATAAAACATATAATTCTTTGTATATTTTTGTTTCTCCCCTTTTTCTCTAGTAGTAGCTTAGATTTTTGCTTTCACTGGATTCATTTTAACGGTAAATATTGTCATTCTAGGGATCAGAGTGGCAAACGGTGTACAGTATAGTCTATCAGAGGCTTTTTATCGGGTCTCGTAGCGCTTTGGTGTGGGTTGGATCAAAAGCGCTCATCAGATCAGAAGGATGCCAGATCAGGCCTGAACCCGGAATGCAAAGGTCACGGTTCACTCCATTATTCATCAGGTTCCCATGCTAAAGCCTGCAGAGTGTTAAGAAAGAAAAGAGAAGGATAGAGAGAGATCGAGAGATTGATTTAGAGAGGCGTCCTCATTTCTATACCTGTCCTCCCACAGAGACCCCTGCCAAAAGCCCTCCTTTGCCATTCCAAAAGCCCCAGCTCTCCTGTGGATAAGGAACAAAGGATGGGGGCAAAATGAATGAGGGATCAGCAGAAAGCAAGAAGCAGGAGAAGGAGAGCACCTCCCTCTTGTGTGGCCTGACCTGCTATCTCAGAGTCCCCTTCTCTTGATTTAGCCATCTCTCCTGTCTCCCACCACTACCATCCCTCTGAGATAGGAGACCAAAACAGAAAGATTCCCTTTATCTCCCCAAATATGACACCTACAATGGCACCTTGATGTCAGCAGCTGCCAGCACCACTTCGCTCCAAGACCCTCAACTACTGGCCAAGATGAGTAGAAGTGCCAAGAACAGAGAGAATATTCATTTGGTAGGATCCCCATGAAATGCCCCAGCCTTCCCCTATCACCAGCAGCACCAGCAGCAGCATCCAGCAATCATTGTGTCATCTCACCCCTTTCAGTGAAGCGCGTACCTGTTATTCTCTGTAAAAGATAGAAAAGAGCTGAAAACACAAAGCAGGAGATGGGGTGAGGAAAAAAAAAACACATTCACACTTTCCCTGTAAAATCTAAATATGTCTGGGGCCCTTGTTGTACATTCTGTTCAGCTATTGTATTCCCTGCGGAGCGTACATGCTTTAGTTGTTCCGGTTTGTTTTGTTTATTTATTTTTACGTGCTGGCATGGGCTTAGCATTGGCCGGCAGCAAAGCTCTCTCTAAACAGTGGCCCACACTATACAGCTTCTCTGGAAATCCTGACGTCCTTGCTACCCAAGGGAATTTGTCAGGAAAAGAGCACGAGAGGTGAGATCTATAACTGAGCACATATCACTTTCGCCTCCCCATCCGCCCCTGCAATCTCTGCTATCCCGTCAACACACACACGCACCACCTCCGCAGAACAATGAGAGAATTCTGTGATCCCCTGTTGTGCAAAAGAAGCTCACTCCCCCACTCAACTTTTTTTTTTAATAGCAGCATACAGTATCAGCAGAATTACTGCGGTTCGGCTTCAACGCTGCAGCAGCCTTGCTAGAGTGTGTCAAGCCCAGAGGGGTTTATGGCTTTGATCTAACGCACAATACCCAGTGTGTGAGGGGGGAAAGTGTGCATACGTGCACACACACCCGTACGTAAATGAGTGCACGGCTCGCCTGCAAGCAAGCACACACTCACACACACACATCCCCTTTGATATAGTTCCAGGCTTTTAGTGGGTGATTAGGAGAGGCGACCCAGCTAAGGTCTGGAGTGATAGGAGGAAGCAGGAGCCTGCTGCTCTTTAGTTAGAGGAAACCAATACTCTGTCTGTAGATAGAAGAGTAATTATGCTCAAGGGTTGAGGGGAGAAAGAGTGAGCATTTTGGAGAAGAAGCCAATGAGGGGAGGAGGATTAGGGTGAGGGTGAGTGTGAGGAAAACTGTGCTGGGGGGTTGATTTCAGATTCCCCACTGTGTCACCCCCACAGACAGCAATTAGAATTTTTCCAGAGGGATTCTAGTGTGTGTTTATAGTATGTATGTGTGTGCATGTGTGCGAGGCTAAGAATATGTGTATTTATATTGTGGTGCAGGGTGCGTTTGCAGTACTGAATTCATCCAGTGCAGCATTAATGCAGTCAAGGCTGAGTCTGCGGTGCATGCACATACGTGTGTGAGTGTGCACACGCCTGTTTACTGAATCCACTCCAACACTTGTTGGTGGTCTAAGGGCTATGAAATATTAATGCCCCGTCTCTCTTAATGATTCATAAATTGTATTCCGATACTCAACACTCTGCTTCTCCTCGCAACTTTCCACTCCTTATAATTGGACCATTGGCTTGGTTAGAAAAAAAAA
>NW_023339740.1:7740614-7745748 GCF_004916995.1 Morone saxatilis | reverse complement strand
AGAGAGAGAGAGAGAGAGCGAAATAAGTGGGGAGTGTGAGGCATGAGATGAAAATCAAGTTTTCCTCCCTCCTCACACATTCCAGCAAGCCGCATGCAAGTGCTGAGGGATCATAATGTCAGTAAATAGTATTCATGAACAAATGCTCTCTGAGGGAATGTGTTTTTAGCATTCACACCAACACTGAACCCGTGCTGTGTATTTGGCCGGTAAAACCTGCCAGTGACACCTTACAAAATACCAGCTTTAGCAGAAAGGAAACAAGGGAACGCTTTATTTACTGTAATAAACCCTCCATTATCGGGAGAAAGTTCAAATCATGTTTTTTTTCACATTAAGATATGGCGAAGCTTCACTCTAATGTGTGCTAATCTAAAAGAAACACATTCACATTATGTTTGTTTTATTTATTTATTACCCAGCATCGATCGGAGCTGCAAAATCACCACTCTGGACTAAATGAAAAGAAAATAAGCCTCTCACTCTATAGCTTCTTTATCTCTTGGTCCCCCAGCCTTCACCTTGCTCTCTTTTTGATTCAATAACACTTTAAAAGATGGGGGACATTAATATTAGGATAGAAAAAATCTCCAGTGTGAAGATATTGGCTGCTTTAGATGCTCTTTCTCGCCACCTTAACTCTCTCAAAGACACACCTTAAGACACATACAGAGGCATAAGTGGCTTGTGTGTAAGACCAGCTGGATGTCTGTTTACAATAATAGGTGAAGTAATAAACCCTACAGCTCTACTGAATTGTCTGTCTCATTGTAACTTATAGAGGTGATTGGCTTTCCATGCTGCCATGTCTACACTCAGTGAGAGATACATTTGCGCTTTAGATGAGCTTCAACGTAATCTCCTTCATTACACACACAAACATGTAATGAGGGATAAGCTGCTGAGGCTTTTGTCGCAGGTGGGTTGCCGTTCTTGTAAAAGTAGAAGACTCAAACAAACTCAGCATGAAAAAACAGATGACTGTAATTTGCACATGCAGAGACCTCCTTAAATATCAGATGCTAGGACACAAAGGACACGTGTCATACTCATGTTCATTTGCGGATTCATCAGGAATTATCAGTACTTAAATTCTTTATCGCTCTTGTAAATAGAGGACATAATGAATATTACTTATCATCAATCATGCACACACTAGAATCTAAGTGGATTTTACCATCCATATCTGTAATATAAAACACAGAATGCAGTTGCATCTAATTGTTGGGATTTTTGGAAAACAGGAACAACTGAACAATCAGCCCAAAGATTTAGCAAGAAGCACTCAATAAACCAGGGCCAAGTGGCTCCTCAATCACCCCCCAAGCCCTACTGACTACAGCAAAGGTCAGTTCCTCTGAGAATGTATTGAAACGACGGGTCCTAGATATCTTTTCTGGTGACAGGAGACCCTTTTTTTCTCTGCCTGAACCCACACTAACCAATGACTAATGAAGATTAATCCAGTATATCATGGACATAACAACTTCCCGGAGCTAATAAATCCTCCCAGTGCTGTTGTACAGACGAACAGAGACAATGGGACAGAGAGACAGGTAGGGAAAAGGAAAGATTGTGCGGGGAAAGATCCCAGTGGGGTTGCTAGTAAACTCTTTTTCGCTCTTTGTGCTGCAGATGTTTTCCTTGGGATAGCATGGAGCCATGTGGGTCAAAGGCCACAACTGGGGTGATGTGTGATGTAAGACCATGACAGTACTTGCTGCAGAGTTGGATATGTAATAAATTTCATACACACGAAAAAAAAAGAAAGAAAAAATAATAGGAAACATTGACATGGCCTGACATGTGGATGTGGCATCCACACGTGTGATTGCTATAATGAGCATATCACCAATCTGTCATTACACTACACATGTCAGTGCAGGCAGAGTTCTATCCCACTTGTTCTGTGATAATGTCACCCACGCACAAGAGAGTCAAGTTAACATGGCTGCCATGGAAGGAAAGTGCGAGTGTCCGCTGTCAACGAGGTAGTGATAACTATTGAACATTTAACATTCAATTACATCCTCTGCTTTTTTAACACATTGCTGAATGGGGACGTTAAGACAAGATTCTGTCCAGGACTGTGGACACACATGGGGCTGGACACAAGCATGCACTCACAAAGCCATCTTCTTCATTTAAACAGTATTTATTTCATTATAATTATTTTTAATGAGGCTAACAGAACAGAGTCTGGCAAAGAGAGAAAATAGATAGCTAGCAGGGAAAGCGTTTTATCACTGGGACAAAAGTAAAGGTTGGCTGGCCACCAGCATGATGCAACATGGTGACATTTGTATCATATGTCCTTATATAAGCTGTTCCTGAATACAGTAGGTACAGTGCTATTTTTTATTGAGATAAGTCACCTAACTTTTCTTCATAGTGCTCATCTTATCCTTTTCTATTTTAAATTTTTTCCGCCCTGCCACACAAAGAAACACAACCACGTCTGTACTCTCAAGGGTACGACAGATATCACACAAGTCATTAGCTGCCCCCATATTTCCCATAATTTCCTCGCAAAATGAGATACAATACATTCTGAGGCGTGCAACCATCTCCCTTCTTTTCCGTCTAAGTGATGTATTCAAGCCAGCAGCAACCACCCCCTCCCCTCTTTATCTTTCCGCCCACTCTGGGGGTAAGTTGTGATGGGTGGAGACATGCGGCACTCAAGGCCCCCGGGCCCTTCCACATCTGGAGCCTGCCACTAACGCTCTGTTCCAGCAGGCTCTTGAGCTGCAGTGATGACCACCACAGGACACCCCTCATCCCGTGTCCCTGTCGCTGCCATCTCCTCTGGGTGGGTGGGGTTACACCTCCGCCAGCTGACATGGATGCTGTGCCTGTTTATGCATTTGTTGATTCAAATAATGCTCCACTTCATTTATGTGCCAGACTAGACAGTGTTAGACCACCATAATGCGACTTGTCTTGCACTCTGACTTGCCTGTCTGCTACATTTCTGTACTGCCAACACAGGCATTGACTGAGCATTGTCTAAGCATTGTCTGTTTATTCACTCGCCTCAGGGTGTTCCAGCACAAAGCTGCTGCATAGACTGTAAATGCCTTTCCTAACGTTCCTGTCGCTGCCTCCCACCTCTACCCATGTCAATATGTCATATTTATAGTATGCACTGCACACCATAATAGCAAGTGCTAGCTTTTGATTAGGTTGATGTCTTGCGGTAATCCACTTTGATGCTATGTATAGAGGGGGAATCGAAAAGGGCAGTCTCCCAAGACGTCCTTCACAACCAAACACTTAGTCTGGACTGATGTTTTGCCCAATGTTTAAGGTAGGAGAGGAGAGGGAGAGAGAGGAGAGCAGAGAGGAGTGGAAACCCTCCTATATAATAGCGAGGGATTGTTCCGTGACGCGCCCCTACCGAGAGAGATAGCCCTCCATCTCACTTATCTCCTGTTTGCTCAATTTCCTCTGTGTGCGACAGTGCACCTGGGGTCTGGTTGCAGCCTCCCAGTGCTCCTCAGCGGCAGCCCCCATGAGATAATAGCCAATACCGCTCTCCCCACTCCTAAATCAGATGGGGCCAAAAGACCTTGTGCTTTGTTTAAGATTTCCAATGAACAAACCCATGTCTCTGTGGCAGTAAGCCATTACAAAACCAGACAGACTTATATCAGACTCCTTTTTGCTCAACTAATAGCACAAAGAGAAAAACGAAAGCTCTTTGGTCTCAGACAGAGGTCGTGTCAACTAAAAGGGGCTATTTGGCTATTGTGTGCTGCAGGATGATTACCCCATAGATGATAAAGAAAAGTATTCCACTATGATTACCTTGAAGTCAGTAATCCACAGAGTCACCTCAAATCAGAGCATTACTTACAGTATGATTGGCTGTTAATGGGCGCGGATTGTGTGAGCAACACGACACACTGATTACAGCGATAGCAAAGCACTCTGTATACAAAGTTGCAGAGCTGCCACTAATGCTTTGATGTCCTCTACCATTATCTTCCCACTCGACACCTTGTCGTCTTTGTGTTTGTTGAAGGAGTCAGATGCAATTATCAGACGCTTGCGGCTGTGTCAATCAGTCTCCCGTCTCCCAGATACCTTATTCCTCTTTCAACTTGGACGTCATATCTGTCATTATTAAAACATAACAGCTGCCTTTAATGAAAGGTAGTCACACGCCTCAGCTTGAGCCTTTCAAATTCAGGTGACTGCTGAAGACCTCCAAGTTTGGAAATGGCTAACAAAATAGCTGGTAATTGGATATTTTTTGTAGCATTTATATCCAAAACAGTTGTGAATGACTGAAATGATAGCCAAGCATGAATGCTGATTTAGTTTTCTTTCTAGAAATGTTAGGAAACCAATTTGGTCACATATTTGCAACACTAGCCTGGATCATTTTATTGGTAGATGTAAAACGCTGGTGCCCTTTGTGCCTGTTGGCCTTCCTGTGGGGTGCGAGGTTGATACTGTGTAGACAGATCTGTATTTTAAAGTGTCCGGGAGTGTCTCAGCCTCACTGCAGCAAAGATGGCCCAAACAGATAGACCGATATAGCATACAGTAACATCCCAAGGGTACGCTCTTTCTGGTCAAAGAGGAAAAGAACCGCAGGTGAATCGTTAGGAAATCCAAACCCTCAAAAACCCAAGCACAAATCAATGAGCAGAGCTGCCTGTAAGGAGCGCACAAACCAAACAGCCTTCGACTTCCCGATTGCCGCACTATCAACATTTCATGTTGATGTGACGGGATCAGCAGCACGCGGAGAAAACCACTTGGGCCCCATCCGTCATGGTCAAGACATATGAGCTGCTAAGGCCCCTTAGAGATAAAAACACAGATATTACCTACACACACACAGGCACACATTCACATATACAGTCACGCTTGCTCACACATAATATTAGCAACAGAGCTATCAGAGCTTGTAAGCTGCAAATCCATTTGATATGAGAAATCTGAACAGAACAACAAGATAATCAGCAACACCCTGATACGCAGCTCCTCTTTCACTGCACTACACTTCCACATTTTCTTCCCCTTCTACAATAAGCCTCACTCTAAAGGAATACAATCTTAATATGTAGCATACTAGTGAGGGCTTTTAATGTCTCCTGTTTCTGCTCTCTAAAATGCCAAA
>NW_023339740.1:7732096-7740585 GCF_004916995.1 Morone saxatilis | reverse complement strand
AACCCAGCACCTCCGGAAAGGATGAGAGATTACCGCAGACTTTTATCCCTCTAGTAAAAACCACACTTGCCAGGGAGATAATCGGGTGGGGTGGTTCTTTCTTAATAGGACCCTCTCTAACTAATTCTCTTAAATGATAGATTAAACAAGGAGACACTTGGTGGTGCAGAGAGTGGTGGGGAGATCCAAGAGATCCGTGATTGAAATCAGAATTCAAGACATGTGATGAGGGAGAAGGAAAGCGATACAAGCAGGAGTAGGAAGTGCATTCAGCGGAGTGAGCTGAGTGTCAGCAAGTCCTTCAACGCACGAATTCTTAATGCCGGTTCAGACACACGAATGTTAACTGAAATGCTTTACCACATGCGGCTGTATTGCTAATCAATTACCACTTATGGGATGAACCAACAAGCCAGGTTAGGTATAATGGGAGACAGTTTAAGCCTTTTATGGTACAGCGGATATGGTTCTTTAAAAGTAAGGCCTCAGTTTCAGAGTTGTCTCTGGAGAGCCACCATTAAGATGGAAGCGATAGGAAGTAGTAAGTTAGACACAATCAAACCAAGGATCATAAAGAAACAGATGGTGCTAGGCTTCCTGTTTACACTACTAGTCTTAACTGCTAGGACATTAAACACACCCACACTGGTATACTTACAATCACTCACATTAGCATGACTCAGACAAGAGAATTGGACAATGTCAAGAGAAAGTCAAGAATGCTTGTTAGCGTTAATGGAATGTCTGGCGCCGTTGTAAAATACAGCAACGTATCATTTAATGTTTTTTTTCCTGTCATTGCTTCGACTGCTCTGGTCTCTTTTACGACATCTAGGAGGTGTAAGTTAACTTTCCACGTTGAAGACAGGCACTTAACATTGATGTGTGCACGCTGAGATATTTGCTGGTTCATTTACTTGCGAGTGGACATGCTGTGCTCTCTCTTGTGTGCTGCTGTGTGTGTGTGTGTGTGTGTGTGTCTGTGCACAGATGCATACTAGGTTTTTGCATACTGAAGCATGTATCCTTTGTAATTGCAATGTTTCAGTGCAGGACTCTGGTTTTAAACACTCCCCAATCCGACTTCCTAAAGCTTTTTCTCATTCAGTTGGCGATACTCTGTTTGTCTGCGACTCCCAGCTCATTAAACATGCCGGTCTCTTTTGCCTCACAAGTACCGTTATCTAAGAGATGAGCAAACACACAAATAATAACTCACCCACATGTAATTATGTCAGATTATTGTCACATTACAGTCATTTCATTTGATCGCCAGCCTCCTCGGTATCATATTTAATCTATGCAAACCCCCATAACTGTCCTCCTGCTTTTCCTTCTAGAAGGCATGTGCTTTGACACAATGTTACATACAATTAGATATAATTGGTGATGCTTCATAAAGACCTTCTCCTTTCAAGAGCAGGCTGATGATTACTTATTGAGATACATATCTCTTACTATGCCCAGCCACTGTTCCTCAATGTCACAATTTATTAGTCAGTCTAGTAGTCACATTGACTATCTTCATACTCAAAAATGCACAACTTACTTTAGATTATCCAGCGAGGGTGCAATGAATTTTCTGATTCCATTAAGCTGAGAGGAGTCCTGTTGGAGACAAGGAAGCTTTTGTGCAATTTGCTTTTAGAATGATTGTGAAGGGGAATTCTAAAAAATATTAATAGGTATCATGGTGAAACAGAAAATTGCTGATGGAAAGAGAGACAAGAGAGAGAAAATAAAGAGTGCAGAGGCACGAGAGTGTAGAGTGTAAATGTTTCAGAACAATTGATACTGATATTGATCTAATGTTTCCGTGCCTATGTCAGATAAAAGTCAGCACTGGATCTGGGTTTAAACTTTTGCCACCTGCGTCCGACATTCTACTACTTTACTACTATTCAATATCACCACTACTGTGAATAAACGATCAACATCTAAACTTTACTTGTATGCTGGGTCAAAAGGTAACAATATGTCAACTTTTCTGCTTCACAGAAAACTGTGAAAATACCCAGACTTTGCTCTGTTAGTGTAGGAATGGGCTCAGTTAAAAATAATACTCTGGCAAACAAAAGTGTTATTAATCCCTACTATGGTTTTTGAAAGGACATACATGCCTCAGAGGGCAGACTGCAGCTTTTGTGATTGTTAAAAACTAAAATCTATTAGACAGCCAGGCCTTGGAAGTGTAATTAGGCAGCTACCTGGCAAAATTCTCTCTGATGCCAAAGTTTTCAAAGCCCACCCTGCTTCAAAGCAAAGGAACCCTGAAGAAAGGAATCAATTAATTAATTATTTAATATTTACTGACTATACACCGGAATAAACAAAATCTTTTTTAAGCACCTAATGCAACCTCTAAGCTAGGCTCCTAAGAGAGTAAACAATGGCTTGTTTTAGCCTTCCATTTCTGCTTGCAGTCTCTGCATTTGCTTTCCATTGTGTTGGCTACTCGCCGCACTCGGTAAGCTGGAAATGTTAGAAACATGTGCTGCAAAGCAAAGGACATTGTCTGCTGTTTGCAATTATATGACTTATTCATATGGATGTGTGAGGAAGAGAGGTATTAGAAGAAGATAGGTGGAAAACATAAAAGAGACGGGGGACTGAGACTGGGCACCATAGTAACAAATGGCAGCTTTTGCTCTGACTCACCTTTTGGCGAGGGCCTGGTGGACATTGGGCGATGCTAATGTTGAGTGACGCGACAGCCCATCGGCTAATGGAAGCTAAACAAAACGTCTGCTTCACACGCTTGGTGACCAGTCTGAAACCAAAATCTTCTTTGCGTTCTGTCACACAAATATTTCTAATTTCATAAAGAATCTCATTTTAGTGTTGCATGGATTGTAGCACATCACAGCCTAGCAATAAATTCCTTTTTCTGTCTTAATATTTTTAAACCTATCCGTGCAAAACTGTTACAGTACTGTAGCAGACTTTTCTATGTGCAAATAATGAGGTTGTTTAGTGTGATTATTGTGATGTCAACATGATAAATGTGTTTTTGTTTAAGTTTAGAAATATTAGATGTTCCACCACTGGTCATCTTAAACGTTTGTGGTAATACAACATAACACAATAGATAATTTTTTTCAGAAATAACAAGATGGAAAAATCAAAATTAAACAGCATCAGAGAACTGAGCTAATCAGTGTCATTTGAGGTGAAGCAAACTTTGCCTTCTGACATTGAATTAAATATAGTCAAGTCTTTAAACTCAATCAGCCTTCTCTCAGCACATATTTCTAAGTCTGTTTGAGGATCAGCTGAATTAAGTCATATGCATCAAGCATCAAGCACATGTGTGTAAGACTAAAGGCACATACACAATACTCACTTTACATTCAGAAAGGGTGAGGATACTCAAGAGTATTGCACATACAGTGTGTCTGAGGGGAACTCCTTTCATTTCACACTAATTTAATGATTCACTGCACATGGAAATAGCATGAGTGCTATAGAGAGTATGAACATGCCTTTACAAATGTGGGTTCTAAAGCCAGCAGGATTTGACATGATTGCTATCAGCTCTCACTGTAGAAGAGCTGCAGCAGCAGACACTGAGAAGTAAATCACATCCACATAGACGATTCACAGATGATAGATTAAGTATTCAACATCTCAGGGAGAGTGCTGTTATTGTAAATAATGACCCTATCAACCTCCCGCATTATGCACAAAACCTGTTCTTCAAACATTACAGCACAACCGATGTTGTTATTCAACATCAGTAGTGCTGTCACACTGCATTGCCAGAAGTAAAGCCTCCTCTGACAGCCGTGCCCTTATTGCCCAACACTTAATTAGCTAGAATGTTTTGTCTGCCGTCTGATTTCAGCAGCTAGCAATGAATATTTTCAGAAGAGCATCCTTGGGCTTGCGCAAACACTACACCATTACCCTAGGCAGTCTTCACCTGATGAATTGCCAAGCTAGAGCAAGGTCCAGTGACACACAAGTTGAATGCAAGCATGTGAGAATAAATCTTTATTTACTTGACCCCAAACATCAATCAAATTCTCATCCTTTCATCATCAGTTGTTAAGGAGGTGTGTTATAATTGTTGCCCTTAGATGCTGAGAACCATGCAATGCTATGCAGTGCTGCAGATCCTATGCACAAGGGTTGAGGGTTGCCATGGAGACAGATATCTGGACTACCTAAGTTATGATTTATCAAAACACCCTCAGGTATGTAGCCTAGATACTTGAGGCTCTCAGAGGAAGAAACTCAGCTGCACAAAGCGTCTGGTCAGTCAGGAAGGCATTGTGTGCCTGTCACAGACACAATGACTGTTTAAGAGTCGGCCTTTGAGACATTTCGTATTGGGGAGTCAAAAGGAAGGGGACATTCTGGCTTTTGTGATGAACTATGCAACTTGCCATGTTTTTGATGTGTATATTCTCGTAACTGATTGAGTTACGCAAACAGTGTGGATAATAATAGGAGCGAAATCAGTCACGACTTTTGGAGTTTGAGTTGGCTCAGGGGCTGTAACCCAAGTGAACTGGAATCATTACGACCTCTTGGACCTGGCTCTGCAGAAATAAAGCTCCATGCTCAGAGCTGAGGGAAAGGAGGTCAGGGGCCAAATGGTGTCTGGGGAACGGGTCAGTGATTACAGTAAGAGGCCCGGTCGCTCATCGATCTCTCGGCACAGGCTAGAGCGGGTGAACGACTGGAGCTCTCACAGACTCTCAGAGACAAAAATGGAGCTGATGCAAGGAAACGGGAAGAGATGGGGGCCAAGGAGAGGCCAGGGACACTGAGAAACAGAGACAGGCACTATGAAGTCTTTCCAAATGAGAGGAGGAAGGGCCATGTCAGCAAGTGTTATGTACAGGCAACACAAAATGTGTGAAGTGAACCTGAACTGAGCACCCTGGAGAAATGCTCTGTTCTTGGTCTAGTGGTAAACAAAAAAAAAACAAAAAACTTAAATTCAGTGTATGCAATTTGCTTCTTGGAGTATTTGTGTGCAGATGCACAATATATAAATATAAACTCCACATTGACATGCAAAATACTTGACTGCACCAAAACTTTAATTACTTTCAAACATGGCAGTGATTATCTAGCTTGCAACCATTTTTTACTAAGAATCACAGACTAATGTAGTCCAGTAATCACAGTGAGTAGGGCTTATTGAAAAGCTAATTGCCTATTAGGCTCAACTTGTTGCCTTAGATTTTCCTAGCCCGGTTATGAGGTTGAGGACTAAAGGACTTGAGAAAGGCAATGTTTTCAAACTTCAGAGAGAAGTTGTCAAGCTGTAATGGAAAATGCCAAGTTCTGCAATGATGGTTTTACACGGCCAGAGCAACAGAAAGTATTTATAAAGTTCGAGTCACTCCATCATGCTCAGCCTGTGTGAAAAGACTGTAATAGAAAAAATGCCTACACTAAAATAAACATCAATACTGCATAATATGCACTTGAATTCACATACTAATACATTGAAAAAATAAGCAACGTGAAATATGCTGGTGGTAGTTAGGAAGAATTTGTTAAGTCATTTTTGCTTTCAAGTGTTTCTCATATTGCAAGACAAACAAGATTATACCATCTATACACACTAAAACAAAGAGTATAGTTCAACTAGTCACACGTGTACACGCACAAAGTGGACAATCTCATCAAATTGTCCACCCACTCCCCCAGCCAGCCCCACTTCTTCTCTGCACTATTATTTTCCTTTCCAAGACTTCTTCATACCAGTCCCCATGCAGCCCTCACAGTCATTTTACCCCCACTGAGTTAATCAGAGGTGGAGGCTACAGCAGTATGCCTGTAGAGTATACACTATAATCTGCCTAAACACACACATACAGCACAAACACACACACACACACACATACACACACACACTGCACCTGTACAATCAGACTGCTTGGCTTTCTCCTGGTGTGAGTAGAAGAGAGGGTTGGACCAGGCAGCACTGATGTTGGCCTGAGTGGTAATCAATACCTGATGGTGCTAAAGGGGCCCATTCAGGCCTTGGCTCCTTTCCCCTACACCCCAGTGCAGGACTGTGTTATAGCCCCCCAACAACATCCATCATAAAAATGCAAATAGATGCATTTCGTGCTTCATACATCTCCTTTTTTCATTTTACACCCTGAGATATCTTTGCTGTTTGTTTCGGTGTCACTTGAGGACAAGAAAGCGATTCCTGAAATTGTAGATTACCATGCCTGTCGAAGGATGGTGTTTAAAAACAGCAACTACCAATGTTTCATCCCAGTGCTCACAGAAAGCAACACGAGTTTGAGCCAAAGCCACCCCCAACTGAATGCTCGTGGGGGTGCTAAATATAGAAACCATTTTCCATATTTCTTTTCATCAACACCAGGGCCATTGCCCAGCATATCATTTTCTCATCATGCAAATTGGCAAAAACTTGTACCATTTGCGTTGTTCATCTATTTGGCAGACACTGCCTGTTCACTTGATTCGACAACATAAAGCTAACCGGAGGTTTGTGGTTTTTTATTTGACTTCAATGCATTGTAGTGGAAAGTGAAATATATAAAAGTGAGAGACGAGACTGAAGAGGTTTGGAAATGTGATTTGATCTGCTGATGCATATATATGAACTTAATGGTGCAGTGGCATGTGAAGAGTGGAATACAACTTCTTGAGTCTAAATTAAAATGAAAATAATGTGTTCTGGGGAAAAAAAATTGTGACGGGAATATGAACAAAACTCCACTTTGAACAATTATTATAAAACACAAAAGTCTGCTGCCCCTCATTGTTTCCGGGTGGGGGAAACGTGTAAATAATTCATGCTTATGCTTATGTATTCATTTTAGGGAAAGATGACTAACTCCAGCCAAAGTACCAGAGGCAGTGAAAAGTGTTTGCATAGTCTTGATGCTGTTGAGAAAATATAAATAAATATAAACAAAGAATATGCTGGTGAAAATAGTGTGATATTAGGATGAAAATGCAACAAGAGGCGAAGTGTCTGCTATTGGCATGATCTGGCACAGTGCAGGAGGATAGGAGAAGGGGTGAGTTGGTAGAAAGTAACGGAGAGGTCAGATGCATTTACATGTATTCTACTTTATAGAATAAGAATAGTAAGTAAGAAGAAGAAGTACTTCAAATTTGTTCTTACTTGTGTTACATTCCACTAGTGCCACCAAGGCTGCATCACCTTTGCGTTTTCTTTTATGCTACACTAGAAATTTTTCTTTTAAATTTAGCGTCATCAAATGGAGTGACGCCTGCAAGCTAGTTCAATTAAACACACCCTTCCTTTCTGGAGGTCTATTTACAGTTTTTTTCAGTTGCTAACAAGCGTTTACCTAAACTTAAGATACTTTTTCGAAACTCTTAACACAGCAACACACAATTAGCCAAATAGTACATTTTCTGCTCAAAACCACATTTTGTTCTTTAAACACCAACTCTACATTACAAAATGCAAAAAACATTCTCTATATACACAAACTCTATCAAAACACACTTGGCATGCCTTATCCACCCCTGGCCCTCTTCCTCTCCCTGGCCCTCTTCCTCTCCCTTGCCCAACTATTCGTCTTCCTTGTCCAGACATTATTCTTTCTTTCTCTTCTCATCTGTGTTTCTCTGTATCCACATTTAATAAACTCCACGCAATTCTCAGTGTTTCATTGATATGTTCATTAAGAAATGCTTATATATATATAGATTTGGAACTTTTTTTGTTGCAGTAGAGGCTTTATGCAATATTTAAGGTTTTGATCATAAGGTCTTTATTTCTGACATGTTGTGTGTAAGCATTTGTAAATAACACAAAAAATCTATATGTTTAGTAATGTGGGTGAGGCTTGTACATAAAAAAAAATTAGAATTGTGAAATGGTTAATTGACTGATATTCTGTGGAACAACATGAATCGTGTTATTTATGGTTATGAACAGACGTGTGGGGCTAACCTGTGTTTAGAGTTTTGAAATGTGACTACAGATTGGGACAAAAAGATGTTAGGCAATTGAAAAACTGGTAAGTGCAAACTCCGAGCTCTCGCGAATACGGCTGTTGTTGGCATGGCATTCGTTTTTATCCACCTGTAGGCTTGGAAGGTTTTAAGGTGGTTTACTATACTCCACCAATATCTCTATGTAAACATATCTGCGGGGAGTGATGAGGTAGCCAAAATATATTAATGAACTATAATATAGTTATTATATAATATATTATAACTATATTCAATACTGCTGTAATAAATTTTTAATGTAGTTGTCAACTGAACTGACTGTTTATGATGAATCGGCATGTCGCGATTTGCTGGCATTACTTCCCGAAATAACAAGAATGATTTATGTATGAATTTATCATGTCTTTGGTTTGATGAGGCTGTGTGAGATGTTGTGATATATTTTTAATGAATATGTGTCATAAGTGAATGGTTTATAGGAATGTCAACATGGTAAGTGTCTGCATGGGTTACATTTTCAATCATTCAATTCAATTCCAATTCAATTTTATTTGTAT
>NW_023339740.1:7712027-7731996 GCF_004916995.1 Morone saxatilis | reverse complement strand
GGAGAAGGAGGCCTTCATTCCCCCAAGGGTGGGTGAGGAGGGTGTTATAGATGTGTTGGGGTGCAGAGGTGGGGGGCAGAAAAAATACAGCGTCCATCCATTGCTCACATTTCCATGCAAAGACGCCCTGGCTCTGTATAAACTCCTCCCGCCTGGCCTCATGGAACACCGACCTCTCCCCAACACCACCGCTCCTACACACACATACACACATACACTCTCCCCCTTTGCCACCCCTATCTCTCCTTTCTATGCATCAATGCAAATTATAACAATGGCCGAGGCTTTATTCGGCGGGGGTAAGCCTGCGTGACCTTCTGTGACGGGGAGCAGCAGAGACAAAAGGCCATTTCTCTCTGAATAAGCACATGGACAGCAGCACCTCCCCATCGCGGGTAGGGGGAGGAGGTCGTGGTGGGGGTTTGGTGGTGGGAGATAGGGGCCAAATGCAAAAGAGGCCACAATTGTACGGATTTTTAAAGCAAAAGAGGGCAGAATGGAAATGAATGCAGACCGTTGCAGTGAAGAGAGGGCTGAGGGAAGCGAAGACTCCGGCACTGCTGACGGAGGATGTGTCAAGTTTGTTGATCGGGACTGCAGAACTGACAAGAGCAGCTGGATGAGGAATTTGCATGTTTTATTTATGTATTTTCATTAGAAATAGATTGGTATGCTCTCCCAGTGGTGGCTGTGTTGGCTGCCATGTAACCAGGTTACCCTGCGTTTGAATCCTGTGAGGGATCAGTTGTAACTGATAGGAAAAGGCAGGACACATCTATTACAACTATTTCTGGACATCCTGACAAATCAGACCAAGTTCAACTCATGTACAAAACATGAAAATGCAGAAAAGCAAGGTCTAAACAAGTGCCAGTATTAGTAGTACTTCAAATAAAGAGCCCAAAGAATTTGAAAACCTCTCTCTTTTACAACAGGTTTTTGCCTTTAGACTTGGATGACACGATCAAATTTGGTTGGAGAATACTGAATTCAGTCAAAAGGAGCTACATATAAGTACAAGATCTGATGCATTAAACTATACACTGATCAACCATAACATGATGAGCACCTGGGCTCCCTGGTGGTCATAATGTTCTGCAGCCCCATACCAACAAACTGTGATGCACTGTGTGTTCTGACACCTTTCTATCAGAACCAGCATTAACTGTTTCAGCAGTTTGAGCTACAGTAGCTTGTCTGTTGGATCGGACCACACGGGCCAGCCTTCACTCCCCACGTGCATCAATGAGCCTTGTTGGCGCCACGACCCGTGCGCCGGCATGCGCGAAACACTGCAGGGACCGGGAACACCCACAAGAGCTGCCAGTTCTTGGACATGTCTGACCAAGTCGGGTCGTCAGTCGATCACAATTCCCTCTCGTAGCCTTGTCATAGTCGCTCAGATCCTTACGTTGCCGATTTGTTCCTGTCCTCCGACAAGGCACTGCACCCTTGAGGAGCAACAGTTGTTCACTTGCTGGTTAATAGTATCACGAATATATCCCACCCACCCACTTTACTTTGGTAAAGGCATCAGATCAACCATGGAATAATATCTGCCTAACAAAAGTAACAAATATATATAATAATAATAAATTATGCAATAATATGTATTAAAATATTAAAAGTTTAAATTCTCCCTTTTTTTTTTTACAAAATTGCAAGGGGGGGGGGCAATGAAGACTAAAATACCTACAGTTTACCCACATTGTGATGTGGATATGATATGATATGATATGATGTGTTTAAGGAATACTGTTCTTGTGTATTGTAGATGACCACAATCTGTGTGTGGGCCCTGTTGGTCCTCTTGGCCTGTCCAGTGGACCCCTACCGGACCCTCTACAATGACAGAAGAGATCCAGGTCCCAATCAGGATCAAACAGACCCAAAGGACTACCATCAAGATGCCAGGTACCTTTTTAATCCAGTCTGTGATGGGGGAATAAATATGAAGTTCCATGTGCAAAATGATGGTTTCTGCAAATACTAAAATCTGACTCAGTTGAATGCCTTGGTTTGGTTGTACTGTATGGAAAGGCGCAGGGAGGTGGGGAATTGTCGACGATGCTGTGACCCAGGAGAGGAGACTCCCCATCAGTACTCCAGCCAGCACTACCCACCGTACCAGATAGTACCACAGATCAACATCACTCTGCTCAAAGGTAAGATCAGAGCTTTCTATCTGAAAACAGCTGCGGCCGAAAAATTAAGCTGTGAGAGTGAACCATAATATTAAAGTTGACAAGACAGCTGTTTAAAGCAGTGGTTCCCAACTGTTCACTAGGGGACCCATTTTCTATCATTTAGTACTGATAACCCCTGGCTAAGTCACATATTTTATGGATATTTCATAGTCTATCAAAAACTGTAGTGAGTAGAGTGATTTGGACCAATTTTGAGTAGACTGTTTCCTGTATAGGGGACTTTTTTTATACAATTTTCTGTCTGTATTATTCAATTAAATTCAATTTTATTTGCTTGGCCAATATTAAAGAGTTATCTCAGGGCAACTTTTAATTTAGGCAGGTCTAGCCGAATCTTTTAACATTTACAGAGACCCAGCAGTGCCACCATGAGCAAGCACTTGGCAACGGGGGCAAGGAAAAACTGCCTTTTAAGAGGCAGAAACCTAGGACAGACCCTTCTGCTCTAGGTGGGTGGTCATCTGGCTTGATCAAGAGATCATACGTGTGGACTATTTCCTGGCCATCACTTCGAACTGATTATTGTGTCAATTTTAGATATATTAGATAATTGACACTAAGTAGAGCACTATCAGAAGATGTCTGTAACTTTTTCAGTGGGGTACCCTATGCAGCAGTTTTTATGATATCTAAAGATGTCAATAGCACAGATAGAAAAAGCCCTTTGACCAAGAACAAAATGTTATTCAGACTCACGTCTTGGACTGTATTGTATTCTCTACTGCAGAACAGTTTTTTCTTTCTTTTTTTTTCCAAATGCCAGAGTCTCAAAAAATGTCGGATCAAAATCTTAAGTGAGATTTTTTTTCCCCCAGCAAGTACACTTTTTTTTGACATGGGTAAAGTTGCCACAAACATCCAGACTTTCAGTGCTAGAAATTCCTGCATAGAAAATAACTAGTGTGTGCTCAAGGGGGAGAAAAAATGTCTCCAGGCATATTTTGTGAGGTGAATGATAAAATGATGCCCACAGGAAACAATATAGTTGCATAGTGAGCAGAAATTACACTTAAATTCAACCAAACTCGTGTTTCTATTCCTGTGGTGGGTCCTATAGGCGCTTTTTTGACACCTAATCCACAGTGATGTGTGTCTTTGAAACATATTTCCCCTCCCGTATGGTTTTCCTCTTATACCACTACAAGACTTGTGGTTATTCTTTTTCTCTCCGACCATTAAGAAGTGCAGCACTTCTATCTCTTCACTCTTAATTACTTGTGATCACTCATCTCATTTCTAAAAGCATCTATTCACAGCACCCCAGCTTGACAAAGACAACAACAGAGAGGATGCTCTTATTGCAGGGATTGAAGAAAGAGAGGGAGGAGGAAGAGTGTGAGCGTGTATGTGGTATGTCAAGTCAAATTGTTTTTACATTTCATCTTGTTGGCTCCTTATCTATTCAACTGTTTATCTGCATCTCTGCTGGGGTATGTGCAAGCTCCTGGCGTGTGTCTCTGTGTATGTTTGTGTGCTGCAACTGCCAAAGTAAGGAGGCAGACAGCTTGCTGTGTCAAGGGCTGTAGGGGGAATGTTCAAACCCTAGTCAGCAGGGGATTGTGTGTGAAATACAGATGTTAGAAATGGCTCGACTGTTTGCCTATTGTTATCACTGCTCTTTGGCTAAGAGAAGAACAGTCTTGGGTTTTGACTTGACAAGGGAGAAACAGAATGATAAATTGTCCCACCAGCTTTCATCCAACCCACCACCCCCACGCTTCCTCCTGCATCGCCGCCCCACCCTGCTGTAGATAGCATAAAAAAACAACAGATTACAAAGTAATACACCGACAGCTACACAATGAGGAAAGGAAATAGGAGTCCCCACCCTCTTGTCTCACCAGCTGCCACACAGGAAAACAGGGCATGAGTTAATAAGTCAAAGAGAGGGTTACAACAGGTGAATCAATGAAGATATTAAAGTTGTGGAGAGTGGAGCCATTGTGTAAAATTCTCATGGTGATAATGATTTTTTAAACCCACGAACTAATGTTGCATATACATACTAATTAGGCAGAAGAAGAAAGAAGTCAACTCTCTGATCTCTGCTGCTGAATGCTGACAATGGGCAGTTTGGCTACAGCAGTAATTAAGTGCAGCATATGAGTTGCTCAACAAAGTACCATGTAATGTTCCTCTGTAAAAGGAGGTCTGTTTGTAAAAAAAAAGGAGGGGGGGTGGCTAGACACAAACAAGACACGTTACATTTTCAGACACATCTTTAGCAGATACGTCACTGTTTGAACTGTTTGTGTGGCCTCTCTGCAGGCTGACACTGCATAAAGGAGGACATAACAAAACAAAAATGTTTGGCAGTAAAAATAGCATAGAACAGAAAGGCTCTTGGCTAATTAAAGAACTGGCACATAACGAGAACAAAGTTGGGTGTTAGTCTGAAGGTGGGGGTGTCTATGCACTAATTAATCTGCAGAGAGCATTGACATGGTTGTGGCCAGCGATGCTAATAAGTCCATGCATTTTCAGGCAAACCTATACTAACATATGCAAAATGCTCTTTAAGAGCAGCAAACCTTTAGAATAAAGAAGCAATAAAAGGACCAGTTTGTAGGATTTAATGGCATCTAGGGGTGTAGTTGCAGATTGCTGCTCCCTCGCTTCGCCCTCCCCTTCCAGAAACGAATGAGAAACTACAGTAGTGCGCGAAAGACATGGATGACCTTATCAGTCAGTGTTTGGTTTGTCCCTTCTGGGCTACCGTAGAAATATGATGGTTTAACATGGCAGACTCCATAGAAGAGGACCTGTGGCATCTGTAGATTTAAAGGTGACAAAAACACAACAAAATTCTTATTTTCAAGTGATTATACACTAATGAAAACATAGTTATGATTATATTCCATTTCTGCCGATAGATCCTCCGAAATGTTTCACACCGGACTTTTAATAAACTGTGAAACTCTGAAAATTAGAGAGTATTCCTGAAACCTTCATCAGTGCTGATCTGAAAACAGACTGGCTAGTTTAATGCAGCATAATAGCAGTACTACTTTGCTTGCTTTTACCTACTTTTTTGACCCCAGTGCTTGTGCCTTTTTAATTCTCAATTACTCAATTCTGTCCGTGATACTGTTATCAGAAACTATAATGCCCTACCTTAATACTGCCATCAATCTGTCACTGACCCAGGCCAGGCCCGCATCAAAAAAGACACTTGGCCGCTGGCCCACACAGGGCTGCTGGCCTTCATCAAAGGATACTTTCCACCAGGCATAACAACTTTTCCAGGGGAAGCCCTGCACACTACAGTCCTAACCATTACACTCCCACACATAAACACATAACTGTCAACCCACCATCCACCCCTCCAAAGAAAAAAAAAATATCTAAATTTCTCCACCCTGAGCTGCAGGAGCACTCTGGTTGATGTGTAACATTAATTTCTCATGATGTCAGTCAGCTTTCATCAGCGTTAAACTTTAGCATACCCACCAGATGACCGTCCGGGACAGACGTGGGAAGACACCAGAGGGGCCATGTGAGAAGATGACTGTCCCCTCCGCTCTGGTGGTGGCATACGCCCACCTCACTCTGAACTGCCATCACAAAAAAGGTGAAACATGTACATTTTAATATCCTCTGCCTGAATGCCTTTCCATAGTTGCGTGGTCATGTTTCTCAGAATGCCTTCACTGGCTCTCCAATTACAGTAGAGAACAAAACAGGAGATGGGAGCAGAAGTGTGTAATGGAAACACACACTGCCTGGGAGTGTGGGGATGAATGAGCCGGTGTAGGTTTTTGTCTGGACTGCGTAGTTGGTGCTATATCTAGGTTTCTTTCCCTGGTATCCAGGTGCAATATTTATATACATTGTTATCTAAAATCCTGGTGTAAAGCCTTATGTAAATCCAATGTGGAAGAGTTGATTGTGCTCTTCTCTCTCTCTTTAAACCGTGATCATCTTACAACATACACTATTGTATCTATACACAATGTATAGATTGGAATGATGATTATATACATTTACATTTTGTCTCTTTTTATGAAGTTTTGGTGTAAAAAATCTAAATAGGATTTATTCCTGTGCAGATTAAAGATTCAGGGAAACAGTGACACAGAATTTGACCTGGTACTGTTAGGTATCCGATAGCTCCCACAGGAATGGAGCAAAGAAATAGTTGAACAGTAGCTATGTGGTAGGTGGAACTTAAGATGCTGTCTGCAAAGCTTAGCAGCTTCCTCTCCTCACACTGTTCACCTTTTGTGGGCAGAGCAGCATTTTCCATCCATCATGCATCACCTCTCCATGATAACATAGCTTCCACAGCCAGCTGCTTTTACATTATGTATTGTGATGATTGTAAGTGGTCTTATGCAGGCTTATTGCCACTAAAGGAGCAGCCAGTGCCTCTCTTACTAAAAGGATTTTTTTTGTTGGTCTGTCTCACTTGTTTGCCTTTTTGCATTTATAGGAAGAGGCTTTTAATGTAGCACATGCTTGTGCTATACAGAGAAAGTCCCTTTTTTGGTTTATCGTTGGTTCAACTAATCCAATTGGTCATGGTTAGACAGGAGCAGAAACATGTCTCTGCGTTATCTTACAGTACTTTGAGCTCTGAACTTCAATGATTTTTCTTTTTGGGTCATGTGGGAGAGTGTGCTTTTATCTACCACAGTGATAGTATTGGTTTATTAAGTGCCTTGAATAATCCTTAAAATCATTCCCAAATGCCCTGTCCCCAAAAACGGGAAGAAGGTAAAAAATAAAAAAGTAAAAACAGTTATTCTATTTTTCAGATGGTGGATTTTGTGATACCCTCAGTTCACAGTCGAAAAACCATCAATGAGTAATAGTGGGGGAAAACTCTTTGTTTGTTTCAGGCTGCTGTCAGAGACGTTTTTGCTGTGGCACAGAGGAAAAGAATATCACCTCACACAATTTCAATGAATGACTCCGTAAAACGTGTTTTACCACGTGTAAATATTCAGTCAGCGTGAACTCCCCATAGGGATCTATGTGGACTATCAATATGATGGATTAGTCTTTGCCTACTGGAGAAAAAAAATAATTACTCAAAGCAATAATTACACCAGCCCCATGCTGAATTGCACAACACTCCGCCAGTAGATAAGCTTTTATTGTCAAAGTGCTGAAGTGAATAACATACAACTTGAAGGACAAGTAGAGATCAACAAACTTTGCAGGTTATCTTTGTGGATTTTTTTTTTGCCTCTTGTATTTCTTAAATGATTAATGGAGTTTATATGATCCAGGTTAACCCACAATTCGTACCTGAAACATCAGATTTCACCTCCCCATCAAGGAAATGCTTTGTGGGAACTAGCCAGTCACAACACTTCTCAGAGCCAGACATGTTCACCCCAGCCTCTGGTTTCCCCATTTCCCTGTTGAAGTCAATGGTTTCCCTGGCTAGACAAGGCCAAATGTTACAAGCACAAATCATCCATCCAGTAATTAGAGCTGGATTTTGAATAGCAACCCTTAATTTGGTCAAAGTTGTGGCTGTTAGATATTATTGAGTAAAAATGTGAGTGATTTCTGAATGCCGTGCCACATCATTACAACCTCTTACAGTGCATTCCTCTGGTGAGCTGTTAGACTGTCGTGCATATTAATGGTCAGCTCACTTGTATTTTTGTGTAGTACACAAACACACACTCAGAGTGCTGTTGCTGATGTATTCATTAAATCACTGAAGTCAACACCACTAGATTCAGCAGTTTAATAAGCCCTTTAATAGGAGAGAAAGTGTTTTGATTATAACTTTCCAACTGGGGTTACAGCGCTTTGGACCTTTCCATGAGCCTGCGTGTTCATCTATGCAGGCATGTGAGCTCATTGTATGATAAGATAAGTCTGTTGCTGGTGAAAAAACAAGCAGCGCTCCAGTAATTAATTTATCATTGAGTGACAGTTACGCTTTGGGGCAGAAGCTCGCCTGTCTTTGATAAACAGATAGGAGTTGATTTATGTAGAAGTCCAGGGCACATGTGCTTATCTGTGTGTTTCTCTGTCGGCTTATTTCATGTTCGCTGACATGCATCCAATGCGTGTTTATACATAAGGCACTCACAAGCTTGCTTCCAGCTGTGTTTTTATTTATGTTTTTAAGGTCTTTTGAGTCTTCCTAAAGATGTTTCATAGTCAAGAGATCCCTCAAGCTGGTGCAGGAAAAACAACAGGGGAGCAGAGGTCAATTGAGAACGTAGTGCACATCAGAGGAAACAATGGTTGCTGAATTATTGAGTCCTTCCTGTCCCATCAGCCATTTGTCCCAGGCCTAATGGGTTTTTCCCTCTAAAAGGCAGTGTAAGAGAGAGTAAGGAATGTACTTTCTTTTTTTTTATGAGGTAAAAAACAAAACTGGGGTTTCCTTGTGATAGGAAGGAGCCACCTGACTTAGTTTGTTTAAAAAAGCTGCATCCAAAACAAACTTTTTCTTTGGGTTAGCACATTGCTTTAAACTAACTACATTTACATTTTGACTGCATCATTTATTCAGAGTAACTGTGCCTAAACTGGTCTGAAACACTGAGATTACATCCCCATGGCGCATGGATGAGGGGTAGGAGGGAGAGGGTACACACAGATATGTACTGAAAAAGAGGCATTGTCTGACCAGCTGTCTGAATGGAGCCGTCTGCAGCCGTAGAGGAATCTGTCTGCCAGCGTCTTCGATTAATCCACACTTCCTGGGGCTGCTTAGATTTAACTCTCACCACACTGCAGTCAAGTCAATATGAAATTGGCGCGCACAAACATACACACATTTGCAAGCACACATCAGAAATGTGTCCAGTGAAACAGACAGACAGTTGGTAGATACAGTCACACACACACAGCCTTCACACCTTTCCAGAGCATGTGTGTGCTCCTGTGGGTTTTATTGGGTGGGCTGCCATCCAGCCATGAGTTCAGGAATCTGGTCTGTCAGCTGGCAGTCAGGACTCGGCAGGTGTCTCCTCAGCACAAAAGCGTAGTCAAGGGCCAATAAACAACCGCAGCAGGGGAACCCAGGGCCAAATCAATAGTGAGACCATGTATTCTCCCTGTACTAGCAGCAACATCTTCTTAATCACATAAAAACTCGCCTGCTCCTACACTCACACGCACCTCTGCCTCAGCGACATGGAAGTGACACGCCGTGGGCTGCAAATGTCTCCTCTGGAAACCACGGCGTCAGTCGGTACGCTTGCCTAACACTACAGCTGTTGTCCCCCAGTGTCTGTTTTGCCATGATTGCTGTCAGGTCATTCAAATCAACACTTGGAAAATAACAGCCCTTTTTCCTGCATTTCTTTTCCCCCTGTATTAGCTGTTCATCTAATTCGCTGAACTGGTAATATTTTATTTGGTTGCATGCAATGTTCTCAAATAGAAAGTAATGTTGTGTAGTGTAGTGTTGTTGGTTGAATGCCAACTTGCGAAATCTGCAATTCTTCCATGACTGGAAATGACTAGAATGGATGCATTTAAATATGTTGGGGAGTCAGTTGGCTGGATAAAGTTTGACTGAGCTTTGAGTGACTCACAGTGAACTCAGATGCACTCATGTGGTTACTATGCTGATGTTGCTGGAACTAACTCTTTTAGCTCTCTGCATGTTAACTTGGAGTTCATGTGAAATATAAAGTGTGATTGGACTTGTAGCACAATGGATTTAGAACCTAAGGGGACAAGGGGATATCAAATAAATCATACAGTAACAATGTCTTTAAATAAGGCATGGTGATTGTTATATAACCTCTTTCATAGTCATCCAGCAATCGAGGGCTAACTAAGGTTTTACAGCACAGTATAGTTGGAAATATAAAAGAAGAGAATCAGGGTGCAAAATGCATACCCAGTGTGTAGGGCTACTGATTGATTCTACTCCATTGTCACTGGTTTATTTTTACACAAAGACTGATTTGTTTCATGCCATAAACATTGCACAAATTCATTAAACCTTTTCTTAACTTAATAGCCAGGATATAACACCACATTACAATGTGCCTCTTCCTCAGGTCATTGTTGCACCATGGAAAAATCATTTTACTGCCTTTTATTAAAGTTATCTCCCTCCCTCACATCTTTTAAATCTCACACATTAGTTGGCTTTACCATGGCAGGAAATGTAATTTCTCTCCCCATTCCTTTATTCACCCTCAAAGGGTACATGCACTGAAGATATTGGTAACTGTATGCATGCACACATACACCCTCAGACTTCAAAGATGCACGCTGTCAGCAGCAATCAGCAGACCAGAAGATGTTAACTAAGTATAGGGCTCCCCTATAGATTCCAGTAAAAAGCTGCATGGGGTTGCAGCACCGCAGAGCCTTAATACAGCTGATTGGTGTTTCCTCAACCCAAGAGCTTGAACCGTCAGAATTCAGTCTTAGCCTAGAGCACTGTTACATTTAGACAGTCAGACCCAGCACAGTTAGTCTGAATGTAGATACAGAATCAATAAATAATGCAGTGGTGTATGTTGTTAGATCATAAACATATTCATAATACATACAGTAGCTGTAGCAGCAGTGTGTGCTGTCTGGTCTCATGATAGCTTTCATTGATTCTAATACACCGTTTATAACGTCATGTTGAGAACAGAATGAACAAAGGCTTAACTGGGCGCAGTGCATCACCCACTAGTGAACACATTAGAGTTTGTGAATACTTTATCTTTTATGTGTATATATATATATTTATTTTATGTTCTGATCAGGTGAATTAAATCGGTTCACAGCCTGTTTTTTTTTTAATAGCTGAGCCTGTACAGCGTTGTGAACTACAATAGCCATGATACCCATATAATACCCTAATATTCCAGTGTTTTTCAAATATCTTGGACTGACAATCTTAAGTGATTTTGAGAAATTAAATGTATTCTTTTACAGTTCAATTTTCAACTCAACTTACTTTCAAGCAAGTAATTATGATTTGGAATTGAGGGCTTTTGCCTTTATTGGATAAGACAGCTGAAAATAGACCAGAAAGGGGGAGAGAGAAGGGATGGCATGCAGCAGAGGGCCACAGGTTGGACTTGAACCCAAGGCTGTTGCAGCATTGTACAAGCTTTGGTACATGGGGTGTCAACTCTACCAGGTGAGCTCTCTTTCCTTTTAACCAGGAAAGATTATTCACTTATAATATTTTTCATCATTCCATCTCTCTATCTGGTACACTGCAATGCCTCCCTGATCAAATTTTCATTTTTAAGATTAGAATGTCTTGCTGTGCACATAAGATCACAGAAATCTTTAGTTCTTAAATGCAATGCTGCAGAATACATATTTTATATTTTATATACAGTATTTATGGGTGAGAAAATTGGTTTGTGAATATGAGCCAAGGCTTTTCGTAGAACAGACGGGGGGGGATCTGTTTTACACATCATTTAACTGAGAAATTGTGTTTCCTTTTCAACGTATCTCAGCAGCCATTAGTGAGCATTTGCCCCTGCCTGCTAGAAGTTTTGGTACACCGGCATTACAGCCACATGGCTAACTGCCATTATCTCAACTTAGGATCCACCAGAGCCCGAACAATTACAAGGGTCCGTGTTCTTGTGAATATATGTCACATTAAATTTGCTCTGACACAAAGGAAGGAGGGAAGTGAGGACTGAAATGCTGTAGGGATTAATGTTGAGCTGAGAAGCCCATTTCTTCAAGGCATTAGCTGCCTGGTGGAGCACTGAGGGCCTGACAGGGAACTATGACACAGCGTGTTGAGCCATTTGGGAGTGTCACAGCTGAACACACACACGTTTTCTTGGCCCCCAAGTGTGTGTAACTGTAAGCTGCCGCACACATTACACACCTAACTCTTGTACCTCAGAGAGAACAGGTAGCGCTGAAGTACTCAGAGGACTGCTGCGCGTTGACACACATGACTGTTTTCAGTAGCATTAGCATGTAAGACTCTCCTTCAAAAGTTGCATTTTCGATCTAAAAAATGTGGAACAAATTAATTATCATAAAAGTGTAGGAAATTTTTATAAATGGGAGAAGACATATTGTCAACAGGACCCCGGGCCACCAAATAGAGGTTGATAAATGATGCAGAAATCTACCCTCACCCGTCTGAGTTGTATGTAAATAAGTTTGGCCTACAGGTTTGTTCTATTTGAAGGGACGCGGCTCTAAAAACAGGCCAGAGGATTTCAGATTGGTGTTTTAACGGTGTGACCTTTGAGTGAGTTGAATACATGCAGACAGCAGCGTGGAGCCTGATGAATAGCTTGGGTCTTTTCCCAGCTGGGAGAGCAGATGCTGAGAGGAGAAACAGAACATGTTTTTCTATCCTCCTGCACTCTCTTTTTCTCCCTGCTTCTAATCTTATACAGTATTAGAGATGTGGGGAGGGGAGGTGGGGGTGGGGGGGGTTCAGGAGATGACACACTATTAACTCTCCTGGCGTTAATCTTAATGCCTCATGCTAGAGGACTATACACAATCCATTTTAATGCAATTAGCTCTTGCCAGGAAGGATGAGTTATTCAATGGGAGCATAATTGCATCCTCAAGTTTTTACACTGGTTCATTCCAGGGATGTAATTACTTTCATACATGGTTTAACACATGGCGCCACTGACACATACAGTACAGTAAGGCACTCATGCAGACACAGAGACAGTCGTATGAAATTAGGTAGACAAGCAATATATCACACAATTTTACCTGATTATTTAAAGTAGAAAAGTGGAATTGCCCAGCATCAAGTTTCATCAGTGGTGGCATTCACGTAGAATTCCCAAGCAGCAGACCCAGACGCACCGGGTGCAGAGATTGATGGGCTGGCTTTGGATATGTCACCCTGAGGGGGACAACTGTGTCTTCCTGCTGCCCTACAAAGCCATCTAGCTGCTTTGTATTAAAATCAGGATGACAAAAGCTCTAAACATTACCCTTTTATATTTCAGAGGAAGATAAAGTAAAATGCACTATACACATGCTGGCATTTTTCTTCCTCAGACTGTTTACTCCTTCCTCTCTCTTGCCATCATCACTCTTTTTGGCTTTAAAAGTCTGCTTTGTCTAAAGTATTTCCAAGGGAGTTGGCAACACCATGCTCAACACACACCCCTACCCCACCCAGCTCTTTTTCTTATGAGTTCTTTTTTCTGTTTTAGTGTTTGTTATAGTTCATTGATTAGGTCTTTGAAAAATTGAAAGCTTTAAATGAAACTGTAGCATGATTAGTTCAGGTTTGAAGTTGCTTTCTCAGAGCTGATTTTTCTCTCCCTTAAGGATAATAGACTTTGAAAACATGAGGACATTGCAGGATGATGACATCTAGTTGAGAACTATTGCATGGATACAAAGCAGAAAGAGTGGTTTCTCAAAACTTCATATATTTTCTTGCTCTCGCTCACTGTGAATAGCTTAAACACTAAGTCCCCATTCCATTTCCCTCATATTGTAGTGTATTACACATAAGGCAAAGATGGAAGGCTTACAGCATTGTCCCTGCGAGGCCAGTGGTTAACCAGCGATGTCTATGTAAATAAAGGTTCTGCGCAATGGGGGGAGCAGTGAAGACACAAGCCCAATGAACTGCCGCAAGGGAGATTGTTCCTCTGCTCAAAGTCTATAAATAATGGAGATGAAAGGGAACTAGGCCTTGAATTGATGTTGAGTGGCCGTGGGCAGCCCACGGGCCCCTGTCGGAGCCAGGGGGAAGCAGGCCCTATGTCCACCCACAACTCCCGTCCCAAGCCTCCAGTTAAATTTGGCAAGACAGCATTGCTGAGCCATTTACAATGAGGGGGTTGATCAATTGTTATGCAACTGTTTCACTTCTCCTACAATTGTATTTTATTGAGCTAATACATGTCTGTGGAGAGAGACCAAAATAACTTATTTTTAAAAGGTTGTAGCATTTGCTTTGGCATCCAGGAGCAAATTCAAATTCATTCCTGAAATGTTAACAATTATACATGATGTAATTAAATCCTGATTCTACTACTTAAAAAGGCACATGATCTTGAAGTTACTAGTCATTCCTCTCAGATCCTGAAAAAGATGTCTGCACTCAAACCCCAATTCTCTGACACGGTTGTCGAAGGTCAGGCCCTCACTGTGCCCTCACTGCCCTCCTGTGATGAACCAAGTGCCCTTCATAGTGACTTTCTCACATGCCCCCCTCAGCAGCAGGAGCAGTATGTCCAGATGCACTGACCCCTCCTCTGTGTAGCAAATCGCTGACATGTCGCTTTTTCCGGCTAACTCAACATATTTCCCGGTGTTGCTTGAGACCCTTAGAGGGCTTTGCCGATCCCCCAACCCCTGCAGCACACATGACCTTGACTGCAGAAACTGGAAGCACTCTGGTATACAGACAGATGTCAGAGCTGTCATGGCAGAACTGTGGGCAGAGGTCATTGACGATGGGAGGGGGGAGATGCACACCAAAACCCTAACCCCTAAACAGGTGAGGCACAGTATGACTGACACCTGCTCACCTTCAACTTTCAGATAGCTGGACCTGTCATCCCATACATAGACATGCCCTTTCCTGCCGTGCAGCACACACACTTCATTCGGGTGATTATGTTTTGGCACTGGAGCATCAGATGTCTGCTGTTGGGTTCAGACCAAAACCGACAGTGGACCACACATACAGTATATAAATGTGTACGCATAGACGTCCTCAGTTCAGCCTCAGCTATCTGTCAGTGTTTCATTGCCTTAATCTTAGACTGTAGTGAGATATTATACTAGCTTACTTACTGACCTGCTCGTATAGCCATTTCTCTTCTCCAGTAACTGCCCGGATTATTTAGATATGTTTACTTCTAAGCTGAATAGATGTAGAAAGATAGTGTGTGCGAATATGTGTGTGCACATGGAAACATTTTTCACACTGAAAATTGGTACAGAAGCCCAACACAAGGAGAAAAATTTACATGGCTGCAAGTGTGATACTACATAATAACCCCTCACCATAACCCACTTTGCTGGAGAAAACTGACACCCAGCCAGAGCTGGTGTGTCTATTATCGTGCTCTCACCATGCTCAGGCACATCTCGTGATGCAGACATCCCGCCAACTCATTTATAAATGATCTGAGACTATGATACAGCCCTAGGAAAAAAAAACAGAAAAACGTGTAGCTGTCCAAGTGAATTTCACTGACATGGTGCTTTATATAGAGCAGACTGGACTTCAGAGTGGAGGGAGCGAGAGAGTGAATTCCGTTTGGTGTTGAACTCCACTGTTGTACCTTCAGGCTACAGTTGTGGACACACAAGGTCCCGCTGTGACATCCATCTCATTGACTTGGTACTGTAGTATTTACCATTCTGTTCCTGTATAAAAGGCACCTTCTCCAGTCATTGTCTCCCATGCCAAATCCAGCAAAATATAAAGCCTTTTCTGAAGATGAAGTTAACTTTCACCATTTCCCTATGAATCTTTCATTCTAGTAGCTGTGTTAATTTACCGCAGCACATGTCTGCATAATGATAATGCTGTTAGCACCAGCCATCTCTAGAGGAACTATCTGGAAGTGGAACGCTCTACTTGTGTTTTTCTCTACATGTCCCAGGGAGGCACATTGGGAATGTGACAGTAGCATCTCTTGTAAAACTGCTAACCCACGGCTCCAGCTTTGGCAACTATATTAATAAACAAGTTTATACACACATTAGCAGATCGACAGTACCAGAATAGAACGGAATGACAAAACAATGAGTATGGAAGTGGAAATAAGGCAAGCTCCATGACGAAGATAAAAATATCTAGGTATCACAAAGCTCTTAAGACTGCTAGAAATACTTTTCCATCATCATTGTAATGAACTAGCATTGTCCAAATTTTACTGTTTTAAAGCCCATGCCCAGTTGACTTGCTTTTTACCTATACTGTCCATCTAGCTAAATTCTTCTTCATTCTTTTACAATTTTACCACTCCTGAATTCAACATGAAAACCTTCATATGCTCTCTTGAGATAATCCCTGTTGAATTATTTCAGTGTGTCAATGACACAATTAGTTCCAGCATCCTCTCAATTAAGAGCTAAGTGTCCCTGATGAAAACAGCAGAAACCACAACCAGCCAATACAATTTGTTATCCGAACCAGAGTGACAAGACATAAGACTGGACGTTTTCCTGTTCTATTCTGCTGACCTGCACCATCTACAGGCAAGCAAAAAATATGGCTACTGCAAATGTGACACCACCTTGAGGCAGTGTTACAACTGGTATATAGCTTTATTGTTTTCGTGTGCGCATGCTTGTGTGTGAGTAAGACATAATGTTGGGGACAGTCATTTCTGGAAAAAGAAAGTGGTTTGTTGAGTCTCACTCCTGGGTCATCAAATACAGATCCAATCAGCTATCTTTCACTAGAATGACTGACCCCACCTTTAATACTAATTCTTTATTCTTTATTCTCTGCCTGTCTGCCTGTCTGCCTTAGGCAATGCTGTTTCATTTCAATCGACTGTACATGCTATCATGAAATTAACTACAATGAAATTGTGCAGATGAGAATGCACCAGATTAGTATGTTTCAGTGGCTGGTGCATGCATCTCAGAAGAGAAGAGGGGACATAGAGGCACCAAAGCATATTTGAGCCATTTACAATTAAGGTCATTCTAAATTTGCAAGCCTCTCGACAACCTGCTTGCTATGAGTTTCAATCTAGCTGTCCTCTGTCCATTTTTGACAAGGCGATGTACCCTAGGGTAAAGCCAGGCACATTAACCTTGCCCATCCTCCTGGAGCATCTGCTGCAGGGTACCCTCCATCAAAGCTGCACTTCCACCAGAGGTGTGGCAGGTTCTCTGTCACGACTTGGTGCTTAAGATTGATGGGTGTGAGCCCCAGTGCCCAGGTGAACTACAGTGGGCCCTCTCTGCCATGGTGCTGCTAGCTGCCAGCCCACCAGCTGACCTGGCTAGAGCTGACAGCTACCTGGCCCAGTCACAAAGCTGGATTAGGCAGCAGAAAGCAGACAGCACCCTTCTGGTACTACGACCACAAGCCTTGTGACCATTACTCAGCAGGTTTGATTCAGAGTAAAATCAAGCCCACCTACAACATCATATGTAGAGTTTGTGTAAGCAGTTACTTTAAATACACAAGGTGACTCCTAGGTGTTATCCCACTGCCTACTGTTGTCTAAGTGGAGATGCTGGATAACGAGCTGGCATGATTGATCAGAGGCTGTCAAGGGACATCAGCTGGAGTGTGGCCAGTAATGCTCACTAGTCAGCATGGAACCACGATCAGAGGGTAGCCACAGGCTGCAGGGACGTCCTGCATCACACTACTCACTACATCAGACCTCCAGAGCAAAAAGGGTGAATAAATCCCACATACTGAAATTCTTTTGTTCTTTTTGGTCAGTCTCCTTCATTGCCACAAAATGTTGGCTGTGTTGCAGATATACTTGAGTGGTGATCGGTGTTGGATGTCTCTGGCAGTGCATTGCAGTGTTATATTTTTGCTGAATAACTGTATGATGTGGTAATTGCATGGAGCCACAGATAATAACAGCTGTGGAGATTGTTAGAGGAACACGTTTTTTTTTTTCTTTTCTTTGTCAGCTCCCTTCCTTTTTGCGCCATTTTGGGTTTTTTTCATTGTTGTTTTCACACTTTTATTGTATGCGTCTCTCAGGAGTCTGTGTTCATAGGCACAGTAAGATTGCCTCTAAACGGACCGCTGGTCTCTCTTGGTAGGAGATAGAGTAGCCATTATTCAGGCCCTGGCCTCCTCCCAGCTTGCCTGGTCACCCATCCCCAACTGAGTGACAATGAGGCTGGGCAGCAGAGGAGGCGCAGGGAGGCGAATATGACAGGGAGCAGGCAGCTGTGAATATGGATGTTGGTGCTGCTGGGGAGGTGGAGGTGCTCTTTGGTAGGAGAGGAGGAGGTGGGGAGTCACAGAAGCCTGGATGCAGGGACCATTGCTCGTCTGTCAGCAAGGTGGCAAAGCGGACAGACTGCCTCTGTGCTGAGCTCTCCCCGCTCAAGAGCCCAGTAACGCTTAAACACAGAGGAACATCCAAAAATGTTACTGCTCAGTGACTGCTCAGCACAGGACCACACATCTGAGAAGCGACTTGGCCCAGGGGCTCAGCAGAGTGAAGTGTAACTAATACAGGAGTAATAAATACATTTGGCCACCACCTATTTCAAAAGTCAAAATGCTGTTAAAATGTCTGCCTGTGTTAGGATTTTGTGATGCAAGTAACAATCCTTGCCTTGCTATTTAGAAGAATTTTTTTTCTTCATAAAAATCACTGACCTGTGGGTTACTGTTACTGCTGTAACTCACCAGAAAGGCACTTAATGCTAATGACTAATTTCTCTTTTGACAATACACTGCCTTACATCCAGTCATATTGATGAAAAGGTTCATGGCTAATGATGTGAGTTTTACCAATGACAGCAAACTTACGATTCATGTCTCACCACCGTGGCTTTAGTTAGAGGCTTTGTGGATATTGTGGGGAAACTCTTTGTGGCTGTTATTAGAGCTTTATTTTGTGTTGAGCAAATTGAGGATATACCTGGGTATATCTGTAGTTGATCTGAGCTCCCAACAATCCAACTGCAAAACCAGCAATTATTGTCACAAGTGATGTACACCCTATGGGCTTCAGGAAGGAGTCCTTCGTTTGAGAGGAACACAGTGACTGGGCTCAATTCACAGGGAGCTGATACTGTATATTGTGTGTGTGTGTGTGTGTGAGAAAGAGAGAGAGTACACTGAAAGCTTTATTTGCTCCTTTTTTCTGTATGTTGCTTTTCTTCTTAAAGGTTAATTGAATCTGTTGACCCTAGAAATGCTTCTTTTTTCCATTCAGGAAAAAACTTATTAGTCTTACTTCCTGCAAAGAGCAAAAACAAACAAAATCAAAGGGACATACCAACATTTTCCTGCCATACTAGTGTAGCATTTAGCGTTGTGTTGTCTATAAAACGAGGAATTTTTATTCATCACAAGCCAAGGTATCAGACTTTTTAATCCCATACTGTTGGCACAATAGCACACGTGTGTGTACCACAGGTAAAAACATTTCTATAGGAACACTGGGTTTCCCTGAATTATGCTCCACTCATCCCTACCATCGATCAGCACCTCTGTGTGACAGCAGGAAATCACATCATATTACTAGCCCTTCGCTAATGTCGTTAGTGGATATTGTTCTGAGGCGAAGTGTGGACTTGCCCAATGTGATTAGGCCCTATGATGAATTTGCCCTGTTGTTTGGAGACCGTTAACTGACTAGAATGATTGACCTGAACCAAGAACCTTCTGGGCATTTATTGATGTTCCCCGAGTGTTATTCCTTTAATGACTGCAGTCTGATCATTGCCAGCTTTTAGCTTGAGGGAAGCCAAGTTGAGTTAGCAAAGTTAGACTAAATGGAGTTTTAGGGGTTCATGGCCACAAAGCAGGGTCACTGTGCACACATGTGGTTTGGAAGAGTGTGCTGAGTGTTTATCTCCTGGATTGCTGTTTTTAGTGAATGTTGGTGATAGCTGTAGGGGCTAGATAGGTAAAGGAGAGCCAAATGCCTGTAGGGCTCAGTTTTTGTACATCTGAGTATGTTAGGTCTCTCCTGGGGTGAAGCCTGGCAGTTTTAGCTAAGACAGAGTGGTCATGGTACTCCATGTGTCCTCTAGGTTTATTTTCAGCAGCCTCAAGAGGTACAAGAAAGGGCAGAAGTCAGAGGGTTGAGAATTACCCAGAGTTTCTGAAATTCGTCAGAGAAAAGGTTTTTTTCTTTTTTGCCAGCAACTGTCCTTCCTCCTTACCTCTTTCTACAGTA
>NW_023339740.1:7694699-7711932 GCF_004916995.1 Morone saxatilis | reverse complement strand
GTGTGTGTGTGTGTGTACACACTCTTAGAATAGCCTATGCCCTGCGTAGGTTGAGGTGTTGTATGTCAATCAGTGGGTTATCTGTGCACTCAGGCAGTCCCAAGAGTCAGACCCTTACCTGTTAAATTAACTCCCCCAGGGCATTTTGGCAGAGAGCTGGGGAATGTGAAGAAACATACAGCAGATAACATTTTAGAACGGAAGGTGGGTAGCCAGCGTTTCACCTGTGCTCACCTGCTCACCTGAGTACTGTCTGCCAAGGGTAACTCAACAACTGTGACAAAATGAACACAGGTTTTAGTTGGGGGAAAAAACAAGGCTATTCACTTAGTTTCTCAGCAAATGAAAAATTTTCTCTGTTTGCTTGCTCTTTGCAGTACGAGTTGTTGGGGACATTTGTTTCCCCATGTCTTTCTCTCCTCATTTCCTGTTATTTCTCTTCTGTTGTCTCCCTCATAAAGGCCTAAAATGCACCCAGAACACTTTGTTTTTCAGCTCATTTAAAGCAATAGTAACACTTATTGTTCCTGCCACTAGTTTTGTCAGCCTTTGCATGGGGACACGGGGGAACTGCTTGATGCAATTGTTGTGTTTTCAACTGTTTGAATTTTGCACTGACTACAGTGCAGCCCGCTCTAAATTCAGAGCCATATAAGAGGTCAGTGCATTCCATCTTATAGTCCAATAAGATAGTCCTTATATAGTCCAATCCATATTCCATCTTTGCACATATGAAATGTGTTATACTTCCATTTCGGTTTGTATAATAGTGTCAAAAGCAAATCAATCTTATAAAAAATGTGTGGATGACTCATAGCTCCAGTTATTATCCATAATGCGTTATTTATGTTAGTATTAATATCTTCTGATGAGTTGCTAATTTGTTTTAATCTTGTTTTGATCTTTTTTGCCAACAGTGTCAACTGGTTGCTTGAGTCATTTACGTCTGCCAGAGCAGGGGAGACAAAGGGGAAAAGGAAATGGGCTGGTGTCTTATTGTTTGCTGAGATTTTAGGTTTACTCATTCATACTGTCAAACTGCAGTACAATATCTTGGCAATTATCTCTTGCAATTATCTCCAGCCTTATAAAAGCAACAGATCCTGTGTTCCTTCTGTGCCTACTAGGCAACGGGGAAAAATACTCTCTTCTGAAACAGGGTGTAGAGCATTTGAAAAACATGCCATGCTTGTGTTCATCAATACTGAGCTATATCGTTTTGAAGCCATCTTCATTGTCTGTCATCTGCAGCCCTGCAACAAAGACCCATAAACCTCCTCATTAGAGTCAACAACGCACATGCTTTATAATGCTCCATCCTATCATTATCTATTATATATGACATATGTCATGTATGTCATCATATTTGTAGGTGGATAACAGCCCTCATGTATCAAGCTGTTGTAGTCCATATGATTAATCTCTATAGTCAGTTCCTTGGTTTTTTTTCTACACTTTTTTTAATAATTATTTTCATATATGCATATTAAAGTTTACAATTTACGAGGAAGACATTTTCTTATCAAAATCTTAAATTAAACAAAACTAAAAAAGGGGTGGGTGGGAAAAAGGGAGATTTGACAACTAGCTAACTCCTTTGTGTGAGAACACTGCCCACATGCCTATCAGACTGTGTCTAGCCCATTAGTTGCATGTAAGCCTGCCTATCATGTTCATGTGGTCGTGGTAACCGCCAATCCCCCCTCTGTGCCTCCACCCACACACACTGTCCACGTCCACCACACATCCCAAATGTGTAGTTGCCCACCAGCAGGGGAAGGAGAAGGATGATCGTGCTGCATGTTGATTTGAAAACAGCCATTTGCCATGTGCTGACTGCCCACACTGTGAAATAAACTCCTGCCTACAGGTATACACACGTTTAGGATGGCACATTGTTACTGCACAGGGGAAAAAGGAAACACTGTACAAGCATGCTTCAGTCTTTTTGTATTTTAAGGCATAATTCAGTAAATAACCTTAAACACCAACTGCATGTTAACAGCCAGCGGCCTTTTCAAGACTCATACTCAACAGGAGATTAAAATGAGAAAAATTAATACAAGCCATCACATTGCAGAGACAAATTATTTATTACTTGTATTCTCAGTGTTTAAATGTGCATTAATAAACACTGTCCAACTCAAGACATAGACCATTGTTGCGAAAATCATTGAATATGACACTTGGTATATATTCATGAATATATTACACATATGATGAATGCATGTGTGCTTAATTATGTTATTTGATTATAATGTATCATAGATGCTGTCATTTTGCTTATATACTCCATGTTCCATAAAATATAAATCTTTGGAGAGTTGCATACAGAGTGTTTTTGCATTTTGCTCTGTCGCTTTCAATTGTTGCATACACAGCAGGAAGATTATGGCTACTTTAACAATGTAGGGTTTGGAGAATACATGAATACTTAAGTGTCTGGTAAAAATGATGTAATGGTGATGTAAGTCACTGAAAGCCATTAGTCAGAAGAGTTAAACCTGAACTATTTTTTCTGCTCCAATTCACCTTTTGGTAGTATCCTTATGGTCTTCTCTGGCCTTCAATGGTGCCTATATACAACATGGTGAATGTGTAGTTTAGTGTGTGCTTGTCTGTGTTTGTCTCAGAAATACTTAAGTGGTTTAGCATGAAAATGAATGAGAACTGTTGATATTTGCTCATTCTATATGATAGACCATGATGGACCAGGACAGGGGCCTTTGGTATTCACTTTGAATGTCTGTTCAGCACTGATGTCAGCCTTTCAACTGTTGGAATAAAACATTGTAGATCCCTTGCACAGTAGCCCTGAGCTCGACCATACGTTTGCATACAAGGATCTGAGCCTTAGTGGAGCTGACAATACCACTTCATGACTCACTGTACGCACAGTGGAAATCCTTTGATCCCAATCACTTTGAGTGTGGGATGTGAGACACATACACACAAACATACGTTTGCCCCCCACCACAGGGGATGCTGATACACTCAATTGCTATTTTATACTTATATTGCACTACAGTCCAGAGGCAAATGTTGTCATATTTACCCCACTACATTTATTTGATAATGTTACTTACTACTTACTTTTTCACTCAGATTAAAAATACAAAATATATTCAACAAATATATTTTATCATACGGTAAGACTAATTGATCCCAGGGGAGAAATTCACGTGCTACCCAGCACTATATAAAATCATTAAAATTAGCCCCACCAGCTGCAACATTAAAGTGATAGGTACACATTCATACATCAATGATTATAATCCAATGAATTATAATATGAAATGTTTTTTTTTTAGATTAAATTAGATTAGATTCAACTTTATTGTCATTGCACAAGTAGAAGTACTAGACAACAAGATGCAGTTAAGCATCTAACCAGAAGTGCAAAGCAGTAAAGTGCAGAGTAATGTGCATATGTACAGGGATATATAAAAAAATAACATTATAAATATATATGAATATACTAGCAGGATATTTACAGTATGAACAACATTAACAGAATGAATGGAGTAAGGTAAATACACTAAGATATATACAGCTATTAAGTTAAGATATTTACAGTATAAACAGATTAGCAGTAAATTATATAGTGCGGATGTAAGTACTAAATACTAAAGTATTAAACTGGTTGACATTATATACAGACAGCTACATATGATTACACTATAAGTAGATATAAAAAACGCAGAAAGAAAAACAGTTCAGTCCATGGGGGGTGGGGTGGAGTGGGAGTTACTTTTGGTACTTTGAGTGTATTTTGATGCTTATACTTTTGTACTTTTACTTGAGTAGAATTTGGAATGCAGGACTTTTACTTGTACCAGAGTATACTGTGGTATTTCTACTTTTACTTATGTAATAGATCTGAGAGTACTCTTTGCAGCACAGCTCAATGGCAATTAGAACAGGAAGCATTTAGTGATTCATGCAACATTTGACACATCCCAGTGGATCTCCTCTTCCTATCCTTTCTCTCTCTCTCTCTCTCTCTCTCTCTCTCTCTGTTCCCTTTCTTTCAATCAGTCCCTCTGTGTATGTGTATGTCTCTTACAGGCAGATCAGAATGAGACTCCTCCATCCTGTTCAACTCCATTAAGCAGCTAGTGTGCCTCAGTTCACCACAAATCATAATCTGCTCATGGTGATAGAAACTATTCAGCATGGATGGGACTCGATGCCAGAAAATCACATTGAGTTTAAGTGAGGGAGAGTGTGTGTTTCTTAGAGAGACTCAAACTGAATTATTTGCATGTCACACCTAACACACATCATAACTACACTCATGTCACCTTGTGTACCAACGCTATCACTATTGCCATCACTATCGCAGATGTGACATTTCTTGGCACACGGCTGACCGCTTTTTCAATTTTTTCCACTCCTAACTCCTAACATAGAGTGTGTCAGGGCTTCCTTCTCACCTCAGCAGGGGACTGGTGTGGGAGTGTGGGGTGTGGGGGGGGAGGGCAGATCAAGACCCCCTCCCTCTGTGTAGACCTCACAGTTGGACACAGCAAGACTTGTCAGCCACCACTGCAGCACGTTATATTGATAAATCTCGCCCGAATTCAGACACGACAGACCAGCGTGTCACTGCAGCAAAAAGCTATTCCCTACACCTCCCAAGTCAACAAGATGGATCTATTGCTGTGCTGCTTTAGTCAAAATTGTTCATGTGGTTGCTGTTTTTGGAAGCTTATCACATATTTTTTGTTGCTGGTAACAAGAATTGAGGGTGATTGGCAGAGAGGGTAGAAATGCACTAAAGAATGGGATTGAAGGAAACACAGAAGCCAAAGAATTGATATTATAGTTGCTACCCTCTTTTTCTCTTCCAACCTCTCTAAGGCCATTATTAGCATGCATGAGTCTTCTGTTCTTCTGTGCTCTTGGGGAGGCTCTCACCCGGCCAGTTCATATTTAGTTTCCTGAATGAAACATTCATAACTCAGGTATGTGGTCTTAAAAACAATGAGTGCTGCTGCTTCGGAAAGGCCTGCATCAATCACATGCTTGAAGAAGCCGAGCATGAGATAAAAAGAAACGCCCTTGTCAAAGCAATTTGGGCTCACCTCGGGGGCTGCATTGAGGGTTAGGGGCACAAGGGTTCGGCAGTGAGATCCACAAGAACTAACAACATTGTTTGCATTTTCAGGGCCCACCCATGTCTCGGTGGGATTATTATTTTTGCCTTTCAGCTGGTTTATCTCTTAAATACACAGAGCCATACAGTAGAGCAGCCTCATGTTAGCTCTGCCTGGTTTATTTTCAGACTTCAGTCTCCCTCGGTTGTGTAACCTGCCTCTCAGCCCCCGCTATTTTTCTAAACACATTAGTGCTGAATTATGGGTATGCATCATGTAATTATTGAAGAAATGCCCACAGAAAAGGCTTTCCCAAGAGACTCAACTGTTGTTATTGTTGTTATTATTATCATCATTAGTGCTATCAGCTTGTCTGCAGAATAAATATTCCGACTCGCAATTGTAGGACAATTGCTGATTAATCCAGTACAAACAAGGCCTTGCAAATTGTGCCTCAAGAACAAGCACAAAGAGTTCCTCTGCTCAGTAACCCCCTCTATCTCACACCATATCGGCCCCTCTCCCATCCTCCCGCGTTCTCTCCGATGCTGTTAAATCTCTAATTAAACCACTAACAGGAGAAAAAGGGAGCACCCTGGGATGCTCTGACCCACCCAGCAATAAACCTCCATGGGAAGCTAACAAGAACCCCCCTCCTCTTTTCTCCGTCATCTTCCCTGCTTCTCCCACTTGCAGTCGGACTCCAACTATTTGCTTTGATTATTTTAAATTGTGCATTTCCAATTTGCCGTCCAATTGAGACCCCGTCAGACCCCCTACCTCTTTAAATTTCACACCCCTGTGGGTTTCCTCGCATGAGTAGGAAGTAGCTGCACACAGGAAACATGCAGAGTGGATACATGCTGATACCGTTGCTTTTCAGTAAGTGGTGAGCAGTAGCCTACAACTTGCTGCATGCCTTTCTTCTCTCCCTTGCTCCCTCTTTTTCAGTTATGAAACATTACACACAGCTGCCACATATTTTAGCATGTGGTCCAGGTGCTGCTGGTTGTCTAAAGGCTCCCCTAGTGCTGAAGAGAAGGTAGAGCCTCAAGGTATCCTTTGCCAATAAAGAAAGAAAAATAGAAAAAGGAAATTAGTAAGAGTCTACTCAGTCACACACACGCATTGGCAATTGCCGTGTCCCAGAAGAATACACACATTCTCCAAATTGTTTTGCTTAAAAACACAATTTTGAACAAAGTGAAGCAAAACAGGGGATATATTGTAGATACTTTAAACTGTTTGGTAAAGTGCCAGCTGGTGTATACAGCAGAGCTCTTCTTCCAGTGAAAATGTGTTCCAAATGAGAGCTGGTGCACAGCTTCAATCACAACTGAGGGTAAGGACGATGTAAAAATAGTGTTGACAGTCAGCAAAATTCACTCAAATGTGGAAGGATAGGTTTGGATTTCTGTGTATATTAACACAACCACATGTCCTGTATATGTTGAAGGAGTAATTGGATGCTATAATTATTGCTTTTCTTCATACTGGCCATGCAGTGATCTCTCCCTAATGCGACCAGTTATCTTTCAAAGTTACTGGCCTCATATTAACTAAACTTTAGAATGCATTTTTATGCTGAACCAGGACTGTGGAGTTTGTCCCTTATTTATTACAGTCAGAAGGATGAGGTCATGTACTCTGTATTCTTGGTGCATTTAAACCCACAATGACGTATTTTTCTGCCATTTAGATAGACCTGGAAATATTTCAACCTATCCTTTAAGGTGGACACAGAATGTATTATTTTTACCCAACAAAATCATTAATATGCTTATATTATTGATTACATATATCATAAATAAATACACCCACCTTAGGTTGGCTGTTTTTTTCAGGTCTTAGTCAGCATCACTGACCGTTGCTTTTTTCCTCCATGTGGGTTGCATTTATGATGCAGGCAGATGTCACCTTAGAGTGGGTGTAGATGTTCAAGTGTAGGTGTTATTGAAAGCAGATTGGGTCCAGTTGTGACAAAAGTGAGTCAGGCAATGGAAAAGGGGCTGGTAGCTACTTTCCTTCCTTCCTTCCTCCTCCTCCTCCTCCTCCTCCTCCTCCTCCTCCTCCTCTCTGTAACTCTGTGGGGATTTAGTTATTGTGTATTTTCTCTCCTGTTTGGCAGGTAGTTTTGCCTGATAAATGAGCAGTATTTGAATCGAACAAAGAGAAGAGGAAATTGCATTCAACAGTAAAAAAGTTTCCTTATCCTCTCTTCTTTTCCACCTCTATTTTCCTTTTTTTTCTTTACTTCTCCTTCTTTGACTCTAAAAATTGAGCAGGATAGGTGACAGTGCTTGGTGGTGCTACTAGAGCTGTGAAAGGAGTGTAGGGGGGCATCTTTATGTCTGGCAAAATGGAAATGTTGAGAACTGGCACTCACGTACTGTACCTGCTCTCAATAGAAGAAAGCTGTAAAAGCTCTGTTCCTACCAATGCCAGAAGCAGGCTCATTTTCTCACTGAGATGAAGAAAAAAAGAAACGTCTTTCAACCTGCATCCGCTCCTCTATGCTGAGAACAAGGGAAGCTTTCAGTTTAAGTGGAGTGTTCAGGAGAAAGAGCAAGTGAGAGAGAAACAGACAGGGAGGAAGAAGGAAAGTGAACGAGGCAGTGAGCTAGCTTCGGGAGCCATTTCATCACTCATTGTGTTGTGAGACTGTCCCACTGCTTGGGCTCAGTGGTGCCAACTGCTCGCAGGAAAGCATCCTGCTGAGTGCTGTCTATTGGCTGCCACTCTGAGAAGATTTGAGGCAACATAAAATGGGCAGTTTTGCATAATGCTAACCTCATTTCTGCTGGAGAAATTTTTATAAACTTCTCAGCTCTATGTTGAAGTCAAATGCTCAAGAAATACTGCCACTTTCAACCTTTTGGACATAATGTTTTTGCTAATGTGGTTCAGTGCCTCTGAAATTAGCTGAAGCTAAAAGTACATTGTCAAACCTGTCACTTGATAGTTTTTTTTCTTTGTTTGACTTCAATTCAACATGGGACGTTATAATTGAATAGCAGTTTTACTACTGCAGGTGACCTCCCGTAGTGAAAATTGTGTTTTGAATAATGACTCAAAGAATAGTCACTCCAACTGTGTCACGACCCTGTTTCTTTTATTTTGTGTGTCAGCGCTTCTTGTTCAAATTCTTTTTGTCTTTTTTCACCACTCTGCAGGGAGAAATCACGTGTGACGTAGGCTTACCTAAAAAGGCATAAGTGTTTCTCTAACAAGTGTGTTTGTGTGTAAGTAAGCATTTGTGTGTGACTGAGTATATGCCAATTGCCCCGCAGTGAAGACAATTTCTTTGCAGCCAGAGATTATCCCTGCAACTGCCAACACGAGACCTTCATTATGCCACAGCCCCATGCAAATCATCCACACTTCAAAAAAAAAAAAAAACGATCTCTGAAAAGGTTAGAAGGGGCCCGTCCGCCTGTCTCGGTGTCGTCCTTTTTCAAGGTGAGCTCCCCAGCGCCATCATAATTGAAAATTAAGTGTTTGCCGCGGTATAATTAAATGGTGACTTTTGAACTCAAATGAGACCTCAGATGCATATTAAGAGATTAGGGCGCTCGATTCTGTTCACACACACATGCTCACACTCGCAGACATGCACAGTCAAACACACACACACATGCAATGACAAGGTAACAAACGGTGACAGCTTCTTAATTATCACCCTGCCTAAGTCATTAAAGCACAGCCTCCTACAGAACCTTTCGATTTCTACAGCCCATAAGTTCGGGGAATATCTAATTTATTTTTAATTAATTATCAGATAGCGCCATAAAGATGGTGGTAATGATGAGGGAGAGGGCTTGACGGGTCTTTGGGGGCTAATTCAGGGGACTTAGTATGTTAACTTTAGGTTTTGGGGAGGAATCAAAAAGGCTGTTAGTCTTATGAAAGAGATATCTGTTTTAAACACTATTTTTGGTAACATGTGGGCAAACAGTTAAGACTACACTATGGATATGCAGAGCTTTCATCTAGTAGACATGCATATAAGGGGTCCCTGCATAACAGCTTAATTGAAACAGATTAGTCAGGGTAAGGCTTGTGGACCATCTTTTGAAAGTGCTGCTCACCATGTAATATTATTTTCATTTACTGACCACTTGCTACCTAATATCTCAGTTCCAATTATCTCACTCTGCAGAAAACTGTGAAATACTATTATTACTTTCACTATTATAGATTCCTAATGAGTCATAAATTAAAGCGGGAAGATATTTTGATATGTGAAATAGAGAGAAAAATGCCGAGAGCCTTTTTCCATTTCAACAAATGGAATCATCAATGGATTTTGGTTAGTATAAATCTTTTAGCAATGTTAATATAAATATGATTAATGATTATGGATGTAGGCATTTTTATTCATACAGAATTATCCATTAGTTTGGGCTCACTTAAATTAATTTTGTTTGCCTTCTATTGCCTTCTGTTTGATTCTACTCTTTTTCAAATCTTCAACTCAAGTTTTACAATGGCACTGCAAAATAAACACTGTAGTATCAGATGACAGGGTGAGGATATCAAACCACATATAAAGTGAAAATGATATCACTGATATATTCCATTTGTTCTGCTATTGATGTAGTATTTTAAGTTTTGTAGGTCAATTGACAGATGGACTTGAGTCCAGTAATAGCATCACTTAACTGGGATCAGCACAAAACCATAACACTCACATACATGTGATGCTTTGAGCTCAGAAGTGATTTAAATTGATTAGCACGCTGTGTATCCTACTTAGTGAGAGAGGAGGTCTGCATTTAAAAAAATCACAACAGCTCTTAATCTTGGCCCTGAATGAGGGCAGAGGCAATCGATAGCATTAGAATGTAGTTCTTACTCCCACTTATCTTGGTCTCATTCGGTAATATAAGGAGTAAAGAGAACAGGAGCCTAGAAAAGGCTCAGTGTATAATTCAAGCCAAATGTCAGCAAGATATATGTTGATGCCTGGAAATGTGGTTCAGCCCACAGCAGCTCAAGGAACTGAGAGCAGCACAAGACCAGGCATTCAACCGGATATCACAACCTACTTCTTCAACTAGAGATTGAGTGAAATCTTTTGATATCAACTGGATTTTGAACTTAAGTATTTTTCCTGCGGCTCAGCCTTATTCACTGACTGCATGGGAAATATTTCAATGACATATTACACTTCATTTTGTATCTCTCGCCTCTGTCCACTGCTGTATAAAGCCGCCTGCGCACCGTGGATAAATCACTTCCCAGCCAGCTTATTACATGAAATGAAGGAATTCATCATGGTGACAGTTGGCCATTGCAAGGCGTTCACTGTGATTTATCTGGGAAAAATTGATTGATTCATTAACAATAAGTGAACAGTGCTTTGCTGAAAGGGCAGCAGCGTGGCACACCTTGCCGCATGCCACTGCGCGTTGAAGGAACACGTATCCAGTATGGAGGTCTTAGCTGCATCTCCCCATAGCATGATACAGGGCTCCTACATCAGCAGCTCAGCTCATTACCTGCCCAGTGAAGTCAGTGGCTCAGAGCTGGGAGCAGGCACTTTGTGGCAAAGAACAGAGCGTTCCTAATTAGTTCATCCATATGCCTTCCAACATAATGGACAGTGGACAGACAATTAACAGAGCTTTTGCTCAGAACCAGTGCAAAGTAAAGTGCACAGGACTGCATTACTTCTAGTAGTACTGCAGATGCAAGACCTATACTGAGCCATACATGACAGTTATGAATGCCCTTTACAGTACAGTACAGTATGTGCACTGATCAAAAGCTTGAACCTTTGCTTGACTGAATTGAGAAATGTTCTATGTGGTTAACTTTCTTTATGTCCTTCAAGGCCTGTGTCTGCACTTTAACTTAACTTTGTGTCTTTTCCAAGGCTCTAGTGTTCCCAAACTGTTTGACAGGGATGATGTGTTTAACAGGGTTGAAGAAGAGAGTTGACGGGTGATTTTATGATGCCGAATTTAAGGTTTTTTCATTCCTCCCTGCTGCAGTGTTTCAGGAAGTGTAAGTCCCTCCTTCGGTCTAATTGCATTAGTGAGAAAAATCCAAAAGTTTTGATTTGAGGTAGTGATACTGATTAAAGAGTTCTTCAGGGGCCTTCTTTGCAGCCAGATTGTGCATCAGTTGTGCGATTGAAAGTCTTCAGGTATTCTTGCAGGGCTGACCCATATTCCTGTTTATCCTCCTAAAAGAGGAGCAAATAAATATAGTGGAAAAGTTCTGTTAAACTGTGTCCTCTAAGAAAAGTTTTAGTTAAATGTTGTGACAAGGTCAGTGAGAGACCTAGTCTTGATGAAGAAAGGAAAAAAAGGGATGTACCTTGTGATGAGTTATATGAGGAGACACAGCAGTATGGTGAGCTTACTGGCTGGCAACCTGCTCCATCTGTCTTTTTATCCGACTTCCTGTTCCTCCGTCTCTTTTCTTCTTTTGCCGCTCTCATAGGGCTGCAACTACTTTTAGGATTAACTAATAAATCACTTAATTGATTAAATGTCTTTAAAACTCCTACAAACATAAGCTATACTTAATTAATCCAGATACCAGATTTGAAAATGTTATATTTTTCTAACTTGTTTACACAGTAAACCAACATATTCACATTTAAATTGCTCCGACCAGCAAATTTTGGGTGTTGTTAGCCCTGCTAGCAGTGTGGTTCTAGATATGAATGAATGTCAGTCAGTCACTTGGTGCACCATTTTGGTCACGCCTGTAATATCTACTAAATGGGTCGCTATGAATCGTTGCACAGACATTCATGGTCTCCATAAGAATAATTGTTACTTGGTTAGCACTGTCACCAGGTCAAATTTTTATGACCAAAATTAAAGCAGAACTAATGGATTTTCCTTTATCCTCAGCTGTACTTTGTTTATAGTGCTAATTAGCAAACTCCCAGCCAGTCTCATCACTCTGAAAACAGCTGTGCCAATCACAGGGAAGCATGACAACAATACCTGAACAAATGAAGAGACAATTCTTCAAGAAATCATATTGTTTTCTGGGTGGTGCAGAGCAGCGCAGCGTGAACACGCAGGATAACAAATCTGCAGGCAGAGACAGATGGTGGGTTTTTTAGTAATTTAATTTGTACAAGAGTGGTAGAAATAAGTAATAAACATGTTGATCATGTGTCCTAAACGTTCATCACTGGTTGGAGAGTGAAAACTTAAAAGGCTTTGTTTACATTAAACTACAATAAATATGTTAATAATATAATTTATCCGTCATTGCTGCACATTCGGTCCAAGTATTTAGTTTGATTTCATTAATAAAAGAAAAAGAAACACTGTTCTGCACTAAAATATTACACAGACAGAATTTCAAGAGATTCAGGAGAAAACTTCAGAGCCCTGCTTGCGCTGTTCGTTGCCCCACTGTGAAAATGTTTTTTTCTGATTGGAAAACGTTATCTTAAGTCTTATTTTTATAGATTTGGCCATCATATTTATTGGCCATGAAAACATAGTGTTTATCAAATAATTGCCAAAATCTGGGAACACACTTCATTACAACAAAGCAATACAGGGACAGAAACATATTATTACCAATAGAAATCATTGCCAAAACTATGACAAATAAGACCTAGGTCATATAAAAACAAAATTTCCCTTTAAGTGATGAACTGAATATAAAAAATTGCCAGTTTGTTCCTTTTCCCATAAGTTTGTCTGTAAAAGATGCCGCTGTGCTGCAATGCGTTGAGAGGAGGCACTGTATATTCAGAGTGACACCCTCTGGGGTTCTAAGGTTACAAAAGAGCCCAAGAATGCAACACAGTCTGTGTCTCAACTTGTTCCTCCATCTTATCAGAGCCCTCCAGCTGATGCCAACAGAGGTGTATAGGCCAGAGAGGGCATGCCAAGCTCTACTCGTGACGTCAACAAAAAGCTGCTCTATTCTCAGAAGGCCACATGCCAAATTTGAAGGTGATTAATTAAATTCCAAAAAGAGCAGGCGGGTCTGAAGACATTTCTATTTTGAATAGAGTTGGCATCTTCCTCAGCCACAGCAACTCTGAGAATGAAAGATAGGAGACCTTTAAAACACATTTAAACAAGCTGCCATTGTTTTCAGCTGAATGAGTCTGTCTGGTTTAAAACATACAACAGTTTACTGTTACAAAATGCCACCAGTTGGATAAATAATGGAGCTCATCCAGAAAAGTCTGTGAAGATAAACATAGGGGTGTCATAGTACAGTAACTACTGGGGATTTACTCTCCTCTCGATCAACCATCTGTTGCTGAGCCTTGAGAGCTGCACTCTAATTTAATTTGTGTGCGAGAAACAGCTGGCAAATATCGTTATTGCATTTTCTTCCATTTAGAGTGCATAGGTGTTGACAGATCAGAGCAATAATGTGAAAATTAATGTACAAATTACTCCATGATGAAATTAATCAAAAACACACTTCTTTGCAACAGTGTCAACCAAAATACAACCAGTACAATTCCATTAGTTGCCATTTAAGAACACTTATTTGCACCTTGCTGAATGCCTCCTTTGTAAGACTACTAATTACCACAACTCGTAAGAGCCATTTTTAAAGTCTAATTTGTGTGTGTGTGACTGTTTTTTCATGATCCCCGTCTTCTTGTTCTCCATTGTGGCATATATGTGTCACACCCAATGCAGGCTTTTGAGGGCAAAGGTGCATTTTTATTGCAACATCTGCCAGCCAGTGGGGCAACTGAGCCTCGATGACCTCAGGTCAGTGACCCAGGGTGATGAGAGCCTATGCATAGTGCGGTCTGCACGTCACACTCCCGTCTGATCAGATGCTTTACCTACCTCATACAGTCCGCCGTCCGAGATGTCTTTAATGGGAGAGAGACATAAGAAGGGAAGGCATGTAGGGAGTGAGAAAAGTGAAATGGAGACATTTTAAGACAAGTTGCATTTTGTGTATGTGTGTGTGTGTGTGTGTGTGTAAGTGAGAGCGAGACACAGAGAGGAGCTGATGAGTCTCTAACAAGCGGCTTCATCAGAGTGAGGAATGAGCTGCCAAGCCGGATCTTTCTTTTGACCTACCTTGGAGAGCGATGGACGGATGGATGAATGGATGGACAGATGGGAGGATGAATGGATGGAGGGAGACAGAACAGAGAGAAATAGGGAGAGCCTCGACTGAAGTGCTTTGCAGAGGCTCCTTTCTTCATTGCCTGTCAAGGCAGCTCGTCTGTCTGCCAGGAGACAATCACTTATCTCCTAGCTCCGATCCCACAGTCACGGCGTGGCGCACCACCAGTACACAGGCAATGACCAGGGAAATGATCCAGCACATATGATGGATAAAAACGATACACACGGTGACTGCTGCTTTTGGCATCACACCAGCCATATTTCTTCCCAAGTTGATGGGTTAAGGGTGGGGGCATTTACAAGTACAATCTATGGATGAAAGGTATATATCAGCCTGGTAAAGTAGTTAAGCTGGACCTTTATGTACCTGCAAATTGTGTTTAACCTTATTTTTCTCCTGGATAAAATATTCACTAAATGTCAACACAATTCAGTTTTTCCAATATTTTTATTTTCCTTTGAAGGGAGATGTTCTGGTTGTTTTCTTGCTCTCTCTCTCATCTTCTCTCTCTCTCTCTTCCTATCAGAGAGCTCAGTGCATGCATTGCTCTTGCATTAGTATGCATACTGAGTACAGTCACACTTTGATGTGCAGCCACATGATTTCACAGTCCACCCTGGTGGCACAGATCAAATTTACAGGTATGTAGAGGCAAGACTGATGAGGAGATTCAGGTTTTCATTTCATTTCTACTCCAGGGTTTCACAGTTACGAGACAATATAATGCCAAAGGTACATGCACTGTATGTGGATATTAGACGTTAATGTTGAGACAAAACTCTAAAAATGTAATCATTTGGTCAATTTGTCACCATAACTTTTCATAAGTGAATTTTGAGGCGTCAGAAAAGTGTTTGGAAAACTATTTTAAACATTTAATTCATTCTATCTCTGTGGTTGCAAGTCAGTCTTCTAATAGGACCAAGTGACCTTGAGAATCAGCATGGGCACAAGTTCAAAAGAAAGTCATGATTCTAATCTTTATAATTAATGGGTACAAGAGCCTGTGTCATTCATTATGGCTGATATTTAATCTCTTAGATGGGGGATAGTTTCTGTGACTGAATCATGGCATATTTCAATTCATGACTGATTCCTCTCCGCCGAGGATTGCTATGGAAGATGAAGTAATCACAAAAAAAGAAAAGAGTGAAAGTTAGTCAGGCTTTTTCTTTTCACAGAGCTCCAGCATTCCGTCAGTTGAGTGCATTCCAATGTTACAGCGTTTGATAAGAAGCCACAGGAAGCTGTAAAACATTTGATTGCAGTATTATCTCTGCACACAGAGAAAACATGTGATTCATATAAAAAAAACACTCTAAATAAACACTTAAGTATTGATTCAAAGAGATGTCATAACTGGGCAAAGTTTGCTGCTGTCTTTGTCTGCAGGGATGTGTGATGGCGGCTTGTTAATGATAAACTCGTCAATCATTTTTGTAATGAATCATCTTACATCTCATTGCTCTGCTACATGGTTTATTTTTCTCTGTTGTGGCCTCAACAATGGAAACAGATGAGACTGAGACTCTTCTCCCACTTGTGTTACCACATCAAGATGTTATCTCCAGCTTAAAAGCTTATCAAGCCGACAGTAATGATATTGAGTGACTGAATTGTGTGTTTTGATGGATATCGCTGTGAGTAATCTGATGCCAAATTGTGTTCCAGTTCTCATATTGTTCCGATTTTAGAGTCTGCAAATAACTACGCTCCCGTTCTACTATCATTCTTGCCCCCACCGATCCACCCCCAACCACCCCCCTCACCCATCTCTCGCTTCACTTATAGACATTTGTCATAGCTATGATTCCTTCCCACAGGTGGAGAAATAGGTTGGAGACTCGTTTTAGTGTTCAGTGACACAAAAATAGATTATTATTATTATTATCTGTTTGGCCCCAAGTTAATGCACATAGTGTACTGTGCTATATTTTCAAGTCTCCATTATGCTCTCTGCTAGGACTGATACCCTGTCTCTAAAGGTATCTGCAATGCTTTATGAGGAGGATAATTGGCTTCTACAATAAAGAAACATCACTGAGGATGGTGGGAATTAACAGTGAAGACACTTATCGTCAAATCATTGTCCCACATAATCTTTGGCTACAATTACATTTAATGTGTTGGAAATGCATGGAAAGGGTCCCTTCTTTGTGATGCCTTTTTCTGGAAACGTAAGGCCGGGTTATGCTGGAAAATAACTAGTGCATCAGAAGGCAGGGTTAGGTTTATATCTGTTCGGAATGGCCACACTCAAAGACGGGATAAAAAAAAAGGCTGTCATGGAGAGATGAGTGTTTAAATGCGAGAATATCAGCCCACATTTTCAGACAGTCTCTCCTGGAAGGCATTTAAAGTATTGCACTCATCTGTACTCACATAATATGACAGAAATAGTTAGTTTATAGGCATTTTAATGGAAAATCAATTGAGAAAATCCAGCAATTTAAATACCTGGCAAGTCAAGATATTGATATTGATGCTACAATCATATAGAAGTCCAATATTGCCATTAAACAGTCCTGCATTGCAACATTGCCCATAATGACCCAATACAACCACAGATATTAAAGGATGGATCTTGGTATAAACCTTATAGCAAAATATCTGATTGTCGACAAAGTCAGAAAATCTCACAGTATAAATTGCCACATCGTCAATACAGTTCAATATATATACTGTATATGAAAAAGTAAGAGCTACAGATTTCTATTCAGAAAAATTTAATTATTAAATAAAATATGTATATAATTACTAAATTTCCACCCATTAAATTAGGGGAACCTAACAACAAATGGTGCATTTTAGTTAAATAACCTTTGTGCCCTTTGTTTGATCAATGATCAATGATAATTTATTGATTTAGTGTATGGCATAAAATATAATAGATGTGGCAGTTGCTTGATCAATTTAAATAAAACTTCTCCCGTCATAATGAATTATCGTTTTTCATGACAGCTTCATGCTCCTGTCTTCTTCATAGTCCACAACACACTCCTGTCCTTGCCGCTACCGAGAGCAAGGTCAGACGTTAAATG
>NW_023339740.1:7634379-7694679 GCF_004916995.1 Morone saxatilis | reverse complement strand
AAGTGTTTAGCACATTGATTTTCCTTGGGGAAGTGATCAATGCCCTGCCATATAATTATCATCTCACGAATGTGTCATTTAAAAGCCAACATCCACTTTAATAACGTGCTTAGTGGAAAACTCTTTGTCATGTACATGTCAGACAATGTCTGCTGTGTCTCAACCAGTAGTATGGCAATATGGGCTCACTTTCCACAGCTTTCTAGCCACATTTGCACTAACAGCCTGGACTTATGTGTAAAATGCTGTGTGTGCATACGATAAAATAAATGAATAAATTAATTAATAATTCAATTAATAAGTGAGAGAACATTAACAGACACATGGTGAGATGCAGCCAATTGCCTTCATGCTAAAAGGTAGCACTAAAACATGCAAACATTCCAGTGAGAGGGATTTGAGCATATTAACATTTATTGCATATGGGGCCCAGTAATGTAAATCCACGGAACTCCCTGATTGCTTAGCTTTACAGAAAGTGGGCAGATTATTTTCACAGCAAAGTGCCCTTTCTCTACATACTCTACTCTGAGAATTTTTGCATGCATCCATAATTTGATGTTAAGTGCTTGCTGATGCATTATGCATATTAGATAATGCATTGTGTGTAATCCAGGCAGACCTCGCCTGAACCTTGAGTGACATGTAGTTCTAGACCCCACACGCAGAAGCCCCAGCATGGCGTGATTGTATGGTTGAGACAGCCACCGTGTTCTCTGCAACATCACTCCTCCACACTGTGTCATTCTGTGTCACACAGTATTAAAATAGACTTTAGTCCAGACAGAAGATCTGATGTATCATATTCAACAGTCCTGTATAGCATTTTATAACTTCATTTTTAGTCATTATCAGACCTTTTTCCTTTTTTCTTATTTTTTCTTAGAAGAGTTGAGTGGAAACACATGGTCTATATTCAGGCCACTTTCCAGGGCTCAAAGAATTAAATTGTTTTCTACCAAGGAATGTCACTTTTTGAAGGCTGCTCTATGGTGCCGTTCAAAAAGGCAGTTTTGTGATTTTGAATGGACAATTTAGTTTCTCATTTCACCATCCGAGTCTCATTTAGAGCGAGCAGTGACCTGTGTCATATGGACATTGGATAGAGGTCAGGCACCGCCAACTGTACTGCAGGGTGCAGTAAAACACAGAGAGGTGCGGCCACACCTGCGTGCTTGGATCCAATGGTTGTGTTGGTTTGTAATGACACAGCAGTCACACAGCAAAAGAGAGGAATAAAGTAAGAAACAAGAAGACATAAATAGAAGTTTGCTGACTTTATCTAATGTGCCTCTTTATATGACCATGACAGCATATAGTAAATGTCTGTACAATAGTGTTTCTGGCACTGCACTACACTATTTCTGGCTTCGCCCTCTTGTCATATAAATAAGATAAGCGCAATGTAAGTGAAGGGACATGAGCCATCTCTCCCCTTTACTGTGGGTTTTTATTGTGATACCACATTTAAAATGCAATGAAGTCCTTCTCCATACAAAATATAACTGTCATGCGCATAAAAGAGCATTCAACATATCCTTACACCTGAAAGACCACAGAACTAGGTTACATCCTGCATATATTTACCATAATCACCCCCCTTTTCAATTCGTCTCTAAAGTAACTTCTGAGAACTTTTAATGTGTTTTCTCCAAAGCAGTGTTTTTTTGTTTCGTTTTTTTTAACCTGCTGGCTATTAGTTTTCATCACTTTTCTGAACAACCATGTGGGTAATAAAAGCCTGAATTGACATTTAAGCTATAATGGTTGTCAGCAGCCCCTGTATTGCCCCTCCCTTCACCAGGCTTGAGCTTGGCAGTGGGTCTTCTTGCAGTGAGTCCATGACACGGAGAGTTATATATGCCAGGGCATTACAGAACCCTTCTTAATCCGGTTTGTCACGCTGCTCCCTCTGGACTGGGGTAATTTCATGGTGCTGAACTGGTATTGATAGAGCCTTGGTAAATGAGGCACGCAGCAATCGTTAACTTTAATAACCATAAAGATGTGAGCATTGGAGTCATACAGGCCCACGAGAGGAAACCCATACAGGTGATTAAGAATCGACCAGGGCCGTGGCCAGCAGCACCTCGCATCTCTTATTCCTACTAATGGAATTACCTGTTAAAGATGTCAAGACTATTACCACCAATGGTGCAATTGCTGCACTATACTTTTCCTATTCAGTACACTGGAGCGTATTTCCATTTCTCCATGCATGAAGAAAAGCTATTAAAACCCAGGTGCATATGGAGATTTTTCTTTTTTTTTCCTCCTTATTCATCAAATCCATTCTTAGGTAGGTTTCTTTACGTTGGACCCACTGTAGTAGAGTAGTATTCGGCATTCTGTGAGAGTATGGCTAGATTCAGAAGTAAGCCATACTAGCAGTGGGGAAAAAACAACATTGATTTGTGTGACTCTAGTATAGCTGGGTCAGTGGTTCCTGTCAGTCAGCTTGAGCTCTGGAGTGTCTTTTTCCCCCCTTCCCCTCTCCCCCCTCTCCTTCTCCCTCCCTCAGGTTTGTGGTAGCTCCAGGCGCTACTATAGCTGCTATGTCCACTTGTTTGTCTACTCCCATTACTGTGGGTGATGCTGCCTCAGGAGGAAAGTGTAATCCAGGCCACAGAAGGGTCAGTGAGAAACCAGCCTGAAGCCTTCATACTGGCTGAGGTCAGAGAAACCATACGGATCACTGATGCTGATGGGTACTTGATAAACAGTGAATCCACTCTAGCTCCTGATACGTGACTGACATGTGGGTCAAAAGGTTTTTAGAACGGATAAACAGCGGTTAACAATGCCTGAGATTAATTTGTTTGTTAATCTTGGAGACATTCTGCACTGTAAATTGTCCCAAAGCTCACGTACCTCCCACTTCTTCTTTTAATGCGTTTAGTGGTAAATGGTTCATGCTCCTCTGGTAGTCCTCCTCCTTGAGGCTACCTTTTTATTATTCATTGGCGAGAGTCAGCTCTCTGGGAAAGGGCCTCAGAGTGAGAACAAGTGGCTTGGGCTCAAGCCTTAGTGGACGATTTACTTTCAAAGGCTAGGAGAACTTCAGCACTGCAAAGACGTACTCCATGTCCAAACCATAAAAGGAATGGTGTCTTTTTATGCTTCTACCGACAAAGGACACAGTCAGTGTCCATGTTAACACCTCCAGACAGTGACATGCATAGCAGCAGAGCTCTAATGTGGCACATACACAGAAATATGCACTATGCATGCAGTCACTTACTCGTTTTCTCACTACTTCACACATCTCCTCCATACTCCATGAGGTGTTATTCGGGGAGCATTAGCAGTGATATAGTCCATCATGAAAACATAGCGGAGAGGTCTAATTCTACTCCTCCCAGGGATTTCTCTTCACGCACTAGTCATTTTAACTGGTCCTGTAGTAGAGGTAGAGGAGTAGAGGAATTTGAGCAGTAAATGAGGGTTGTGTAATTTCTGGTAAAATATATAAACCGAATCAGTTGTCAAGAGATAGGACATGAAAAGTTGTTCCCTGGCACTGCCTCTAAGGCCTCCATTTGGAATCCACTCGATGGTGCTTTGTAGCGTGTTTAAACATTATCCTAAGTAATCAGGGGGAGTGTTCATGAAGTTCTAACTTGATGTTTAAGTAATGAAAAGCTAAATTCTGATGAGCGTCATTAAACATATATGCAGTGGGACAGCTGGCCCAGGGCCACTTTGATGCCTTTGCTTCTTGAAACAAATCATTAATATGCGTCTTTCTTCCACCCTCAAATCTGAAAAACATAAAACTAATCGGGACAAACAGACTAGAGCTTTTTTTTCATTTTGGACATATCTGACAACTTTTCAATCAGATTAATTTTATTTTGTTTAAAACTGCATCACAAGTCATAAAAAGGGGTCAGTCTCCATTATGCATGATTTCACTAAAAAAAAAACTCAATAAACAATCTGCCTGCTTAATAAAACTTTGTGGGGGTTTGAATTGTCTTCTCTGGCGCACTGTACAAAGTAACTTTGTTCACTCGTAAAAAGGCATTTGGCTTCTGTGAGAGTCTCAGTTTGTCTTCCAAATGTGCATAATTTTCAGCAATAATTTGAAATTCAGCTCTCACTGTGTTTCTTGAATAAGAACTCAGTGTCAAATTTACATTTCTAAGCTCTACACATGTCTACATTTGTTTACTGACAATGGTAACCATATTTCCTGTTGCTACCTGAGATGTAAATTGACAATTAGAAGCACTGAGACTGTGGATAGCTGTCAGTTACACAGATGCACTGGGGAACAACAACAAGCCCACAGAAAAGGAGGAATTGTGAAGAAAGATGGACTGTGGTTGATGCAGCAGCAGCTGCCTGTCTGGCAAAACAAAACAGGCACTCCAGCATGCAGGCGGAAACGGCTCATTTTCACCCGAGTGTGCACTGATTAAGTTGTTATGACGAGTCCTTGAGAGGCTTAAGTTTTCCCGGCTGCTGTGTTCCTTCCCTCGGCCATATGTCATTACTTAATAACTGTAGCAGTGTGTGAGAGAGAGAGAGGGAGTTAGAAAGGAGGTGACAGAAATGCTTGCTGATGGTGAGCCAGTGATTACCGCTCTTGGCCACTCTGCATAGATTATAGCTGTTGACACTGAAGCTGAGCCAAGGTGTAGTGGGAAAACTTTGTGGTTTGGTGACATATCACGAGCACCTGCATTTATCTCTGTGTAAAAAAATTGCCAGATCCAGCGAGATCAGAGGGAAATCAGTTGCCAGTAGAGTGCGTTCTTTGTCACTCAGAGGATAAAAGAAACTGTCACTTTCATTCCTGTGAGCCTGGAGTCTTTGGTTGAATAAACTGTCACGAGTTTGTTACTGTGACCTTGAGTTTATGCACAGAAACAATGTCATAGACAGACAGTGAGCCATCTATCTATGGCAGCAAAAGACAGACACTCCTGTAGCTTAAACTTGGCTAACAAAATACTTTTAGGTCTGACTAAAAAAAGTCACTATAAACTGAGTTACAGATGCTAGCCTTGCAACACGCATTACAAACAACCCATGATGCAACATTCTCTGTAGGAGACAGTGTCACAATTAACAAAGAGCGTCTGATGTTATGAACACGTATCTAGTCCTTGAATGTAAGACAACCCACACTTTTGTAAACATAATTTCCATAAAATATATAGTCCTGTATTTGGGCCAACATGGTACATCATTTAAGTACAACATGTTGTTTATATATGAATCATTGGATTTTTGCTTTTTTTCAAAGTGTCATGTATAAATTTACCTTGTCTACAAATCTGAAATTCTCAGTGCTTCTCTGGAAAATATGCTAATATGAAATGTTGCTTTTTTTTATCGTGAGCTCCCATTCCTTCTCCCACATCTATCTCCACATTTTACAATCTTACCTCATTAACAGCTCCTAATTGGCCATTGGGGCTAAGCTGAAAACAATGAAGCATTGATTTCCTTAAACATAATCACCTTGTCCAGTCATTTAATGGCTGCTGTCACTGTGGGCCGCCAAGAGAAAAATGACCAGTCAGTGGTCCCATCAATGCCCTTCACCTCCACTCACCAAAGGCTAGAGTGCACAGCCACCCACTCCATCTTAGCAGGTTGGTTTAACCCCTTTAGCCGCCTGAAAGGCTCCAAGCACTACATCCATCACAACCTACAGTCATGTGTCAAATTGTTGTAATCCCATAATGCACACACAGTAACTGTTGTGCACTTGAGCGTTTTAGTAGAAGATATATACAATGGAATACCACAAAATATCATAAGCATAAATAAACAGACAAACTGATATGAGCACAAACACACACTCTCAAACGCAGATAATGGATGGCCATTTACCCCACCAACTACCTGAATGGGATTGTGTCCAGTCCAAGTGGCCATTTGTCGTCTAAGTGGCTCTCATGACTGGCCCAGTAGAGTCATCGTGAAACCATTTACACTGCTCTCTCCTTCACATACCAGATGGTTCATAGTGATCATGCCTAATGTCCACCTGGCTGATGGCTGGACCTTACCCCTTGGCTGATACACACAGGCATGTGCTTGTGTGTGTGTGTGTGTGTGTGTGTGTGTTAGTGATAATCCCAAATTCTGATGGCAATAATTATAATCTTCATCATAATGATCATAATAAATAAAATAATGGGTTCTGTCCTAATAACTTGTATTCAGTCAGAAGTCTAAAAATAAAACATGACACAAACACGACAATATTCCATTAAAGAATCAGCATTTTTACAAGTTTAAGCCCCACAAACCGTGTAGCCTTTACATTACCTAATGCTAAGAAAGCTGTCAAAGTGAATCCTCCCAACTCCTGTCCAGTGTTAAATTCACATCATGTGACTTTTCAGTAATGTCTTCTAAAGGGTTAGACTTCTTCCTGTATAATGTTCAGAATGGAGCTTTCTGTCTTTAGTTCAGCAGAGAAAGTTGCACTTGAGTCAGTTGATTGGCATCACAATGTTGTTTATGTTAACTCTTCTGACACTCTTATGCCAGACCTCCTTGTTACCACAACTCCCTCCAACACCCCAACCTCCTTTATGTCACTGAAGCTTTGTTTTTTTAATTGTTCACTTACTGTTCAAAAGTTTGGAATCACCTGAAACAAGCTTGATTTGGTACAGTCAGGCGGCTGAGAGGCCTACTCTATGTTTTTGAATGGTTTGTCGTGCTTTTAGGTTGTAGAAAGTACTCATTACTAATAGATGTTATTTTATATAAAGGGTCTGAAAAAAAAGTAATGTTTTGTACATTGAGAACAAAACACAGTGCAATGGATCAAAATGAGTGACAATTGAAAGGGCAAAAAAAATACAAATGCTACTGGAATTAGATCACGGAATATCAGCTGAACATACTATGGACTGACAAATCATAGTTTAAGCCTATTCAGTGTAACCACTGGGTAGACCACAAAGAGAAACGGGTTCCCAAAATATTTGGAGCCCAATTGCACCTTTGTATTTAAAAAAACAATCTAGGCTCACTAATGCTTTCCTAGACTGGAAAACAAATTCCAAATCGAAGGGTATTTGGGGGGAACATGGTAACAATAGTATTCCCCCATGTTATGCAACATCGACATCGACTAAATGGATGGTTATCATTTAATTCTTCTTCTTTTGGGGCCAAAATTATTTCAAATGTAAATAATACATTTGGTGTCTGAATTATATTGTTTTAATCTATGGTAAAATGGCCGTTATTGAAGGAAAGAAGAAAAAATAAATTATTATTCTAAACTTTTAAATGGAACTACAGCTAACCCATGAGTGGATTAGTTCTCCCAGCAGAATGCAGCTCACATTCTCGGAGAGATCGCTCAAAGAACAGAGCCTTGTGTGCCAAATCTAACTGTATAAGCAATCGCAATAAATGGTAAATTTATGGACTTGAGTGTTTCTGACTTAAATGAGGAAACATACAATCTTGAAAATGTTATGTACAAAATTGCTTCTAGGACCCACTGAAGAAATGAATCCAGAAGTCTTGATAGGGGTTGCCTTTTGTTGTCCCTTGTCAGATGTTTTTTGGGTACAACTCAGTGGTGCTAACCTGCAAATCCGGCTCTGAATCTAGCCATGGGGATTTAACCCAATTCAGTATTCTGTGATGCAACGTAAAGTCCTCACTTATTCAGAGATCTGCTTTGACTTGAAAGCAAGTCTGCAGGTCAGGAAGCTGTCAGTAAAATATTCAACAAGCCAACACATTGTGGGGTTTGGGGTTTTAGCACACTCAAGGGATTTTCTCCTCACTTTTATAGTCTGTGTTCTGCCTTCTCCTGCCCAGAAAATATCTAACAACAAGCGCTGAGAGAGTGACATTAATACTGCACGACAGCACGGTCCAGCAGGACTGCAAATGTTTGCCTTTTAATCCAGGACTCTGCAGCCTTTGGTCTGGCCACGGCCGACATTGATGGGAATGGGAGAAGAAAACTGTTGCCAAACTTGTCTAGGCTGCTGGGAGCTCAGCTACGTAATTCATGACCCGAGCCATTTCAAACATTTGCACAGCCAACCAAGCTAGAGAAACATACACCGGTTGTTGTCATGCCAGTGGAAGCAGATGCATCTTCTTGCCGCAGCAGGGTGTTCTCTTTAAAACTTGGTAGGGCCAAGTGAAATAAGACACAAACAAGATGGAATGTGGCATTTGCTTGTCTCCCTTTGTTTTTGCACTCTATCCATTCTGTGGATTGGAAAGGATAAGTTCTCCCTTTTCCTCTCCTCTCCTCTCCTCTCCTCTCCTCTGTCCGGGGATGAGCTCTAGTTTAATTGTTGGACGCTAGTGTCTGTTGCGGTGGCTGTCAAGGGAAGATAAAGAGTTTTTCCTGGGGCGTATGGAAAGGGGAGAGCGGTGATGGAGGGCCTCTCTCCTGCAGCTCCGCTGGCTGCATTAGCCTCACGCTTTATAATTGTGTGAAGGGGGCACTTCCAGTGGCTCCCTCATTACTCACTGGCATGGCCAGTCCCTGGCAGCCAGACACACCTTGTCCTCTAGCTCTCTCTCTCTGCCTGTCTCACTCATTTCAGGATGTCCCTCAGCTCCATCACCCCCCTCTCCCTCCCCTGGGCAATCCTTCCTATTGTTATTTTGACCCAGTATTGCCATCGGTGCATATCGCCTTCTCTTTTCACAGAATTTTTTTGACATCCTCCTTTGTCAGACTGGGACCTATTGTACAGCATTTGCTCTGACTGATGTCACCTATGCTTTGGAGTTAATGCTTTAGTATAGTATAGCCCAAGACTGTGTTGGCTTAGTCAAGGGACTCAAGGGTCTCAGCAATCTCAGTCTATGACTGAAGCCTGTGACTGCCAGGTGTTCACTACAGAAGCGTAGACAAAAGATCTGTCTCATTTTAATCATATTGACAACATATGGAAGATATCAAGGATGCAAAGGGGGGCACATTAATACATAGCGAGTGCATGATGTGATCTTCATCATGGGCTGATTGGTATGGAGTGAGAACAGCCAGCACTGAGTGAGAGGCAATTAGATGACATAATTGAGATGCCTTGAGGGCCAATTTGTTCCACATACTTACAGTGGAAGTGCCCAATGATTGTACTGCAGCGTGCCTCACATGATATGATCTGAGGTAGCTGAGTTTCCCTAAGCCTGTCTTTCATTCACATATTTTTTCTTGATTGGATTTTTGATATTGATGAAAACGCATGTATAGCCAGTTTAAGGTACAGTGTGTACGATTTAGTGACATCTAGCAGTGTAATTTTAGATTGCAACTCACTCGCTTCACCCTCCACTTCTAAGCGTGAAGAAGAAATAGCTGTGAAACATGCAAAGAATGCTAACAGCCCTATCTAGAGCCAGTGTTTAGTTTGTCCATTCTGGCCTACTGTAGAAACATGGCGGTCCAACATGGCGGCCTCCATGGAAAAGAACCTGCTCTCTCTGTAGATAAAAACAGCTCATTCTAAGGTAACGAAAACAAAACAATTCTTAATTTCAGGTGATCATACACTAATAAACACATACCTATGGTTATTATATTCGATTTCTGCCAATAGATTCTCCTAAATGTTACACACTGGACCTTTAATGAAAAGTCACAGTACATTTGCTTCAGTTAATTTTCTGTAACATGTTTTCTATTAATCTCTCCCATTTACTGACCATGTACCTCTGTATTTGTGTCTGTCTGCAGAGGGAGGTACGTGTGAGGTGATTGCCGCCCACCGATGCTGTAACAAGAATCGCATTGAGGAGCGTTCTCAGACAGTCAAGTGCTCCTGTTTACCGGGGAAAGTGGCCGGGACAACACGCAACAAACCATCTTGTGTGGATGGTGAGGAGATCTTATGTGTTTTAACACTGTGCTGCTGCTGACCATTTCGTACTGAGGGATTTTTTCTATTTGATACATGTTACTCGGTCCATTATCCCTAAGAATTATTTACATAATACATCCAACATGCTTGAAGTTTAGTGACTCAGTGACTCGTCCTGTCTAACTGCAGCTTTCTACACAAAATGTGATGTATAGACTGATATTTCATTTCAGAAACAGAAGATGTGTCCAAGGCAGCTGTGGAAGAACTATTCAGATAAATTACTAAGTAAAAATAACAATGCCACAGTGTAAAAATACTCTGTTACAAGTAAAGGTCCTGCATTCAAGCTAACTACTTAATGTACTTAAGTTACAAAAGTACAAAAGTTTTAGCATCAAAATATACTCATGAAGAATTTGTTATGTATAATGGCCCATTTCAGGGTTAGGGGTTAGGGTTTAAATGTGGAGCTAATTTTAAGATAAGACAAGATATACTTTATTATCCCAGAGAGGAAATTTGGCTTGGGCAGTAGTGCTACACACAGCTGCAATCAACAGTGCTATACACAATAATAAGATACATAAAAAAAATAAGAAAGATATGTAAAATATTGCACATGCATTGTGATATAAAACATACATATAAATAGATTTTATAAAATAGATGAAAAAACAGCTAAAAATGAAGAATGAAATCATAAGAACATAAATCCATCATTCAGAACTAATTGCAACAGTGCCTCATTACTCATGAGACACAACATAAATAAGCATTGAGCTGGTTGTTTGTCGAGTAATGTTACAGAGAGAAAATAAGTTACTTTATATACTGCTAGGAAGCATCATAAATTAGAAGCTGATTAGTTTGCTATAATAATCTACACCTGCAAAGTAACTAGTGTAGTGGAGTATATGGTACATTATTCGCCTGCAGAATGTAGAAAGTAACATAAAATAAAAATACTCAAGTAAAGTGCAAGGATCATAAAATTGTGCTCAGTACAGTACTTGAGTACATGTACATTTCACCACAGATCCAAAATGAGATCATCGTCAGGTTTGAATCATTTTTTTCAAAAATAATGATTCTTCACATGCTTTAATAAACACCTCAGACAAAGACCTACATCATTTTATATGATCATTAATATACCTTTCTCTGCTGTCTCTCTCTGATATTTCTAAATATAAAAATACATTGAACCATTAAGAACCTAATGCTGTGCTGCTGGGCATCATGGGAGATAGAGGATGATCCAGTTGGGCTGTTGAACACCTGAGTGGGGAGCACGTTGCAGATCACATCGCCTAAGGCAGCTCAGGCTGATGGAAATGAATAACTAATAAACACAAGTCAGGGAAGCTCCAGGCTAGTGCACCTGAATTACCTCAGCTGAGAAAAACAATCAGGCAGAGGCAGCTCCATGGAAAAAAAAAAAAGCTGACAGGAAGTCACAAGTCTACTGAGACAGAACTGCGTCGCCCCTTTTACTCCACGGAGCTCATTTATTGCTCCTCAGTCTCGATCTTTTCACCCCCACCTTCAACAGAGATCAAAGTCATCTCTCTGACTGCCCTCTTGCAAAGAAATGACACCAAAATATCTTCATTATGAGGGATGTTACATGAAGGGCCAGACAGGTTCGCTCAGTGGGTTTCACAGGGTTGGTTAGCCACAGCTGACACTCAAGAAGATCCTAGAACATGAATTACATATGAGCAAAGGACGATACTAAAGAACTTTCTCTTGGTTTGATCAATCCTTACCCAAAACCCTATAAAACCTTTTTTGTGAACAGTGGAATTTTTGGTCCTTGAGACATTTTTCTCAAAAAATAGATGTTTGCACTGGGATTGGAGGCATCGTCTGAATGAAACATTTACAGAGCTCTGAGAGTGTGTTGTCCTTGTACAGAGAGACACACGACCAGACACTGTCTCCTCCGCAGCACCCAACAGACAAGGGACTCTGGACTCCTTTTATATTCACTCAGATTGTGTCTCACTAAACATGGCCTTGACAGACCTAAAATCAGACTGAGACATTTTCTTGCCCACAACCCTAAAGATGAAAACCATGTAATAATAAAAGGGGATATTAGGACATCCAAAGAAGTAGCCAATAGAAGTTTGACAAAGATATACAAATCAAAAACTAAATTAGATGGACCAAGGAATGGAGGTGGAGAAGAAGCAGATGTTGTTAACACTTCATGCCTCTGTGCTTTCGGGTTCTCGCAGCGAAAGAGTTCTTGCTGTTAGTGTATTGATTAACAGGCACTCATAGAAGGAGGGGTGATAAAAATGGAAATGACAAGTCACTGAGCAGGAAGCTACTGCATTGAGCACCATTGCACCACACTGAAAGAGTTAAGGTGACCTCACCTCTAATCATTCGGTTTGCTTTGTTTGGGGCCTTAGCTTTCTCTCTTGGATAATTTTCACCTGCTTGGCTGTTTGTTATTTATTTAACACTGAACCCACCATGGGATAAGGGTTGAAAGGCAGACGAAATAATTATGTGATTATTCATAAGAGCTCATTTGTAGTCGGAAGTGTCACGCATTACAAACACAGCATTTAACTAAATTATCTTTTTTTTGTAAGTGTGGAAATAAATGAACACAGATTGGAGTAGGTGGAGAGACTCCATTCAAGGGTTTTGATTATCTAGAAAATCTTTACCTGAAAGTTGCATGTGTTTGTCAACTGGGCCCCGCAGGCTGCCGTTGCACTATGTGAGGGATTATAGACTTGTGGAGTCAGTGGTCTGTCCCCTCAGCAGCGCACCGGCCTGGCCCAGATGGAGCTTTCTCCCCAGGTCCCAGCGTTATTAATGTTCCGTCCAGATGAGGAACGATGCCGCAGCCCAGCTCATCTCACCACCCCCTGGGGGACACCTGCCGCCACTGTACCATACACAGGTTATGTTCCCACAAAAATATATATAAAAAATTATATATATATAAAGAATAGCCAGTGCTCTGATAGAACAAATCAAAAGTATATCTTCAGAGGTCGTTTGGTTTGGACACACATACAGTGCCTGGAGGAATGAAAACTCCTTTATCTTTGGCCAAATTTTTCAGAAACTGGCAGTCTCCCTGATGTGCCGTATTATCAGCCATTAACGTCAAACTCCAACATCAAAGCACAGAGTGAAGATCAGTCCCATTGTCGAGTGTTTACTACCTTATGAATATGGGCCACACAGGGTTATTGTAGCTGCTACTGGTAACTGTTTGGGTTGTTTTTAATATATGGGGATGTGACGACAGCTTGCGTTGGGAGGCGTCATGTTCAGTGGGGGTCTGCTGTCAGATTATCCCCGTAGTGGGAATTGATTATTAGCTTTGACAAGGAGAACTATGTCCCAGTTATGTCAGGGCCAACGAGGCTCTTACTGAAGAACATCCCTTTTAACAAGTCAAACGCTCATATCTCTCCAGCCTCGCCGGGCCGATCACATGCACTCAGATTAGGATCATCACTCATCACTGCACCACTGCCTTTATCCCAGTGTATGAGACATGTAAGCCCTCAGCCACAGTATGGACATACACACACACATAGACATGCATACATATGCATTCATACTCAACACATGCATGCAGATGCCCTAATATGCACACATGCTACCACTTTGTGTTGTCATGTAGCTACTGTAGCAGTAAACTCTTTCAACAAGAGATGCATGCAGATGCCCGCTTGCTGCTGATCACTGATGGGGAATGAACCCTTCTGTTTGGCTGCAGGCGCGTATAGCTGAGCATGACAGGTTGTCATGGTACATTTGAGATACATCCAGGGGGTAGACACATGGACGCTACTTGAGGGGAGGGACAAGAAGTGCTGCAGTTCTGCCACATATTTTACTGGTCAAACTGAATATCATAAGCATGCTAGAGTGAGATGCAGTTTGATACCGTCTTAAAAACATAATTGTCTCATACCAAGGAGGGTCACCATTGTTATCAGCGGAATATAGTTTATCAAACAATGCGCTTATTGGCAAACCTTGTCTTTAAATGGGTTTTGTGCATACAAATATCACAAGAGTTTGTAAAAAAAAAAGAGTTTATTCATTTCTGTCCCAGCTTGCATGGATACAGTAGCAAAGTCCAAACTGATGACACTCAAGAACAGCCAAGCAAACATCCCATCCTCCTATTATAAAACCTCTGCCCCCCACAGTTCAGCTCTCTCATTGTTCCATAGCCCTCTGCTACTGTATGTGGTTGCCAAGACGCAAACCTGCTGCAGATACCGCCTGGGGGGATGGACAGAAGGAGCACATTATACTGTAAAAAAGAAAACAATAACTCCTTTCTCTTACTGACAAACACACAGGAAAACGTAAGGAGAGTCTAACAAACAGTGAAATTCTCCTGGGTCAAAAAAGATGTTTGTGTCTTTGGAGAAGTTGAGGATAATGATTGTGAGGCAGGTTTTCTCCTCCATCTTTTGTCACATCCCACTGAGCTCTCACAGCACTGACGATGTAATTAGACTCTCAACCTTTAACCTGCCAGGAGAGGATCTGACCCTCAGCTGGAGTTGAAAGGCCTCCTTAGTTTTGCTTTTCTCTATTTTTTTAAGCAACATCCTATTCCCTTTCTGCTCTCATGACTGGAGTAACAAGTCTGTCAAGAGAGAAGTAAACATAAGGCAGATCTGTGTCAGCTGTGTGGGACATACATTTTGGTAAATCGGTTTTGTACGCACATGAAGGAAAGGAAATAACCACACAACAAAAGGAGTCATTGTTCATCCATTTATAGGCACACACGTACACACCTACACTCCCTCCAACTCCACAAGCACAGAGTTACACTCATTGATACTCAAAGTGCACACACAGACACACTTGAAAAGGAATCATTTAGATACGGTATAGTATGGTTTTTAATCTAATAATATTAATAGCAAATACCACCATACCACATATATATTTTTTGTTGTGATAATTTTGATCCAGAATTACTCTATAGGCTGCATTTGCACTGCAGCTGCCAGGATTTTGCATTATCCCATATAAATGTTGCTGTTTGTACGTGTAACTGCGTATTCCAGTTTTACCTGAATGAATCCGAGGTCATGCAAAGTAGGAAACCCTCTCTGTGGCGTTTCTAAGAATTAATTAAAATTCAAAAACAAAACTGAAAGTAATCAAATGAAAACACAGGAATTCTTCTTCAAGTCTGCGGGGTGCCGGGGAGTCCATTACAAATTCAGAAATTCAGAAAAGCTGTGTGATTAGAAAGCCAAACGATATTTTCTGAATAGCTAATCAAACCTCAGTTCTCTCTTTTCTGAGAGGGGCAGAGATTAATGCAGAATAATGACTCTCTGAAGCTGACCTCGGGTTCAGGGGTCCAAGTCTCAGCCTTGCTGTAATTATACACTTGCTTCATTTGCTTCATGCTCCTGTGACCCTTTCAATACTTTACTTCTGTTGCACAAACCTTGCACTCATACCTCTGTGTCATTACGTTGAAAATGTGTTTTTTTTAATCAAGCACTTCACTGTAACTCTTTTTGCTTTCATGCATGATTATGGGAATGATTGACTGATTGATTCATTGACCGTTTTGTTCTGTTAATAACTAAGTAATCAGCACACCTGCAGAGCACTGATGTAAACTGATGAGGTAAAGAGGAAGAGACAAAGGCCTGACCTGAATGAGTCAGTGAAAGAAGAGAAGTGAAGCTGGTTGTTTACCATTATCAGGAAGCATCGATTCTGCAGCCCAACCTGTAAATTTCATCCACCAAAATGGCACGAGAATTTAAAGCCTAATTGCTGTCTTGACTGATTGCGAGTGATATAAGGGAGTCACCAAAAAAACAGACACTACGGCTGACATCATTTGGACATCGTTTTGCTATGATTAATTTAAGTACACCGAGTGCTGTGTGGACCACTTCAAGTTAAAAAACATTAACTATTCATTGAGCCCACAGACACGTATTCGCGTTTTGACACAGACAAAATCAATTCTCTTCCTCATCTGTCAAGGTGTTCAAACATTCTGCTACCTGGCAGGGACGTGTCAGCGAGTTCAATCCATCACACAGCCTGCTCACCAGTGATCTGACAGATGCACTTGTAAAAGGTCCATCGCTTCATGTTTTTCAATCAATTCAAGTCCCAATCTCGGTTGTTTGTCCATCAAAGCTAAAGACTCCAGCCTGCTACATGGCTAACATCTTGAATCAAACACTCTTTCAGTCCTTGTTTGTTGATTATTCCAAGCCCATCTGTCATCTTTGACAGTGTACAGCAGCTCCTTTATGGTAACATGCGAGGATCGTGTTTATTGGTGTTGGTGCTTTAAATAATATTGAAGGCTTTCAGTTTGCAGATGGATCTAAAAAAAAATTAATGGTCGGCCCAAAAGGGCAGTTGGGACAGTGGTCAGTTGTAAAAGTTGCCCCACCTCTCGCACTCCCCAGCAGACACAGAAGAGGAGTAAAGTTTGCTGATGTTGGAACAAAGGTTATACCCTCTACACTGACGGCTGCACTGGGAGTAGTTAAAGTAAAACGACTGTTGGAGGTCAGTGGCCACCAGAGAGTGATGCATGGATCCCGGCCCAGAGATGGCTTTTCTCCACTGGTCAAGGTCAGAGCCAGATATCCTGGCCCGGGTACAACCACAGACATGAAGTGTGTGTGTTCACATTAGGCTCGACACAACTGTCTGTTTTTTATCCTTGTTGCCATTTACAGTGTGTGGCCAAGATTTCTTAAATGTCTTCCACATGTACTGACTGAAATAGATATTTAAGGCAAAAATCTAATTTGAACATGAATATTTATAAGATGTATTTCATAGTCACTGCTCATTAAAATTTTACTCTCCTTTTGGTACAAGAAGGGAAGCTGTCAAAATATTAATTAGGGTTGTGCAAACATGCATTTTTAAAAGATGGCGGATTATCAGCATTATCTGGTCGGTGCTGTGGAATAACTTTAAAGGGTTTTTTTTCTCTCTCTTTCTTTTTGATCATGTCTTGTCGCCCTGCTCTAGTGTAAAATTTCTGGATGGTGACATATTTTCTGCCTAACATACTGCAAGAGTCATGAAGGCTGCTTAAGCACTTAAGCTTAAAATGTGGGAATTAGGCAACATCCATGCTGTTATTCTTAAATTTATAAAGATTCCCCAGACATATTTTAAGACATATAAAAATACTATGGTCTGATATGTATTTTTTTTCACAAATATGTAAATAAAGTTACATAAAGTTCAATTTCTTAAAATTCATCTACTTTATGTTATTGAAAATCCAGAATTTATGTATATACAAATATTTTTTGTTTCATTACCAGACACAATGTCTCCTTCTTCCCTGAAAAGTCCATGCACACCTAAAACAGAGATTGAAGATGGCCACTGAGAAACTTTCCCCCATCAGCAGACACTTTTTTTAAGACATCATTCATAATGGCGGTTAAACCTCGATGTGAAGTAATAATTATTTATTATTTCTATTTATTATTATTAATATTAGGGGGAGTGTTATAGTATAGACTAATGTCCAATCTCAATATCCATTTCCATAAGCTGGAGATACTACAGCAGAGAGACTAAGGGGGTAAACCCAAATTTTAGCATTAAAAAACTAATGAATCTCAGGGGAAGCCTTTAAAGCCAACGACCTTATAATACAGCAAACAAACAAGGTGAAAGGATGAGTAGAGACACAAAACCCTGATGCTTCAGTGATCCGGTGTTCACGTGATGATTTTTCCTTTGTTACAGTGTTAGCACTAACTACTGAGCAACCATGATGCTGTAATGAAGGCAAGAAAAAATACTATGAAAAACTTCACAGTAATGCAGCCGTCATAAATGATCTACTGTGATTAGTGTGCAGACATTTCAGGGCACAGAGGGTGAGGTGAATTCCCCTCTGTGAAGTACAGTTAATATTCAACTTTCATGCCAAGCCGTTCTCATTTTTTAGCAACACGCGTGATGCAGCGTTTAAATCTCCTGCCTCGTGTTTGCTTCACTTTTCTCTCCCTTTTCCGGCTTTTTCTCTGGTTCCATTTGAAGGAATTGATTTTTTCTCTGCAGGTATTACTTCACCATTTTCAATTTCAAGTGAATTCTGCATTCACATTGTTGCATATAAATCCTCCATGGTTGGTGGTATAATGAAACACAACTCCTTCATTCCCCCTCGCTCCGTAGCAAGAAGAAAGAAGCTTAACAGAGTGGCAGCACATCATCATCACTCTATAGAGCTGATTAAACACATCTCCTCAAGCCTCGTCATAATTTGCCGCCTAACGAGGACTTCCTGCATAGTTATGGTGTTGCACCTAAAACACAGCTCAATGTAAACATGATTAATGGTGTGAAATACATATTTAGCCTACGTTTGAAGACAGAGGGAGGAAAAAATAAGATAGAGAGAGCACAGTGGATGATGGACCAACATGTGGTAATTAGTGGGTAAGGTAAACAGCCATTGGGGAAGCCAAAGGGCGGGTTCACAGCCTGTTAGTGGATGCTCTAATTCTGGCGTTGAGTATCCTGAGGGCTCATGGAGAGAGAGGCAAAGGAGGAAGTCATGAAATGCATCAAGTTCACTGAACAGCAGTGGGGTGTTCAGTCTTTTTCAGCTATATATTTGTGTATGTGTGTGAGAGAGAGAAAGAGAGAGTGAGACTACACTTTAACAGTTTTCTTCCATCAGTTGGCGACGACATGTTGCTTATACTCACAATTGATTGGTGGTTGGACTGTAACCTTGGCAACACATGCTGGAGGGGAAATTTCGTTTTTTCCGAACGGTTCAAAAAATGGGTTTGGAAAATAAAATGATAGTGGTTTAACTCATTGCATTCACCAGGTCATTTGACCTTCACATCCTTTTTATGTCAACATGATTTAAACAGCAAATTTTAAGAAAACATTGGAAAAAAATCAGTTGTGGAAAAAGATGATTTATCATCTGCAAAACTACTCAGAACTTGTCACGTTTGGTGTCAGAAAACTAAGGAGTGTGAAAAACAACAAAGCTCCTCACACATCATGGTTAATATATAAATCTGAATTTACTTTGAAAGAATGGTTTGAATTTGTGGGTTGTGATTTCATTCAAAGACAGCTGCAAGACATAAGGATTTTTAAAAAGAACAAAACGCTAAAGAAATATATAAAATGTTTTTTTTGCTTGTCTGATATAAACACTGTTACAAGCAGTGTCTGAATTGGATAAAAAAAGGTGCCAGTACCCTAATTCAGCACACGCATAACCCAAAACACATCATAACCCTATCATAATGCTGTAATTTAGTAAAATTATATACACTTTCTTTATTTCATCTTTGTGAGTTTGTATCATTTTGGACTTTATAGAAATGTGCCTCGAACAGTACATACAGTAGGCAAAATGTGTGCTATATTTATACAATAATACTATATTATTACAGTATAATTATGAATTATGATTGGTTTGTTGTTAAATCGAGCCTATAGGTTCCACTGTAATTACCAAAGAACATAATATATCTCTGTGGTGATGACATAGTTTGATTTGTGTTGAGCACAGTGGGCAGTGCCTGCTCTTCCTCTCTCCGCCTTCTCTCTTTGTTTCTCTCTCAGTCTCCTGATCTCATCCTGTACCTAACTAAAAGGGGTACCTTACTTTAACATGAATTTCAGCCTTTTACGCAGACTAAATTGGAAGAAAAGCATTTAAATTGCTGTTGAATGTTTATCAACCATTGACTATTAATGTTAGCAGGCTAGTTAGTTAACTAGTAAAGTGAAACTAACTATGCAGATCACCGGCATCATGATGGATGGCCACTGTTTAATGTAGACCACACGGACAGGAGCTGTTCATTAGTCTAGGGATGAACTACAAACAGTCTATTAGTAAAATACTCTAGTTTCCTGTTTACAGTGGGATTACGTTCAGTAATCTTGTTGTTATACAATATCTTTGAAGGATCAGAGTTATGTTACTTTTAGGAAACTATTTCACAACTTTTATCATAAACACCTTGTTCAGGTGTTCATCTGAAACACATTACAATTATATGGATGTGGAGGAGCAAGGGAGCACATTTTCTCATGTGATTAACTGAACATATGGACTGTGGTAAGTTAATTAGGTAAACAACGCTTTATTTTTTCTTAAGGGATGACTCACATATCATAAAAGATATATTTTTGGTATCATCTATCACCTAAAACATATTTTCAGATTTTTCAGATGCACACACACATACAGCACACCCACAGACATGCATAGAGAAAGAGGAAAGAAGGGAGGGGAGATCTTGATGAGAAGATGAGAACATATTTGTTTTTGTCAGATAGCTGGAGGAAGAATTCAGTCGATGTTAATGAGAGGCAATTAGTTTTGATTAAAAATGAGATTGCTCCCCTACATGCAATGTAGCCATATCAAAACAAAATAATGATTAATTTCTGTTGGTATAAGACATTATTGTCAACAGCAAAAGTACCCATGCAGCAATGATACAATTGCTCTGAGGCCGGAGAGAAGGAAAAACATTCATTTAGGGACTTGGCTGGATGTTCCTCTGGAGTTGCTCATAATAAAGTGTGTGGGTGCTTGCATGTATGTATGCACATATACAAGTGTGCCAGTGTGTGTAGAATATGTACACAAAATGTGTTTGCGTGGGAGGTTTCTGCATATGTTTAACTTTTTGTAATCATCCTGCCTACATTTTAAACTCTGGTTACACCTCATGTTTTTAATTTTATGTTATTATTTGTTTTATCTTTAATGCCCATGTAAGGCTAATTTTAATTATGCCCCCTGCTTGCATTTTTATCTATGTATTCGTTACATTACAGTCTTCTTCCACTTCTTTTTTCTTGTGTCAGTATCATCAGGATTCATATTGGCATCTGTGCTGTGTGCATACATAAGTAAAGGTGTGTGTGCATGTGTTTGTGATAAACTAACCTGTTTTTGTTATGTATCTGTGCTCACCTTCCCCAGCGTCCATTGTAATTGGGAAATGGTGGTGTGAGATGGAACCATGTCTGGAGGGAGAAGAGTGTAAGACTCTGCCTGACAACTCTGGATGGATGTGCTCCTCTGGGAACAAAATCAAGACCACAAGAGTGAGACCTCACACGTATTCACACGCACACTTAAGCACAAATGTTTGTACCTGCATGTACAGACCTACACTCGCAATTTACAGGCGCACACTTACATGTACAAGACACGCATATGCCTTTTCTGTATGTACTGTAAATGCACATTTAACACAAGCATTCATATACCTGCACACACATCCACACATGCACACGGGCACACTAATTTTCAAACACAATATGCCCAAATGCCAGACAGATTTCACTTTACTATTCAACCTCTCTCCCTGGACTGAAAAATCAAAAAGCTGTGTTTGGAAACTTTGATTAAACGCTTTAAGCTTCTCTGCCAACTGCCTGCCTCATTTTTAATTAATCTTTGTCATTTAACAATCAAACATGCAAAGTCTCAAACCTGTGGGTAAAAAAGGGTGTGCACTGCACAAATCACACTGTATAGAGAATACTCAGAAAGCACAGCACAGCTGTGCCCTCTGTATAACAAGGTGGAATCAGTTCGGTGTAAGCAACCCATCTAAAGGCCCATAGTAGTAAAGAACAAACATAAAGCAGGCAGTAAACAAACAGGTGGGCTCTGCCTCAGGCCACACTCCTCTCAGAGATAAAGTTAACGGGCACTCTGCTTCGCCACTGCCTCTCGGCTCTGTAAACTGACTCCGAATGCGGCATGCAAAAATAATGAAGGGAGTTAAGCCTTCGAAGCCAGCAGTCCAGCACTCTGTGACAGGTTGATCACCCGATTTGTATTCATTTAATTGACTCGCCCCCCCACCTGCTCGTGATCAGCAAACCCTCGTCTACTCTTAGTGCTTGGTGACAATGACTTAGAATAGAAGCAGAGACTAATGTGATGGTAGGGAAAGAGGGAACAGCCAGTGAAGGTTAGACCACACGGGGCTTCCCAAGGTTGTTCTGCTGATTTATATGCCAACAGATAGACATAAAGCTTTCACTGGGCCCCTTCACAGCCACCACAGGCCCAAAAGTTTCAGAAAGAAGTTGATCGAACGGGGCCTTACCATCCTGTCAAGGTAAGGCATAGTGCTTGGTTCACTTTAAAGAATGCATCTCTAATTCTCAATTATGTCCTTTGCACAATTTCAGATAACTAAACTTAAAATCATGATTGTCTTTATATAAAATGGAACATATCATATTTTATTTAATCTCTTGAGATACATTAATCAAGATTGTACACTTATGCACACAAATGGAAAATGAGCATTAATACATATTTATGAGTAAAATGGCTTAGGTAAACTATTATCAGAGCCTTAAGGGAAGAGGGCCAAAAAGACAGGCCCAAAGCTGCTTTTCTACCCAATACACACGTGTCCTTTTTTCTTGACCCTCTCTTTGCAGAACACCCAGCCATACTCCCCTTTTTAGCTTCCGGAAGCAAAATGCAGAGGATGCGTCAACAGAAATTGAGCTGCATTCTTGCTTCTGTAAAGGTTAGTCTTTTTCTCAAGCTGTTGTTTGTTTTTGTTTTCCCGTCTCTCTCTCTCTCACACACACACACATCACTGTAATGCACTTGAGTGTTGGGCGGTAGGAGTGGGGCCAACTCATGTTCAATGACTTCTCATTAACCCAAATACTCAGTGCAAAATAATCAAGTGTGTGTTTACATGCTGTGCATGATTAGGCAGGCGTGACACAAATACTGAACGCATCGCCACCCACTGTAAATATTTATCACCCAGCACAGGCAGTGCACGCATAAATAGAAAGTAAGTTGCTGCATTTTCCTCTAAACGGTGGCACATGTATCACGAAAATGTATCAGTCAGTACGTAGATGGGTAAAGGCGCTAAAACACTGCAGCAGCTCGCTCACAGAGTTCTGTAGAAACACACACACACAGAGTCAGGTCCACCCCTTAGCAGAGCCCTACTGTCTGTGAACAGTGTGTAATGGCAGGATCAGTCCCTCTTCCTTTCATTGCCTCCTTTGTTCCATGTCCTGTTTTTGCTATCGGCCACTGTGTGGGTTTGATTACAGTGCCTTACACTGCTCTGCCAATCCCATTAGTCACTAATCTGTGACATGCTACTTGCTCCTCTCTGTGTGTGCTCCTAGTTGTGTATGAACGCACATGTTTTGATGTGTTTGATATGTCTGTGTTTGTGTGTGTACACTCACATGTGTGCACGAGACCCACAGGCAAAGCCTCTTCCCTTTTCGTTGTGTGGCTTCTTATCAGAGGCCACTTGATATCCTGATCCCCCTCCGAGGGTCTTGTTGAAACAGCTATCAGCACACAGCATAGCCCACAGGCTACATGAAAGGCCTTTTATCCTGCACTCTGCTCTTTTTTAATCAACATTCCTCATTCACCTGCCTCTCAGGCCAAATTGACTCATTTGTGTTTGCACCGTAACTAACCAGTAAGCCCACAACATGGCATTGTTATTTTTTTCTTTTTGGAATTCTCAGCTATGTTATTTCACCTGCTGGTTTTCATTTTGCTCTGAAAAGTGTCAGTGAAGCACGATGAGGCACACACACACAAACACACACCTTGTTCACCTGCACACAGACTTCATCACTATCTTTCATTAAAACAAATTGGCATGAAAAGTAAGAAGCCAAGCAAAGCCAGTGCCTGACATCCATGTTTCTTCTTTTCTTTCTTTATGTCTTTCAGAGAGGGAGCCCTTCATTGCCTGTTCTGTAGCAGCAGACAAGGCAGGCCCTTTTGTTTGTGGAAGTCACAGTGAGAGCAAGGCTGGGGGAGAACCTTCCAAAACACTCGCCCACCATAGATCTGCATTACCCGCTCCACTCGCTAAATAGATCAAGCCATTTTCTGCTCCCTCCAAAACAATTATACACCTTAAGAGAGACAGGCAGAATGAGAGAGGCTGTAATGAAAACATATTTTCTCCCACTCGTTCTTCTTCCCTGCTTTTGATAATAGTGAAAAGAATCACGTTCATTTGATAACCTCACTGTAAGTGTCCTAGATTGAATATGAATTTGTCATCAGTATTAAGGCAAGAATGTCATACATACGTAATACAAGCCTCATCTGCCATTCAATGAATTTTATTGACTTATTTAGTCATTTCACACTTCAACATAACCACTTATGTAAAGAAGTTGTTTTAACTGTTAAAGGCATCAGCGTTTCCACTATGGGGTATGTAATGGTTAAGATTAGTGAGTGCTAAGTGCTCAAGTGGATACACGAACATCTTTCACACTTTACAGTGTGCGCTATTAAAAGAAGCAGACAGCACTATTTCAAGCAAAATAACACACTGTGACAGGATGTAGCCCATCTGTGAGACAGTTTCAGAGCAAAAGTGACCTGCCAGCAGATGCATCACCATCTAATTTGTCAAATCGGGAGGCCGCACTCTGCAGTTGATAAAAATGAACTCCAAGCGGCCATGCCACATACAGTTCAACTTCACAGAGAAATCATCTGTTCCACCACTGAGCTTGACAACACTTCTCCTCCTCCTTCAGTCCTGAATAATGTCATCATGAAAACAAACACACAATCATACACATACAGCGTATTTAACAGTGTTTCATTTCAGATTAATAATCAAATACTTGTTTGAAAAGTATGAGGTTATAAACTGACAGATGCAATCCGAGCTGCCAAGAATGACCAGATTGTTGACATTTTTATTATACAGGTTTAGGGTGGAGGAGTTCATTCCAAGTGCTACTGATTAATTTATATCCATTTTCTTTGCTTTTTCCATTGTCAATGTCACATTAAATGGATCTTGATGTATTTTGTTGTCTGGAGTCTTCTGTTTTTAGAGGGTGCTCTTTAGTGCTGTTTGAAGAGGTTTCTGAGCTGGCATGATTGATTTGTTCAGCACTAAACGAGAAAGGGGGAAAGGGTAGGCTGTGTTTGCACTAAATTCTTTTGCTAAGGCAATTGTCCTTGGCTCCTTTTACTAACTGAAGTCTGAGTAAATTGCAATTTAATGCGGCCAGCAAATTAGAATGCAGACAGCTTAGTTGCCAGCAAAGATGGGAGAGGCAGGAAATCCTTAAGCAATCCGCTGCTACCTGCTGTATTTTTCATTTGAAGAGACAGAGGACAAAAAAGAACAGAGGACACTTTTAGTCACACACACATGCATGTGGGTTGAAATGACAGTATTTGCATACAACCCCTGTTCTCCCACTAACAAACCTCTGGTGGATTGTGTCTAAGATAGAGAGTGAGCCGTAAAATGTGTAACCTGTTACTGCTCTTGCTCTGGCAGAGGTCATTCTCTGCTCCAACATTTTGATATGTCGTCGTACAATAGATGATACGGATGCAAATGCTGGACAGATGAGCCCAGAGGATTAAGGATCATGGGGAAAAAGGATCAAATCTGTACAAAGAAAGACACTGTGACAAGACCTGGAGGAGGAATCAACATGAAAAAAATTGAGAATTAGAATGTATTCAGAGCCCACAGAGGAACAGCTGCAATGCAATTACCCAAATAGGCATGATGTAGTCAGCAAGGGAGGATACATCTGAGCTACTAAATGTTTCCTTAACATGGGGCTTTGCGACAGCTTATCTGACATCTGTTTTAACACGTTAAAAAAAATATATATTTTAAAAAAGTCATCCAATGGGGTTCTACTTCTATCTTTTGATGCTTCCCGTGTTTCAGGGACTCTCTGGCATCAGTATCTTCAAACAGACCTTCGCTAGAAAATACTCAGCAGATTCCTTTGAAAAGGCTGTGCAATGTGAATTTGTTATTTTAGTTTAGTTTAAATGTTATTACTAATCTGCATCTGGATCTGATTCGAAATACAATAATTACTAATTTTATTCTTTTAGGTATCAAAATGTATATTAATCTTTTTCTAGATACTAAGGGTTCTGCTAACTAACTAACAAACACTAATAGGACTGTAAACAGTAAGTTGATTTCACACATTCACCCCATTGGCAGAGTTTTGCTAAATGACTTGCTAAGATGAAGATGTTTGTACTCTATCAATTTATTCTTTAAAATCAACTACTGCCTACCAACAATATAACTGCAATGCATTATGTTTTCAGACATACTCAATGATGTTGATGCTAAATTATAGCCAAATTATAACGCCTGAGAGTCTCCTCCTCTGATTTGTTCTCTGAATCTCAAAATAACACACAAGAGAGTAGGTGAATACAGGTGCACATAATTATACCCTCAGAAAATGGTTAATAAAATCATTTGGCTAGCATGTCCGACACATTGGAGCTTTGAGACTCTCTGTGTAATACATTTCACAGAGTCCCAAGCAGCCCCCTCCACAATCAAATCCACACACCTGGCTACCACCTGCCAAGCCTCCTGGAAATGTCATGACTGTATTTCTTAGTTGAACAGGATTATGGGGTTTCTAATTGGCCCCACGGTGTGCAGGCGACTTGAGGTTTCTTCTCTGTACAATCTTAACAATCAGTGAAATAACTGAAAAATGTGATGAAAGTGAGGTAAAGAAATATTCTGGAAAACATGCTTTTGCTGCACAGACAGTCATAAGAGGGCAAGGAACCCAACTGCTTTAACTGTGGTAGACATCATGCACACAGTTTTTATTGAGCTTCAGGTTGAGTAGGATGCTGAAAAGCAGGACATTCAATAGCAGTCTCAAGGTTGCACAATGTACCATTGAAATGTGTCCAGGTCTGCAACTGAGGCTGAATAAGAGTCCCTGAACCAGAGTCACGGAGAGACAGCTCAGACTCCACAGCGGGTGCCCTGATCCCATTTAGCAATGCCAAAGTCATTTTATCGGGTTGGAGGAAAATGCTCAGTTATGATTGGCTGGCTTGGTATGAAGGTGCAAACCGGGGGGGTTGGGCAAAGGGATGTGGCTAAAACGGTCTGAGATAAAGTCAAAAATATGCCAGAGTGTCAATTTGTGAAGCAGACATACACAGCATGGAAACACACCATGATATTTCTGTACAAAGAGCTTTCCTGATATATCCCAGTATAGTCTACCTATAAATGCCAAACACACCTCAATTTTCAGCGCTGTTTCCACTCGTATAAGCTGTCTGTTTTTAGTAGCAGCAGGAACCAGGAGGTGAGACAGGGCTGTACAAAGCCTCCACAGTTCAAAAGCCTCCCCTTGTTTTTGAAACACGAACGGAGCAATTCCTCTGGGTCTAATCCTCGCACACTTGTATGCCTTTGTTCTATCTAAGTGTATGTGTGTTTTCTCTCCTCTCCTCTTCCTCCTCTGTGTTGCAGATTCATCCCAGGACCTAACAGAGAGCTCCCATCGCAGGGCTGCGTGCCAGGCTCTTCCCCTCATCTACCCTTTCTCTTCCCACCGAACGGACTAAAACTATTACATCCACGGCTACTGACTGGATTACCTGCGACCACAGAAAGGATATCCACCCAGATAAAACAGCTTTGCTCGTGTGGTGCCAAGGATTTGAAACCAGACTAATCCTCTGTTTGATCAATGAGCCTCATGTTGGTGACTCTCTTCTTCCACACAGCTGTGGCCAGTTTCCGACCTACTCTCTCTCTGTTTCCCTCACTCCGTCTCCCCCCTCAAAAACTGAAAACAGCTTAGCAGGGGTTATTTAGAGGTTGTTAAAACATTATTTGATAGACATTCGCCCCCTGCCTGAAGGTAAATCAGTTGAGGAGCTTACATGGACCCGAACATAAATGCGGAACTGAGGGCACAAGGAAGGAAATTACCTTGATATGCCTTTATTTCCGTGTTGAAGGCATTTGTATTTGACTCGCTACCCCAGCAGGACAGCCTTGCTGTGACTACACAGAGAAGATTTGGTTTAAAAACACTGGATTTTCTGTGACCAAGGCCACTAGCAGCCTATAATGAGTTAATGAAGAATCTTTGAGAGGCTTTACGGTCCGTCCTCATGGCCTCGCTTTCATCCTTCATGATGGACATTTTGACTTTGTTCGAGGGCATGCCCGATGTAAATTCATGAGCACCTCTTTTATGTGTATGTAAGATAATTTGTGTATATATACATATATAAATACATAACATATAAGATGACAGATCCAAGAAGCTGAAAAATATATTTAAGACTCTATTAGGCACTAAAGCCCCGTGGTGGAATATTGATCAGCCACTGAATATAAGTACAGTTCATACTTATCCAGAGGCTGTTGTCCTAATATGGTGTGTGTGTGTATAGGACTGCTTTGCAGTGTATGCTTGCATTGGAAAAAGCCACAACAGAGTCATAAAAATAAGTATTGGTCACTTTTCGTCATTCAGCAATGTCCTTGGTTAAGCCAGAAAATGCTTGTAGTTTCTGTAAAGATGAGGAAAACACTGTATAGAACTGCCTCACAAAAGAAAGCAGCACTAACAACCACCCCTGAGCTTTTCACTGGGATACAGTAGGGACATGGAACAGTAGCAGAAAGACTCGGACCATAATCGGACAGTTAGTCACGGGCGACTGCTTGACTGTGTTTCTTGTGTAGATCTCCCTCTCACACACTAGAGAGAGGTGATTTATTCAAAATGACAGTGAGAACGTATTAGTCACAATGGAGAAGCATACAGTTATCCCCCAGTAGATAAAAGTACATTACAGGACAGCCTTATGAGAAATAAAAATGATTTTCTATACTGATATGCTGTCTCTCATTCCTTCATATGGTAACGGATATTTTGAAAAATGTTCCTCTTATGACAATTTGATATGTTGTAATATGTGGGTGGAAGATCTTGTCAGAGTTTCATTTATGTGATATGTTAACACTGTGAAGTTTTTTGCTTGAGTAAACAAGCAATCAACAACAGCATAAGGCAATGTGAAAATGACTTACGGGCAGACAAAAACACACACACACACGCAGTAAACACACAAACAAATGTGTGACGCTTCATTTATACAATTCCCTTGGTGGCAGAGAGGATTTATCAGAACAGCACATTCAATTCATTCATGCAATTAGAATAAAGATTTCCAATATCGTGCCAGGCAAAATTCCAGATGATTTTCAATATCAACCTTCTCTCTCAGCTGATATGAGATTTGTTTCTTCTCCCAGCGGACGCACTAGTGTACATTCATCATTTAGGAATTTGGCTGGTTTCATGGAGCCCGGCGCCTCGCTGAGCAGTCACAGAAGGTATGAAAAAGACAGACACATCAATCTCCCAGTGGTCTTGCCAGAATCATGAAGAAATATGCAAAGGGAGAGGGAGCAAGAGCGTGTTTTTTCCTCCTCAATGAGCCGTTCCCTTCTTTGTTTTCTCATATCTAATAGGATTCACCGTCCTGCAGTCTTATTGAGCTTGTGCAAAAGAAAATGAGTCGGGGAATGAGTTTGTGTACAAAAGTGTCTCTGGGTGCTTTTCTGTTGCTGTAAATGAATACATGTGAGTGTATGTGTGCATTTGTCTGTTTTGCCAGGCTTCTGTGTGTATTTTTAGAGAGGGTAACCAGAGTCTGTGAGACAGGCATCCCGCAACGACGCACTACAGATTATCCTCAAATTCAGTGCTTGTGTAGAAAATCAAGGGATTTCTCCCTCCCTACTTAGGCAAGTTCTAAGTGGGTTTTTGCTTAAAAGGTGCTTGGGGATCAGAAATGCAAGAGGTGCTTTTTCTTATTCTCCTTCATGCACTCCTTAGTTCTATCCAGAAAATGATGGAGTCGTGCTGTGTAGGGAGGTCCTGCTCCATTTTAGGCAGAGCAGAAAGGAACACAGCATGAATTGATAACAGGGGCTGGGTCCTCCTCCCTCTCTGCGGTGCTGCGCAATCTCAAAAGAGAGACATCCATCAAGTCCTGCCGACCTCCCACAGAGACACAGAGACAGCCATGTCCACATCACGCTGGACGGCTAATCAACGCCTGACAGCAAGGACAACCTTTTTCATACAGCCAAGACGTGTGCAGAACATGCCAGATAGTGTTGTTTATAAAACTTGCATTAGTAACTTCCAAGGGTATCTGAAGTAAAACACAAACTTTTGCACTGCGTAGAAGTTAAATGCTTTTAGGAGCCTCCACTCCTCTTGGACATTACTTCTTGTCTTTGCACTTTATCACATTCATATTCTTTAATAATATTGCATAGCAACCTATCATTTTTGTAAAGGGCACACTCTTTACCTGTGGGGGCCTTGTGGTCCATAATTATAGTCATTATGGTCATGAGTCACTGTAAATGTCGCCTTTTCAATTAACATCCACTGGAGCTGGACAACTAGGAGCATCTCAAAATAATTAATGACACTAAAACTTAAAGTCTCAATGATAGTTTTTTGTGACTTTATATGAAAAGTAATGATAACAGACAGTCTTTTGTCGATTCTTGAATAACTGTTTTCATCACTGGACATAAGAAATGGGAACATACACAATTAATGTTGAAGAGGGTGTAATTCTTTTCAAGACCATATCATCATCCTCCATAAAGATCAAAAGGTTTATAGAAAGCAATTACACTTTTTTGAAAGTGTGAAACTAAACAGCAAACAACACAGTGAAACACACCAGCACTCCACTGCAACGCCATTGTTCGCAAGAAATGAACACACACTCTGATGGGTAGACAATACATCACTGTCATAGTCCCATGACACTGCGCCATGCCCGCCAACCACCAATACACTTGTCAGCGAAATGACTTGCCAGTCTATGATTGTCAGCAGCTGCCATAATGACAAATTATTTATCTGCTGCTTTACCGTTTTCCTCACCTTATTTCCCCTTGTGTTTCCACCCAAAAGTGTAGCTACTGGCCCCCACCAGGGGCACCAATATCCTCACAGACCAGCCTCCCTGAGAGACTTCAAGCGTTACACTTCCCCATTAAAGAGAAAGCATTTTTTCATGGCATTGTGTCTACACAGCTGGGCAGACGTCGACACAAAGGCTCTCAATTGTTTGCTACTTGAGATTGAATGACCGAGAGCTGGATTTGAAAAAGAGAGAGATCAGGTAGAGAAGGAGCAAATACATTGTTCTGTGCCTGAGGGGAGTACAAGCATGGTGTGTATATTTATATAAGTCACACAGATTTAGTGAAGTCTTATTCCAGTCTCCAATTATACATCAAACACATTATAGTAATGTATTGTAGGGTAATGCAGAAATGTATTGAAAGACTCTTTCAGTCATTTGTTTTCATGACCTTTTCCTGGGGGAACGCAGGGGATGCAGAAAGGCCTCTGGTCGCTACACAGTCACACAACAGGATGAGGACACACAGCACACCTTGCAGGCTTAATAAACACATTTCTATTCACATATGAAAACAAAGAATTGCAGGTTTTTTTCAATATATACTGACTGACCATAAAATAAAAATCACAATGCAATGCAATACAATGCAATAGAAATTCACCTTTGTGCCCTAGTGTTGCATTAGGTTACATCATCACGTTTTGTTAGTTTTTTTGCTCTGGCCACTGGTTGTATTAATTTAGCTATCTATTTATCTAGATATCAGTATATCAGTCAGATATTGTTCTTTCAAATTATGTTTAGAATATGATCTTGCAAATAAATGAAAAAATACTTATTAGTATATGTGCACTGATAAGTATGTTAAAAATAACACTATATAAAATGTTTATAATAAGCAGGAACAGATTGTACAGGCATTTTCTTAAGTGGAGGTCAGATGAAATTTCATGTTGTCTGTCCAAGTTTGTATGGAGAGTTCACAACAACAGCTGGCCTTCAGGCTGCCTGCCAGAGACAAAGCACTGTGCTGTCAGTCCAAACCTGCCCACACACACATAGGCTGCAGTGAACTTAAAGTTTGGATGATGGAAAGGAAAACTAGAGCATTTGTATTGCCTACACACCAACTGAAAAGTTTTGCCATGTCACTGGGTTCATCTCTCTTTCACTCTCTGTTAAGTGACCTGTGTTTCTTAATCGATTTCATTCTGAAATGTGAGTACATTTTTAACCAGTAATGCTGCTTAATAACACCTTCAATATAAATTTTTAACAGGTCACATTATTCTTGATGTCAATCTGATGACTCTCACTTAATTGCCATGACTGCTTTGAGAATTTTTGACCTACTTAAAAAAAGAACACTATAAAACTCATATAATTCTGCAAAGGTAAACAACTCTAACCTTTTTGATACAAGAAGTGTTAAGATTAGACATTCACCGTAACAGTTTTTATGTTCATAAAATTCATTACCAGCTCTGTCTCTACATTACTCCTCAAGGACTTAACTCACTAAAAGTCCTTTACATTCTGTTGCCTTTGAAACTGAATCACTGTCAATTGTCATTAAATTATATCATGAAACAGAAAGCATGAAACTATAATGACAGAAATGCATAGATATCTTTACATTAACATTTTAAAAACTCACTACAATTACACAGAAAAACAATTAAAACAATCCAAAAACTATAGACACCATTTTGGGTAATTACATAGTAAAGAAATAAGCAACAAATAACAGTCAGTAAAATCAATATAATGACCAGCTGTATTGGTAGAATTAGCAGTAATTACTGTAGTAATTATTGGGTAATTACAGAGTAAAATGAAAACAAAATAAAGACATTTGGTTGGTAACTAATTGTTAAAGTGAGTGGTATAGCCCACATACAGGGTAAGACAGATGGTCGCTTTTGTGTAGACTGCCATAGAGGCTAACATATTACTTTGGTAGTATTTAGCATTAACTGTCAGCATGCCAATATTATGCAGCATCCATGACACAACTAACCATAATGTATTTGTAATTTTCAGTCTTACCTTCTGATAAGCCCAGAAAGTGGCAGCCACTGTCTACAACAGTTGTTTCCCAGAAGTGAATGGTAGATGTGGCAACTGCTGGAAATGTCATTGTAGTTAACCCATAATTACCTTTCCACTGCCTGTAAAGTGTAGTGTGCATTGTTTCTTTGAAACATATGGGTGGTTTCAACATAAGTAAGGGCATGGTAATAAGAACTTTTGCTGTAATTACTTTGCCATCTTTAATTTCCCCGTCTTTAAAGTGTACAGTAGCCTGCCAGTAACCCATTTGGATGAAATATGCAAATACTTTCCAAATACTGAACAAAGACATGGTAGGTACCATGACATGTCACTGTCATTACATTTCCACTGCCTGTAAAGTGTAGTGTGAACTCTTCTTTGGGAACATACAGCTAATTTCCATATGACAGAGGCCAGCATGGCAGTATCAAGATAATTACCTTTCACATTGGATATCAAGTGTATAACATTTCCTTGAAATTGTTTCATAGTTTCCACATAACCAATGAAGGTGTTGTTTTCGTTCACCCTAATTAAGCCTATTACAAATAAAGAGACAAAATGGATTTCAAGTATGTGAATAAAAAACTGTTATTGTCATAACTTAATTTCACATACTAATATTCCCATGCCTGGGAAGAAAATAAAAACCATATAGCTGTTTTCTACTCTTTTAATACTTTCCTGCTTATAACATTTGTACATTCACAAACAGGTTAAATAAAATTGAAGGGTTAACCTGTTTGGAAACACTATTTTAAATCCAAATGTTGTGACATTTGGCAAATGGAAGTTAAAAAATCTAACTTGTTGTTTCTCTCTCTCATGCCAGATACCAATTGAAAGGGTTCAGACATTAACATGATTGCATTTATGATGATAGAATAATCGCCTGTTAAATATGGGGTTGGAACACGATTTTTCATTTTGCTTTGCAAAAAAAGTTGGTTCCTGATTTACTTAAGTTTAATTGGTACATTGCATTTGCAGATGTGGATTTTAGCAGTACCATAAATTCTTGTGTTGCATTGCACAACCTGTGTCTTTTATCTTACAATGAGGCAGTAGAGTTAGAGACAGTTCTCTCAGTCTTTAGTCTGGGTTAGTGGTAAAGTAGATTGTCTAATGGGTGCAGGATGGAACCGTTATTCCCAATTCCACTCTCAGTCAATGAGCTGCTTTGCTCTCTGGTATGCAAATGGGAGGCACAAGGGCAAGCAGGGATTGTGAAGGACATAGTCTTTGGACCGGGAGGAGACAGAGCCACCCTGGAGGGCCAAGCATGCCTCATTTAGATTCAACACTATCATTTCACTTAGGCAGGTGAAATCTAAGTGCCATGCTTGCACTCCATACAGTGCCAAGAACACAAGCAGAGACAATTGTGTGTGACCTGTAGTCGTTATCCAAATCTTGTTGAGGCTATCAAACTAGAATTTAATGTGAATTATCATAATGTGCTATCCAGGGCCTAAATGCACATAACTCACACAAGCAGCCTAAGCTGTTTAGCAAATCACTATAACCTAGCAACAGGCATACAGACACACAAGAACGCAAAAGGGTAAAACACCTTGCTTTATCTAAGTAGCCAGTATAGCAAATCTTGCTGCTAGAATGAAATGTTAACATGAGCATGGTGCAGAAATCAATTCAGATGTTATTCCCACGACAGTGCCTGTATGTGACTGTCCAAGGTATTTCTATTTTGTATTACCTTCCCCATCTTGTTTTTCCCCAAGCTATCATCCCAAATAGAATGGTGTCTGTGTCTCAAGGCGATGGCCATTGATCCACATTGGAAGTGAGATACTACTGCCTGAGCCATCGGCACAATGCATTTTATTCATTAGGCCACATTGATGAGTGCAGCTAGACAGACAGAACATACAAAAAGTCCTGTTGTAACACATGGCTGTGCTGCTACAGTATGCATCATGATGCTTTTGTAAGGACTGCAAATTACATGAATGTCTAACTAATGACATCAAATTGTGTTGTGGCAGTTCTACATATAACATGTTCCTTCTTACTATAATGTATGCTCACGTTTATAAAAACAGGTACATGAATGATTATACTATATAATTGGCATTTACATCTCGTAAACATGGTAAACATCTTTTTGATGTCAAATATAAGAGTTCAGATGATTGCACCATAATTCTGTGTAAGTCTATGGTCATTTTGACACAACGCTGCATAATGACCGTAGAAAATCTGGCTAACACAAACTTAAGGTGGCAACGATGCATGAACAAATAGTATGTATAAGCATATGGATGCATGTGAAACATCTAGAATGTAAAACAAAGAGTGCCCTGTTCACTCTTTCTCACTTGTGGATCTATTAGAGAGAAGTTGAGCCTTTTGGATAGATGCAGTCCACTAGGACGTCTCAATATTATCTGATTTAGTTTCATATTCTAGGTAAACTTGTACTACTTGCACATTTAAAACTAGTTACACTCATCCTCACAGCAGACAGTAGATATAATACAAATAGGCTTTATGTATACATAGTATTGGATAGATTTGTTAATTTTGTAACAGGGGGGTTGCCCAATGGGAGAATGCTATACCAAATAATAATAATATATCAAAAACAGATGATCTTGCTCTTTGTTTTCAGTATTAATATTATTATATTAATTTTGTTTGGTCACCAAAGCCTCACATATCCATGATGTATTCCTCAAAGACAGATATCCTGATATACACACATAATTTCTCTTTATGTACTTGCATGTGCCACAAAACTAACAAATGTCATCCATGTCATTGTGGCCCAGTGATCAGTAGGGTAGGACTTCCAACTCTGACTCAACACCCATATATTGAACTGCTCTCTTAAATTACCCCTGGCACGAAAGCCACTGATTGCCTATTAGGTGCATCGTGATAATATAAAATGCACTTACACAGCAATAACTATGCTTCACTGAAGCACGCTTGTACATATGAAAGCAGTTCTGTGTATTTTAAACAGAGCACTTTTCATATATAGCATATATAGCAGAGCTTTAATGTGAAAGGTTCAACTAGAGTGAAACTGTGATCCCCAGATACAGTACACCGTACGGGGATGTCCCCTGTCACCACTCTCATTTCATATAACACTGGCACTGCATTTTCCTGAACTGCTCAGAGCAAAACTATTTAAACTCGCTCCCCAAATGAACAACTTAGTAAATGAATGCCTGGACTGTGTCATCGATTAAACAGCACAGTCTTTCTCCTACAGTATGATTCATAGGCAGGGTGTGTGCACTCAGCCACATAATCTCTCTTTTTCATTTCAGCACCTCCAGAATTGCCTTCTAAACACAAATAATGACAGTGGCAGCAAAGCTCTGCCAGCCTATCTACGAGCTTATAAGAAATGTGTTGATCATTTGGCTGATTCATAATTTTCCACTATCCGGAAGCACAGTTCTGTGCTGCAGCAGTCAGATATTTGTTTAACTCCATGCTAAACAGCAATATATTGATATTACTGTGGCTACACAAAGAGACAATTAAATTACACCCTTTAAGGATGTTGTGGTAACACTTAAAAAATGGTAGACTGTTCAATTCATATGATGAATAATGCAGTCATGCAGTTAGTGTATATTACACAATTCATTTATATTTCTTTCTTGTAGAATTGTTTTAATCTTGGGGAATGTAGTCTGAGAGTCTACTAGTCCCAGTCATTTGAGATGAATGAAATACTGATAAGTTACATTTTGTTCAAAATGGAAAGCCAAGGGCCGTTACACACTGTGCCATTTTCTCTGCCGTGTCAGAGGATTTGTCATGGACTTCCAGAGATTTCTACACAGTGGAGGTAATTTAAGCTCATCAGGGAAAGTTTGAGATGGTCTGTAAATGTGAATTATTTTTACTAAGTTGTCATCCAGTTTATCCATCAGGAAGCAACTTGAGCTAATTAATCAAATAGCCACCTTAGCTACCATTCACTAGCCATGCTAACATTAGCCCTCAAATAGCTTTTCGAGTGCGTAAAATTTAGGAGGATCTATTTACAAATATGTAATATAATTTGATTAAATTTTATTTGTATAGCACCAATTCATCACAGTAGCCTAGAATAAACAAACACTGGGTGATTTTGTGACCACCGTAGAGTCTACTATTTACTTCACAGCCCGTTCTCATTCCCAGGTTGTTGGCTCTTAGAAGGGCTATACCGTGATTTCTAGGGTTTCACAGTTGGGAAAAACAACATTGATTCAAAAGTAACATTTAATTTTGTTATTGTATAGATATGTGGTGTTCACCCAGTCAAGGCCATTGATTAACTTACATTGAGTTTTGCTCCACAGTCTCTGTGGTAATGAGCGGTATTCAAATGGCTTTAATAATTTAATTTTACTTTTTTATATGCCTGTTTAAATGGTTGAATTCACTCTTGAAATCGCTTCCTCAGATTTACACAACTTGGAAATACCCCAATTTCTCTTAAACTGGAATCAAACCAAATCCAGACAAAACCTTCTCTTGACCTGTGTTGATTTAAGAAAAGAGGCACAGGATGTCACAGGCACTACGTGGGGAGTCTATTTTATTAAATATTTTAAGATGTTATGTTTCCTATGTTGTTAAGCACTTAGATGTATAAAAACTGCAATCACTTTACAGCCAGTTTGGACAGGAGGAATGATTACACACACTAACAATTCTCTGTTACATTTAATTAAAGTGGCACCCTTTAGACCCTGTCCCCTCATTTGGCAAGTGCACATTTCTGACTATATCTGACTTTATTTTTTAATGCAGACATTTTGTGCAATATTTATGGTGCATATATGTATTTAATTTGATCTCATCGTCTTTTATTTTGTGGATTCTACATTTCGCAAACCATGAAGCTCTTATCCAGTGATCCATTACAGAGACTACAGTGGGAACATGTGATGGTGTTGCAAGATCTGGATAACTGCATTTGCATTGAACATAAATAAATCATTTTCAGTAAAGATTTTTTCTTCAGTGTACTTGATACTATGATATTTTTAACACATAACATAAAGTCTAAAACAGATCATCATCTTGGCCTTTTTTCCGTATCCAGCAAGGTAGCCTATCAAGTCTAGCTCAAAGACACCTTAGAATATTTACAATTCATTCACTTTAATATAACAAAAATCGAGGTTACGCAATAATTCCTGGTAACTCAAACTTCACAAGATGATACAATGCATGATATCAGCCATAGTTTCTTACATGGCGTGTAACTTTAAAGCCTATGCCTGACTTTTTGTGTAGCGAATGAAAGAACTGAAAAACCTTCCACCTGAACGTCCCCCCGTCTTTATTACATTAATCACACTCGCGTATATTAAATGAAATCCATTTAAATACCCCTGGTTGCACAAATAATTTGTGTAGCCAGGTTGAAAGAGTTGGGAGTCAAAGGCGGCATAATTAGACGGGATGATTCTGAAACCTAATACAAGATGTAATTAAGGAAATTAATAAGGTGCCAGCCCCCTTTCACTGGGTGCTCCGCCTGATGATTAATCACAGCCTGGGCTAATTTGATTTGTGACAAGGAAAGGGATGACTTGCTAAGTCAGTTAGGAGAGCCCAGTTCGACAGCATATGACATTAATAAAACATGAATTGTGGGGGTTCAGGGAGGAACGAAAATCCACTTGCGATCTACATGAAGCAATCAGATTAAAGAAGTCTTTGGATAGATAGTCTTGTGACAAAGTCACTGACAGGGGAGTGACTGGAATTTAATCAATGTCTCTGATGTTACAGTATTGTTACCACTGAATAACTGGATTCAACACCTTTATAAATAAACAAGTGGTGACCCGTGGTAAAACCAGACTATATTCCAGATATAATGTGAACTTTTAAAAAGCCAAGAACAGTGTGTGACAGATCGAAGCAGTAAAGTTGTAAAAGATGATGGCAGGGCATTAATCACTGCACAATCAGATTGGAGGATAGACGGTGCAGTACTTGTTCAGGGACACAAAGAGCCTGCCCCATGGCTCAAAAGGTCACAAATCATTGGACATCCGCAAGCACAGAGATTAAGGTTTATAGAGACGACCCTGTCTATTGCTATGCTGTCATTGTAATATGACACAATTCACCTCCCGCTCTCTTCAGGTGATGGTGAATGAAAAGTTGAGTGTAGTCAAGCAAACAGTATCTTATTCATTTCTTAAGTCAAAATGATTTGGCCTATATTTTGGCAGGTAAGTGGGAGGGGAAGCTGTATATATTGTTTGTTTCCTGTGAAGAAGGTAGACATAATAACAAGAACACCTGTATAATATGATGCAATCCCACAGCGTTGCATTAAATTTTGCATTATAATTGACAATACATATGATGTTTGAGCTACAACCCCTCTGCCTTACAGATGTTGACCAAGCAGCAACTTATGTGGCTAGAAAAATGAAGCCAACCCCAAGTGACAAAAACTGCAGTTCTTCGATAGGCCACTTGAGGCTGGCTACAAAAATTTGTCAATTACCATAATGCCCAACTTTACAGCAGAACCAAACATGTTTACAGCCTGTTGTAAAAACCGGTTTCAGTTCCTATAGCTAAATTCCCCATTCATGACAACTTAATGAGGGGTACAATTTTAAATAACTCAGCAATTTAAATCATAACAAGGCTTAAAGTTATGCATAATTAAGGGCATGACCGCTAGTACCAGGTGGGTGCCGTCACAGGCTGCTGTTTTCAGTAACCTGGGTTCATTTAACCTGCCTCAGCTCCACCCACACTCCAGGTCTTTGGCCATTCGTGGAGTAGCCAGGAACTGGCGGAGTCACAGCTGCTTGATACCTGTGGGTGACTTCACAGAGACGATGTCCATATTTAATTTTTACAGTCTATGATGTTGATTGACAGATGTTGAGTCAGTATCTCTCTATCATAGAACTTTATGGTAATATTTGAGGCCATAGTACAGTGTGTGGTGGTGTTACTTTACAGATCATGCTGTTATTGTGTCTATTGCCTGAATGTACACACAGAAGATTCAGGAGCAATTACATTCACATGCAATGCATTCCTAAATATATGCCATATACATGTTGCAGATGCAACAAAAATGTAAAAAATTATCCCTTTGCAGACACATGCATATGCACACACGCACACAAACACTAATAAACACTAAGCCCATAAACACACTCTCTCCCAAGAGCCTACAGAGTATTCCCATTGTTGCCAAACCAGTAGTCCCCCTGTGTTCAATTTCCCAGGTTGACAGAGTCATGGCCTGACCAGGGAGTGTGCAAGTGGGGAGCCAACCCCCTGAGGACTGCAATGAGACCAGCCGCAGAATGAGAAATAGTCAACAGCCATTAGAACCACGTCCCTGAAGACTCTGGTGACTTGGGGAGTTTGTCACACACACTTACTGCTGCGATCTGGTGCAGATGCTGCTAATTAAGCTGTCATAAGCAGAGAGCATTATGCACAGCATCCTCAGCTCTTTATCCATTTTATATGTCATGTATGTGCTAAGACATGCCTACAGTCTGTTGTAATTGCATATTCATAGGTATTTATAGAAGGGACATTTATCAAGGTCGAATCAAAGCCTCATGTGATCCAGAGAGTAAGTGTGTTCACTGAATTATTGACATAAACCCTCACAAAATAACAAAAAAATCTACGTATTAAATGGAAATGACAGAATCATTTTACTGACCACTGTAAGATGTTTAAGTGCACAGTTTCATGTAATTTCATCACAGAAAAAACAAGCACTTAGGTCATGCCAATAAACATATAAGGTCTTCATAGGTTTTTGCTTAAAGCGAAAAACAATTATTCCTTCATATTGAGAGTCTGGCATATTTTACCTGTTCCATTTGTGGCCAGTATCAACATATTCAGTAGATCCAGTACTATAGTTAAAAATACAGATTTGGGAAAATGTCACTTTCTATTAACCTGACCACATTCAGGATTCTTTAAAAATAATAATTCCCCTTAGTAATGAGATCATTTTAGTCACCTGGTTAATTGTAAAATATGGGGGCACAGCTTTGCAATAGATATACCATTCAACCACACAAGCAGATGAGTTAAACATGCATACAGTATCTGTATCAGTATGCCTTGTCCACTGACTTGTACAGCTGTGTCTACAAGTGTCTTTGCATATTTTAGAAGTTAAGCTGCCAAGGAAAATGTTATCGTAAGAATGAATGTTGTGGCCTTACAAACCCAGACCACATCTTGCGAGTTTGGTTTCCTCTGCAAGATTTAAGTCTGAAAAACATCCACTAAAGGATAGATTTAGTCTAGTCAGACATCCTCTGTAGCATTCAGTAAATTGTTGGGAGTGTTCAAATACTGATGTACCTCATCACCCTTTGGAACTTCATTGACATCTATTGAAACTTTTGTAAATGTAAAACGGAAGCACGATTGTGCAATTGTATAGCCCATATCTTCTCTATTTATCCATAAACTGAGTTTGGTGGAAGCAATCTGACAATGATGTCAGAGCATCAAACCATGTATTTCTAGTGTGAACATAATGAAGGCCTATTTCATCAAAACAGACAGTTTGTGTTGATGTCTGTGTGAAATTCATGCACCTGTTATACAACCTGTTTGAAATAATGATATCTGTCTTTACCCATGGCCTTGCCAGACCTCAGTGGCAGAGGCAAATGTGTGGGCAGGCTTTGACAGGCTAGAAAAGATGGCAAGAGCTGTGAAAAATAAGGGTGAGGTTATAAAAATAAATGCTGGACATAATTAACTGTATTGACTAGACATGATGATACATATTGTAAGTCTGTCCACATATTTTCCTCAAGAAATGGATGAAGCTGGAGGTGGAACAGGCCAAGCTGTCAGAAATACAGCATCTGGGATGTGAGTAGGTGTAAATAGCAGTCAGGCTATCTGGCTGAGTTGTGTCGTGCCCTGCCAGTTGTAATAGAGATGTGAATGCCCCACTGACAACCAGTAGCTACCTGGCCAGGGCTGCTCATGAGGGGAATATTTACTTTAGTTTGAGGGAGATGTACAGCATCAGTCAAGCATAGTCATAGCTCTAACATTTACCCTGAGCAAACGGCGAGATATGTCCTATGAATGAAAGTCAATGTACCTGTCTGCTCGACAGACGGACCGGCAGACACACAGTCCGATCTAGACGTGACTCAGTCCACTGCCTCCAACAGCTTCCTGCCTTGATGCACAAGGTGTGTTGGCAGACACTAAAAGGTCGATATAAGTAATGACTTCTACTCATTTCAGTGTAGTGAGGAGCACTGATGCCTCAAACAAGAATGTAAGAAAGTGAAAATAAACTAAACATTAGGCTACATCTGTTTCACCTTAGACTGTTTTTGAGTGTGTACAGGGCCGAATGTGTCGGCCTGTGTCTATTTTTCCTCTCTCCCAGATGTCGGACACCAGGGCTATTGCTTGGCAGCGGATGCAGATGCTGCCATTGACTCTTTGGTCACCGCCGCCAGCTGAAGCCCTTCACCAACACAGCGCTCTTCCTGGCAGCAGTTGCAGGTGCTGCCCTTACTGACGTGTACACAAAAGTTATTTCTCCTGCCAGACCGTGCATCATTACGCCGGTGATGTTGTTCAGCAGAATGTTGTGCTGTGACCTTGTCAGAGACACTTAAAATGTATGTTTGTTCTTCTCTGTTACTGTTCATTTTCTCATCTCATATGTCATATTTTATCTTTCTATTATTTTGTTATTTTGCTATTTTGTTATAGTTTTCACTCAGCAAAGATTTCGTTGTCATGCCCATGTCCAATGCCAACTGTGAAAACCTCTGAGATAGTAACTGTGATTGAAATAAAGTGGACAAGTGTCCTTGATTGAAATACTGAATCAGACAACATGCACAACCCAGACCAAAGGAGCAGGAAAGGCCACTGGGAAAAGGCCCTAGCAAAATCCAAAGACCACAAGCAACCAATGCCAGACCTACAGTACCCAGCCAAGCCACAGTCAGCCAACCAACCCCAGCTTAGCTTAGGTTGAGTGGCGTAAGTATTGACGGTGCAGTTGGTGCAATGCACCAGGGCCCAGCTGATTATAAGGGCCCACGAGGAAGCTCCTTTAGCACCTTCACATACCACATTCAACAGTGACTAGTAGCGTGAGCAGCATGGGGCAAGAAAGACTCAGTGGATTGGCTATACTCTCAATAAAGAACAGCAGAGCAAGGAATTTGGACTTGAGCAGTGTTATTAATGACTTTGCTGAGCGAAAGGCCCATAGGGTGAACTTATGTACCTAATCGTTGCGTAAAGGTGTCTCTTTGTTATTGAGTGGAATCACTCAAATTGTGTCAGCTAACATAAAATGAAATAGGCTATCCTAGTTGTTGTGCCAAAGATATATACATGTAGATACCACATTGGTATGCTGCTGTTCATTGAAGCAATGTGTCAATGCAGCTGACATATTGGTACAGGGAAGTCGCATCTACTAATGCCAATAAAATCTATTAGAGTATATCCACAATTAAATTCATCATAACTCGCTGAATCTTTGGTTTGTTACAAATGCCAGATGCCAGAACCAGAGGTTGAAAAAAAATGGACGCTGATGCATTTGCCTTTTGAATATTTAAAACACCAGCATTGGTGATCACAAGCAAACATGACAGGTTTTTGAAATAAGGCCTCAAACTCTCTCAAGGACTCTTCCTTTCCTACAGCTTACATCATATATAGCCACATATCCCCCAACCCACTGGAGGTTTACCCAAGGACAATTGTTCACATGTTGACATCTGTCAAGGCAGCTGAGAACAGGACAGTCTGATCTCATGGGCTTTTCGTACATTTACACTGCTGTGCACTACCCCATTTCACACAAGCAAAGGTGTGCAGGAGTAATAATGAGGAGATGGTTTATGACTTTCCCTGTGGACATCTTATGCTATTACACTATAATGAGCACTTACAGTTCCCTTGATCATGGCCCAGGGTTTCCTGTGCACTACCTGCCAAGCACACAACAATCAATTAAAAGGACCCTCCTCTCATGGGTTTAAATTACCAGCAAGATGGATACCGCGGGCGGAATGGTAGGATTCATGAAGAAATGCCAAAATAAATCCAAAGATAATAATTAGTAGTATCTATTATAGGATTTATTGTTGTCACTTCACATAGAGACATCAAGATGGCTTCCTATCATGATGTTGTGTGGGTTTTTAAATCTTGTCCGGGATGGCTGGTTAATTAGATTGTGATTGCTGTGAGGCATCGGTAGGAATGCACATTGACCTGACTTTAGATCCACCGATGAATCTTTATGCCAGTTAAGTTTTCTTGTACACTTGTGGGTGTGTATGTGCACTTGAATGGTTCTAAAGCAGAAAATAATATAAAAAGAAACAAATCACTCTCCCTGCATTAACAATAAACACGACAAATCGCTGTTTTGTATTTCTACACTGACCATTAACCAAATTAATACTGTTAATAAACCAAATGCAAATACTCTAGCCACAATTCTTATTTGTTCAACATCTCTCACAATTTCAATTAGCCCAAAACTCATTAAATAATAAAAACAACACTTTCCTTTAGCAAAACTGGACTTAACATAAGCTGCATACATAATATGAACCAAGGCCTCCCACAGACAGAAAATCATTGTCTCCAGGCAGAGCAGAAGACTGTGTGCTGCCTCTGCACAGGCAATTGGTCTCCTCACCTGAGAGCAGGTGTACTCTTGCCACTATACTATTCAGAAAACATGCTGTAGAGCTCTTTACATATAAAATCAATACAAAAATGAACTTTTGTCTTATTTATTATGGAAGAATCTACTACATATACTAGTATATGGTACTGAAGTATACGACTATCATTTCTAACTAATGACCAATTCAGAACCTTATGGTATTTATTTTATTTTATCTTATTTTGGAACATACAATTATTAAAATAAATATTTTAAAGGCACCGCCTGTGATCCAAGTTTAGTTAATACACACACTAAAACTGAGTAATTAATGTTATATTTGCCACAGGCTTCATTCTCTTTTGTACTCTACAGTCTCACCCAATCTTTATTGTGCCACTGTACTTATTTGGCCAATCAGACCAAACCCACAAACTCCCCACCCAGTACCAGCTGTAGAAACATCTGTTACACCTACAGATGGGATCACATTTTTTTCAGCTGAAAGAGAAGCATACCAACAAATATGACTTACCAGCAGTCAACAATGACCTTGTTTCTTGCCCAGGTCTTGTATGATGTCCATTTGGGATCCAACAGAGGCATTGAGGTGCCTCCATGGTACTGTACTCATATACACTTCCCTCAGTTCAGCAGGGAGCTCGTTGACAGTTCTTCTAGGATCCGTGTGTACCCTCATTCGATCTTGGCTGTCTACAGTGAAAACTGATGTAAAACCACAAGATAAGTAAGTAGTTATCACAAAATAAATCCTGCATATGAACATATTGGTACTGTTCATTGATGACCAAGTGTTTGCCAACATTCATGCTTGTGGGAATACGTTGTGATGTTAGACGTCTATAACACCAGTCCCTCTCCTTCCCCTCATAGGGCCCAAGTTTTTTAGCTCTGTCATCTCTCATTACAGAATTGCTGATTGTATCAACTCAGTAATAAGCAATTAGCTGATGATTGTGTTCTCAACGCTTCTTTTGTTACAATAAGTGTATTAATTATTGCCGATGTAATTATCAGCCCATTGTTCCTCTGTAATTAGGCTGTCACTAATGAATTTTAAGAACTCGGCCCCTTCCAAAGTTAATTGATTCCTCTGACTCTCACTAACCTCTTTAACTAAAAATGTTGTTATTGACGTGGCTGTAAACATTCTCTGTACTCCATCTGTTCTGTGGCTCCACAGTGACAGCAGCCTCCATTTTGTTATGAGCTCCGCTCTCACTTTCAGTGACCCAGAAATGTTTCCAGGCAGCTCAACAACCCAATAGGCAGTTTTGTTTAAACCAGCCTTGCAGCTCACCATCATCACCACAGAGGTTAATGAAGTATGTTTATTCTCATTGGAAACACATGTCAGCATCATCAGTCCCTTTGATGTTATGATGGGTTTCTTCAAATTGATATGATATTCTCATTCTCATTCTTTGACTCAAATGCAGCGCAAATGGAGGTGAGCTGTGATGCAAACTTCTGCAGTCTGCTACGTGCTCTGCTCCGTTTACTGGCTGTGCGCATGTTTCTATGAGGACCCTAGCTTCGAGCCTCTCTGTATGAGCATAGTTCTTGTTAATGAGTCTGGCTACGGCCAGTTAGGGAAATGAAGCAGATGCTTAATTTTCTTTTTCTCCTCTCCTCAGTGGATTGGCTGACTTTGGGATATCACACCCATTAGTGCTGTGAAGTGACAGTTTTTTTTCTCTCATTAGCACAGTTTCAAGACTCCCACAAAATCCCCTCTCAGTTTTATCTGGAAACACCCATCCACACACACACACTCGGACTCCTGAATCCAACAGTCATTTGACCTTTGGTAGGAGGTGTGATTTATTCTAGAGTCATGCACATTCCTACTACCAAGCTAACCTCTGTGTATACTGTGTCTGCAGCACCAGCAGCCCTAAAGGGCCATGGCTCAGATATCCTTGTCATGTAACACCTAAAGACAGTCAAAGGTCAGGTAGTGAAGGAACAGAAGGGCCACAGATGGAGCTGCACCAACTGGCCCTGCTCTGCCCCAGTGCTGTCACATCACCACGCAGCTCCTAGTTCCAGCAATCCTACCATCTCACCCTCTGGGGGGCAAGACCAGCCCCTCACACACACACACACACACACACACACACAGACACATACATGCACTGCTGGCTACACACTACCACATTGCCACACACACTTGCTCAGTTGATTCATGGGGAGGAATGTGCATTTCACTCAGATTCCAAGGAGTTTAAGTGGAGGTCTGCTGAGTGTGTCCACAGTGACCCCCAGGCAGGACGGAGGGCAAGGAGGGATAGCAGGTGGTCAGCGCTCTCTCTCTCTCCCTTTCATAATGTCAAGCCCCTGGCTTTCTGCCAGTGTTAAATGCATAGTCCATACACAGACATTTCTGTGTGACCAAGAGAAAGATTTTGTTTATTACATTTCACTGGACAAGTACAATGTATACAATAAACACTTTTTAGCTCATAGCAAAAAAAGCAACAGCTGTAAAACAAATCTGTGCTATATCTGTGTATATAGCATGTGTCATTAAGTTTGTGGTTTTCTGCAGTTTGCAGAATCCCAGAGTGATTAGTCAGCTGTCAAAATGGTGGTCAGTTCAAAACATCTCTCAGGACATGGGTCTCTGTGCACGAGGTCCAGGATATAAATGAATGATACATTACCGCTGGCTGACTAACTGACACGGAGCTTGTCCCACACTCTCTTTTTGAAGTGTAGTCTGGACTACATATGTCAAGTGCATTTATCATTAGCAGAGGGCTTAAGCTGTAAACAGGCCACATCATTACCAAGTCTAATTACATTTGGGTCCAAGGTCTCACTGCAGAGAGACACAGGCACTCATGCAAGGGCACACTTACAAACACATACACACAATTGTCCAGTTTAAGAAACAGGGTCAGAAGAGGTAGAAAAACTGCCTTGACACTGAAAGAATGGTTGAAAAGGGTAAACTTTCTAACTGGCTGTGAATTGAAAACTGCAATGTGTGAGTGATGATCTTAATCTTATAGTAAGCAAGCAGAAATATTATTTTCTGACATCATTTGGAGTCCACTATTGCAACTGGGAGCCGATATACATATCAAGCTAGAGACTGTATCTGAGTATGAAGTCAGTCAGTGTAACTGCTGAACACCTCGGTGTTATGCCTTCACGTCCCAGTGGCAGCGCTGACTATATCTTGGCAGGAAACTATGATCTACAGTTCAAGCCAGTGACGCCAACACAACTGACGGCAGGTTTGACAGGACCACGCGGTATTACATATCGGACTGCATCAGAGTGGAAGGTCTGGATAATGATCCAATGCACAATGATCAACAGCACCATGATAAGCGCTGACAGCCTGATGACACGAGTGCTGTGACAGCAAAAGTTGTGGTGAGAGACAGGGGAAGAGTTAGGTAGACACAGAGAGAGTGATGAGGAAGAGAGAGAGAAGTGGAAAAAGTCTGTAACAAGTACCAAGAATAGGCCCTGTAAGAAAGTCTGACATGGAAACATCTTAATCAATGAGAAAAAAGTGAGAGAACGGTGATTGAGAGAGATGTTTATATGGTAAACACAAACGTCCATTACAGCAGAAAACATAATCAATATGCCCTTTTATAGAGCCAGCTAGCAAACAGCGCGACGTTCCCTGGTGCTTGATAATGCCACCAAAATTATTTTCCCCCTCCATCTCCCTCTTTTTTTTTATCGGCCCCTCTCCTCCTTTCCCCATCTCATACACCCTTGCCGCGACAATATGTCATGCAATGGATATAATTGCAATAATGCAATTTGGTTTGGAGGCGGATTGAGAGAATAATTGGACTCAACCCCAACGAAGTGACAGGCTAATGATTTAGCATGGCCACTGGCTATTGTGAGAAGCGAGCGCTTTCAATGCTACTGAGCTAATTTCCTCTGATGATGGTCTTAGCGCCTTGTCTTTGTGTCGGCACAGAGGAGCGCATGGCCATGAGGCGGACAGCTAGATGATGTAACCCACCCACCCAATGCCAAACAAACACATGTCTCTTGTCTGGGAGAAGCCACCCACTGTTCTCAGTTACTTCATGCTCAAAATGGGCCTCATTTGAAGTAAAGATAAAGAAAATCCCAGAGCAAGACAAAGTCCAAAAAAAGGCCTCATTTTTATTCACTTTCCCCAGACACATGAGCTCTGTAGGAAACCAAAGAGAGATGCCAAGAGGAGGGAAAGCATTAGCATAGCCATCATAGCTAATTGCAAAGTGTTACGATAAGGCAAGACCAGGACTTTAATTTATTGCAGCAATTGCGGTAAGTTAGAAATGAAGAAAAATGTGAATATGTATGACTTTGAAGTTTGAAAATTATTCTCATATTGCACTGTATAATATGCAAGTGCAATGTTTGTGATGTATTCTGATAAAAACAGGCAATATACAGTCAAAGCACCTGATGGTACAGCTGTAAAGCTTCATACAAAGAGAAATTTGCATCTGAATAGAGCGAGTGCCCATCACTTGCACAACAATAACAAGGCAGCAACGCTTTTACCAGTGACCAGTGTGGAGAAATGTCACATCTTGATACCTTTTCTGTTAGATAAGACGAGAATGAGACTTCAAGACATTTTCTCCTACTTCTGCAAAGTACAGCTCAAGTGAAAGAACCACAGATAAGCTTGTTTCTCAGTCTGCAGGCATGATGTGAATGTGAAGTGTGCAAAGTCAAAAGAGGCTGTGAAACAGTGTGTGCTTGTGTCTGTGTTTGTGCGCTTGTGTGAAACTGTGCGTTTGCGTAGTGCATGTGTGTGTGTGTTTGGTGTGTGTGTGTGTGTGTGTGTGTGTGTGTGTGTGTTGGCAGACTAAGGCTTGAAACCAGGCTGGTGAATTTATTTATATCAGCTCGTTTTATGAGCCCTGCAGCTGGCAAGATGAAAGGGTTACCACAGCATAGTGGTGTGTGTGAATGTGTGCATGTATGTATGTTTCGGTGTGTGTGTGAGAGCAGATTATTAATGACTTTCATCCAGGTAAAGTGGGAAAATCTCACACTTACATTAGTTGTTTTCTGACATTTTGTGCCAGAGGCAGACAGAATGAAATGTTTTGCTATGACAGTGTTCCTCTCTCTACCCTTTTACTGACACAATATAATTTTTTTCTCCTCTCTCTCATCTCTCTATCCTCTTCCTGTTTGTCTGTTTCGTTTCCCTCTCCTTTCCCTGTGTAGTTTGTCCGGCATTTCTCTTATTCCGTCTTTTCTTTCTTTTATTTCTCCCTCTTGCTCTTTGCAGCCATCTGCTCCTTTGTTTCTCTCTGGCTATGTTGTTGTCATGCACTGGCATGATGGCTTACCCACCATTTCACACAGAAAAGCGTTACAAAAGGATAACATAAAGAGAGGCTGAAAAGGAATGGAGGCAGACAGAAAAACACTATACCTGGCAAGCACAGAATCACCAGGGCTGGGTGAGGTGAGGGCTAAAGGAAAGAGAAAAGCATTTATAAAGGTTAGCACCAGAAAAGCCTTTCTCTCCCTCCCCTCGCTCACTCTCTCTCAGCCAGAATCAATGTTCAAAAATCCCCTAAAGCCAGATCCTCTTACATCCTATCAATTATTCAACCTGCCTCTTTTGTACAACCACTCCTGTTTACAAGGACTGCCTGGCCAATTGTAAATGTTTGCGTGCCCGCTGAGCCTCCCATCACCTCCCAACCACACACGTTGATTACACAGTGATTTAGCTTTATTCTGCTATCCCCCACCGCCCCCGCACCACTCACATCTGCACTGACGGGGCATCTGTCAGGCTGGCACAGAGGCAGCCATAAGGGCGGATAGCCCTGAGCTCTAATGGCGAACAGGGTAGAGCGGCATGAGAGACAGCAGTCACCGCCTGTGGTGCTTGTCGTCTGGGCTGAGGTCTGGCTGAGGGCACGGCACCTGGCTGCCAGTCCCGGCAGATGTGCAGCCACACTCAGGAGGCTCTGAAAATATGTTTCTGGATGCCTGCTCTTACAGCACCAGCAGTATAGCTGGTGGACAGAAAATATGAAATTTCTCAAGACATGCCTTTAATGTATATAGACACAGAGTTCCACAACTTCTACTAGCAAGCCTCTGCGTCCTACAGATACCTCCTGTATCGCAACAAATTTTCTCCCAGATGAGTTTTCTCATCTGTTTTTCTGGGAAACTTAATGTTCCTCAGGTTTTCTGTCCATATTTTAAGCTAACTGGGCAAACACAGCAAGCTTTGAGCTCCCATTATTCTCAAAGCTCACCTATTATTTTGTTTGCAATACATGCATAACTGGGGGCACACTGCTAAAACCTCAAAGAGAGCTGAAGTCCTGATTTCATAACCAGGCTAGCTGAGCCGACAAGGCTCTGTAATGGCTTTGTAATGCAATCTCTTACTGAGGGTTTCTTTTATTGGTTTTTCTACATGAGACATGTTCCTAATATCCCTTTTCTGATACATTAGCATGTACTGTACAGTGCTTGCTTTTAAAATTAGACCTCTTTTGTAATTTTAACAAAAAGAATAATTAATTTCTTAGAACTAGAGCTCCCATGAAAGATTTACAGCGTGGTAGTGAGTTCATCATACATCATCTTTTTCTACCCTATCTACAGACACCCTACTGTCATTTTTCCAGCTTCTTCATAGCAATCTCTGCCGTATAAAAAACTGCCATCGGCCCTGTCCATGGCCAAAGTGAAGGATAGATGGCAGCTTCATTTTATTTTGCATAAAGACCCAGAAACCAACTAGTGCTCCTTTACTGATATACTTCTTAGCCACGAGTTGTCTGTAAGCCATGTTTCTATGTTAGTTTGTGGTAATGAAAGCCACTCTCTCTCCCACCTGCGTCCTTCACCCTGCGCCGCAGGCGTCTATAGGAACTGTAACTTGTGGTTCAAAGCTAACAAATAACCACAAGATAAGGAAAAGCATTATCATATTTTATGATTTTAAAATGTTTACTGTCCATTACAGTAGTAGATGTCCATTTAGCTTAGACTGTGGACCACAGGAACAATGAATGAAAGAATGTTAGCAGGAGCAGAATTTAGCTGGCAGAGAGGGCATTATACTACAAGTACCACAACACAGTAAAACTTGTGAGGTCTCTGCTTGTAATAATTTTAAAGTTGCAGCAGCGGGCCACAGAATCAGCGGAACTAATGGTTTCTGTGTATTTGATCCTCCCTTGTTCTGTGTCATCACTCTCTCCATACCTCACCTGCCAGGGAAATTTATGAGGACGCTCTTTCTACACCCAACGTACTAGACAGGAGACATTTCTCAGGCAAACAAACCATTAATTTGGTAAATAAGGAAAGAGTAGCACATTTGGATAATTAATTATGAATAATGCATGCATACTTAGCTGTTGTTGTCATTGCCGTAAACACTGTAACACTTACTAGTAGGCTATTTCTCCACTTTGCATAAATGGGGGCGGTTTGTCTGACAGTCAAATTCATATTTATGTGTCATCTTAATGTTTCTCTCTGTTCTTGTGTTCTCACATGTCAGGGAGCTCACTACATAGTTGGCAGTAATACAGAGTGACAGTTAAGTAAATGCAATTTCTTGAAATTAAACAGGCTTTAAATAGCTTGGTGCCTGTACCATATTCACCAGTTTAGTGCCACAGGCCACACTATACTATTGTTTCTATAGTCATATGCTCAGCAGTGACAGCAAACAACACTTTTCCCCTGCAAGCAATGCAACTCATCATATTGTCATGTGTATATGTGTGTAATCTTATAGCTTCAGTGGGCAAAATTAAATCTGTCACTTCTGGCAGGCGTGTGCACCACATACCACAAGATAAAATGGAAATATTGTGTATGGAAATGTATATTTCTGGTGTCTGATAGCTGCTGTGTACATTATCAGTGCTACTGTGCATTCAGCTCTGGGATTTTTGCATGTGGTAGCATAAAGGCAGACAAAATTAAATTTACACACAGATATGAATTGCTTACATTGACTTTTCAGTTATTCACACCCCTTGTGCAAACAGGACTACAGTGCACACACACACACACACACACACACACATTTATACTACAGCATTGTACACAAAGAGTATATAGGTACAAATGGCACAATGCTAGCGGTCAATTAATATGCATGTATGTAGCTCCTGCCTCCCAAACACACAGTCACACACATGCGCATGCACACTGCAGGGCTCCTCTTTATCAGTGCTGCTCACATTGGCACAGACACATGCACTGCCAAGACTGCCAGGCTACGGCCATGCTAATGTATCCCGTTAGTCTAACAAAGGCTCAGGTCAATGGAGCCTCCAGTGGCTAATTGCTTCAGAGAGATAAGTGAGTTTGACGACGCAGCAAGGAAGGGCTCAGCGAAAGGAAGCAGTGAGGGAGAAGATGTTAATGAATCCCCCGTTCACTCCACCGTCAATATCGGCCCGTCGCAGGCCTGCTGCAAAATGAATATTAAAGACACTTTTGATTGTTTGCCCCTTTTTTTTGCTTGGTTTCCTTGAATTTTAATGGGCTGTTTTGTGGTGTTTTTGTCACATATTCTATGCTGGGTAAGAGAGTGGAGCTAATGCAATTAATCCCCACGCCATCACCTGACGGCAAACCAGCTATGGTAGCCAATAATTTCACGTGACCATGTTGCACTAATCTGACGCGCTACACCAGAATACTGAATGAAGGAGACTGTGTTGTGTCCTCGAGTGAGCTGAGTGATGATAAAAGGCCTGAAAACAATTAGATGGAGTTTGAATAATGTATTTTTGAAAGCGTTTGTGCACATGTCATTGAGTAATTATATGTCATGGTTCTTAGGCTAAAGATTTGATCTCTTGAAGGGAACATGTTGGCTTGAGTTGATTTGTTCCCGCTGAAGTGACAGTGACAAGACCAGCGACTGCCATCCAGCACCGATAACAGCGATCAGATCTTCTTCATCAGCTAATCTCCTTCTGATTTATATTAAATCAATGTCAGTCTCAGGCAGCAGGACTTGGAGCCTGTTTCCTCTACAGTGGCAAAGCTCTCTTTTCCTAGAGCTGACTCAAGTTGTCACACATCTTTCTGCTTCTGACAGACTCACTTCATCTGAAGATTACCATTCTCACTGAACATGAATCCTGAACCCATATTTCCTGGATATGGCTGGAGGCTAATACAAATTGGACTTGACAAAAGATGATGCATAAGCCAAGACAACGATGTTTCATCCCTTTATTTCTCCCTCTCTAGGTACCGATTGTGTGAATTGCAGACGAGTGTGATGATGGACTATTGGAGGCGTTTGGTTTGACGATGCAAGTGGCCTCTTGGGAGCCACCCAGGCTTAGTGCATAAACAAAGACATACTTAAAATACTCTTCACACACTCCCCCTCTCTCAAACACTGTGGCTATACCTCTTTTTATTTTAGGTAGCTCATTGTGTTTTTCATTCTCACTCAAACTGCCTTTACTCTCTCATTAGCATGTTATTCTGCAGTCAGAGTCATGTCCTCCATGCTGTTTGTTTTCTTCAGCGGGCCCTGCCCTCTGGGTTCCACCAGTTGCTAACCCATGGAGATGAAAGCAACCAGTCTCCATGGGACATTTGGGAGGTTAGACCCCTGTTGACACACTACAAACACATCCCCTTCCAGTTAAAAAGAAGATTTTTTTTTTTTTACTCAAAAGAAGGTTTCTGTAAGCATATTTCATATAGTGAATAAATTTATTTCGTTATTTTTGGAGGCAGCTGATAACTAGGATGCTGGAAGTGGTTTTGAGGGTTTTTATACAAAGAATGGACAATGTATTAACCCGTGGATAGGCACTGATGCCTGCTAAATTTGCATGCTATGTAACATCTCATTAAAGGTGAATATGGTAATACAAAATCCCTCCTAGATACCTTGAGGCCTTAGCCAGTGCAGTTGTCTTCCTTCTCATAAATTGGAAAAGGCGGAGGAGTGTGCGTCGGCTCTACTGCAGGGCTGGCGAGCCCGCACAGCAGTTGTAAATATATGTACGGTGCACTTTGCAGATTTTCTTGTTAAATAGCGGTGACCTGCATGAGACAAGCTGTGAATCTTTCCCTGGCAGGTCTCAGTGTGGTTGGAATTAAAAGGTGGATCTGCAGCGTCAAACCCCAGCCACCAGGGAGCAGCGCAGCGCAAATTGTCCTCAAATATTGATTCTGCTGCAGAGAGCCATGTAGGACGAAGGGAGCAAGGCACCAGGCTCATCTGCAGAACACCAAACCTCTAGGGAAGAGAGAAATAGGAAGAGAGAGAAGAAAGGAGGGGAGGGTAGAGTGTGAGGAAAGGAAACAGAGCCCTCATATGGTTTGATGTTGCACAGCTCTGGAGACATTTTGCCTTATGTTGGCTGTAATTAAGGCTTTTAACTTTCTCCGCTGACTCCAGTTCTCAGCACCAGTGTGTGCATGTGGGTGTGAGTGGGCAGGTAGGAGTCTGCTGAAAGTTTGAAAATGTGCATTTATGTGAATGTAGGTGTATATGCTTGTGTGTGAATGCTGCTGCTGAATGTCATTGAATCCCCACTCTAAATGGACCATTGTTGCTGAGACGCTGTTCAAGGAAAGAGAGCATTGTGGTGTGACTGGCCTAACTGCAGTGCTGTACCATAGGCCTAAAAATATTCTATGTCAGTGGTCCCGAGAGAAGCCCAGCGCTATCCAGGCCTCTCAGTAATGAGAGAGTGGAGCTGCCTGCCACTGGTAGCCCCACTGTCCCCCAGCTCCCTCTGGCTCAGAGCTCAGCACTGGAGCTGGAGAGGCAGCGGCTCAGCTCCCACAGATTTATCATTGCTCACAAAGCAGCATGTCTGAAAGCAGAGGCTCTCATTCGCAGAGGAGCAGCCCCTGGCGGGCTAACCCCTGGGCACACTGACCCAACACATTCACATATCAGAAAGGCAGACAGACACAGTTTGAGAAAGACTTGTACTTGGATGTGCATCCACAAGAGAAAAATGGATTTGGAAAGCATGAGAGCAAAAAGCAGCAGAGTAGTACAAACAGCTGAGAAATAAAGATATAGTGTGTGGTACAGAGTGTGTGAAAACTATTTTAACTGTGCCATCTTTTGTATGATATGCAGTGTAGCAGAGGACAGAGACGTTGTGCAAAAGAGGGACAGAAAGACTCAAAGAAATGGGATTGTGAGAGGGAGAATGGACAGAGATAATTGAGAGATGTAAGGTGGTTGTTTGGGGCACTATTGTGCTCAGTGCAGTAATGATCGAGCCCTGAAGGGGAAAAAAACATGTTTACAAAGGGTTGAACTGCCATTATCAGTGGCAATTATTTCAGTATACCTCACTGGAGCATCAGTGTTTAGGGGAATTGTGCAGACAATCAATGGGCAACGTGTGCACAAAAACATACTGTATCTCCTACTAAAGGTAGTGAAAAGGACCCCTATTCATACAAATGTGTTGTTTTTACAGAGCTATTAAAGATTAGGAACTTGAACATTTAGAGAGAGAAAGAAGAAAACATTCCCAATAAAGTGAAATAACAACATAAAGACAACTTGTCCTCCTTGTTTGAACATTTTATGGGCCTCCTTTCTTTTAACAGTTAACATAAGAGATGTCACAGACTGAATATAATAGATCAAAGATATATAACTTTGAAGGCTGAGCTTGGAAATGTTTTCGGGCAAAAATGAGACAGATGAATCACACTTTGCTAGTTCATATTGTACCAAGCTGTATGTAAGCAAGGCTCAATAGTCTGAGCCATTTTTAACCAATAACTACTCAGGAATAATGGGGCATGATATATATATATATATATTTATCTACTTCAAATGTCAGACATTTTTACAAAATGCTCACCTTCAATTTCATGTGACATCCACAGCAAAAGATGGGAAATATCTAGAAAAACAAAACATTCCCAAACGGTTTCAACTAGTGCAAATATCTTACATGAATTTTTAATATGTTGTTATGATCCTACACTGCAATTCCTAATTAGAACTGCAAAATGACTCCCGCAAAACAGCCTTCATAGTAGTGACTTGACCCACAAGAGCAATTTGATGCTAATTTGCTATTTGCTAGTTATGAGCTGCTATCTCTTTCATTTCCCCCAAATCATCCCCAACTGTCTCCAGTATACGCTCTACATATTGACAACAGGTCTAGACTGTGTCCATCAGCACTCTAAGCACAGCTTTTAGTTCACATCTCACACTCATCCACAAATGCTTTGTTGAAATATATACTTTGAAATGCTTAAACACTGTTTGAAATTGACCATTTTCGATCAAACCACACTTTGTCCATTATTGGAAAATAAGAGTCCATTTGTGTCCAGATGTACCCTGGGTGTCCATGATTGTAGGCCATTGGTCTCAACAACCAGCATACTATATATGCTTTATGTGTGGCTCCATGTAGAAAGTAAGTGTACGTATTTTGTGAAGAGTACATTTTATCCCATTGTTTTGTGATGGATAGCCTGACAGCGGTCCTTTACTTGATAATTTCCCAATCGTACAGTAAATATGGGTGAGTCATCCATCCTTTCCACATGGAGAGTTTCAGGTTTCCTCGTGGCTCAGTGGCTCTCTTGCTATCGTGTGACCTAAAGAAGAAACAATACCACAGATAAGAGAGGAGAATCAGTGTCACGGAGACATGTAATTACACGGAGTGACTCTGTGTCCCACTTCACACTCGCTGAATGAATGTTTTCCATTTGAAAGAGCCAATCAGAAGTCAGAGGAGAATATTCCAACTCAAACCATTTGCTCTATATTTCTGACTCTGTCTTTTCCATTGGATTGAAACTGTTTGTTTTTAGTATAGCTGGCTGACTGATTGCAGGGACCAACGGTATCTCAACTGCTAAAGCTGGATTTCACATGTCTCGGAGCTGTAATGGTTTGTTTACACTTGGGCAGTAAGTTGAAGGCGTATAATTGGAGATGTATATGCTTGTTTTCCATCAACAAACCCCATGTGCATTTATAATAAACAGATATGCTCATATATTTTAAAAAGGCTGTCTTAGTCCTAAAGATGCGATGCTGTAAATGTTTTAAAGACAGACATATTAAATGGGACTTGTAAAAAATATGCATCTTATGGTGCTGTGTCTTTGCTGTTCCTTGTCAAACAGTGTTCCAGTGCCTTGGTCAGGCAATCTATGCATCTTTTCTACAACACACCTACGCTGTGTGGGAGTTAAACAGATGGACAGAAAGAGATCATCATGGTGAATGAGATGCTGAGGTGGAGAAAGGAGGTCATGGGTAGAAAGAGAGGCGCAGTATAAAGAAGAAAGACACAGAGGGAGCGAGAGTGCAGGGCCATGCGAGCAGTTGCCAGGGAATCTGCCACCAAGTCTCCAAGTAACTGCTCTCCAGTCCCAAAGCACCTTGCAAATGCACAATTAATGTCCACTGATGTAGTCAGCCATTGGTTCCTCATTCCTCTCTCAGCTGATCGGCTATTCAGACAGGGTGGCAGAGACAAAACAGAGAGAATGGGAGAGAAGAAGAAAGAGAGATGGAAACATGCAACAGAATGAGGATAATTGCACCTATCAGTCCCAGAGTTGGTGTTAGGCCCAGGGTCATTAATTCCACTGTCTGTGACTGAGCCCAGCAGTGCCTCTGTTCCTCAGTCTATCCCACTCACCAATTTAATTATGACTCTTAATTGTAAAGCCTCTGTGGAAGGCCCCAGCCATAATGCATTCTAATGAATGCGACAGATGTTGTGCTGTTATGCCATCTCTCAAGCAATTACTCTTATGGCGCCTGCGCCGCTTCCCTCACAACTGTTTCTTTTTTTATATTTCACCTGTAAATAAACTGCACCTGCTACATCCCACAACACGCACTCTTGCACGCACATACACGCACCCCAGTCGTCAGTCCCACAAATTAACTTTCACACCTCAACAGCTTACAGAGGGCCATGAAGGACCCTCATTTAAATCAATTTATCTCATCTAAATAGCATCAGTTTACATGGCACACAGTGGTTGTGTGGGGTACACAGTGTACAGAGGTCTTTTGTTATCTCCATCAGTTGCTTTGTCACCCTTGCCTGAGGAGATACAGTTACAGCAGATTAACAAATAAGGCTCGGGGGAGGGGGGGCCTTATTTGTTGATTAGCTCTGTATTTTCGCTGTAATTTATTTATTTTTTTTATGTTTGAATCAGCGCTTACACGGCACTCATTTGTGGGCATCTTGAAGATCCAGACCTTTCTTTATAAGATAATCTTTAATTTGCTTGGCAAGCATTTTCTTTCTTCCTTTTCATATACAGTCATATATGAAAAAAGCAATGAATCATCTAGTTCAAAGTCTGTTTACCAGTCACTAATTGCGGCAAGATGCTTCATAGAAAAAAAATCTATTTACGTAAGTGAAGATCATGGTCAGTTCTAGCTACATCAAATATTAGTCGAGCTGGAAGATGCTCAGTACTTTATTTATTCTTTCTGGATATCATGTGTCTCTCAGGGGATCATCTGTTGTGAACACTGATATGGTTACCTGTTTTGTTGTTGCCTACAAATCAGAAATCATCAAAGACTACAATAATTGTAGTTGGCTAGATATGCATGTAGGTGACATGCAAGTACAGAAAACAGCACAAACAACAAATGAAGGGAAACGATCAGCATATGTGAGATGACATATGCATAAAATGTACACACAATTGATGAGTGTTACACTTATAGACAGAGAAAGAGAGAGTCAGGCATGCAAACAGACCCGCATTCGTACATGTATACAAACATACAAACACAGACAAGCATTCTTCTCACCTTGGTGGTTTTGACTTTGTTTCCAGTGCTGCAGGACCAGCCAGTCAGGTCAGGCAGGACCTTACATTCTTCTCCGTCCATACACGGCTGCATCTGGCACCACCACTTCTGGGCTACAATGGAGGCTGGAGCAGCAAATGGAGGTTTAGAGGGAAAAAAAGACAGCAGGTTACTAAATGACAGGATAATATGATGAAGTGATGCACTGAATTATTGACAAAAGGCAAGATTAGGGTGGTATTTACAACACAAACACACCACCATTACCTACATAATACCCAAGTAATACTATAAAGTTATAATTTACTTTATATCTACAGCCAACATGAACTATTAATTCAGAATGGCCAGAATAATGGTAGCGCCTGCAGCATATTTTTACAATGTAAATGTCAAGTGTTCTCCATGGTGCTGATCCTACTGCACCATGAACAGCACACACTGGCTCTGTTCAAACCTCCTGCATCTCTCAGCAGTCATGTGTTTTTTTTCATCTGTAATATGATTAGTGTGATTTTCACAGAAGCTAAAATGTATAGTTACCTTTTTTTTCATTTTAATCAGATTAATGTAATCCCTCAACATGGGATCTTAAAGCCTCTACAAGGTGGGTTATTCTGGCATCCACAGGAGAAAAATATAAAAGTAGACAGAACAGGGGAAATATGACACAAGATTTCACTGTCTTACTTGGGCAGCACTGACTAATAAAAGTCCTTAAACTATACATATAGCCAATCAGATGCTGCCGATGTTCTAACAGGGCAGAGGTTTTTGAGAAAAATACTGTGTTTACACTATTACCAGAGGTGAATTTGTGTTCATCTTTAAATTTGTTCAGATTTGTGAATCACTTCCTATAATTTAAATGACTCACCCAACTTCCCCATTGTTTCTGGAATAATTTCCTATTGCATAATACAGAGAGCAAGAACAGGATTATGATGGAGCAAAGCAATCAATTAAAATAGTCTGCTTTCATGTATTTGAGACAAGAGACACTAATGTGTATGATCTGTTGTAAAAGGAAAAGCCCTCTCTTTGACTCATCTCTCTTGCATTCCATGCAATGTTGTGAAGAACAAAATGTGAAAAGGGCTTTTTTAATTGATTGTAA
>NW_023339740.1:7616691-7634364 GCF_004916995.1 Morone saxatilis | reverse complement strand
TTGTTAAAAAAAAAGTGATGGTTTTCTGTATATCTACATGCAACAAAATTGATCCAGCATAGCTTCAGAACTTGGCCTGATCCACAGTTAATCCAGTGTCAAAGCCCAAAGTTTTCTCATGTCTTAGCAGCTGACACTCAAATCTTCCAGATCATCTGACCCACTGTCTAGACAGGAGACAGCCCGACAGCTGAGAATAACTCAATTCCCTCTCTCCTAACACATCATCCATCCATCCTTCTGTCTCAAGTGTGGATGCAGGGGGGATAAAAGAGTGCACCGCCAACTTCATTAAACTGGTGGATTGATGGTTTTTAGAAAGAAAATTTGATCTCTAGTGACTATTGTTTCCAACAAAGGGAGGAGATGAGGTGGTATTGGCAGGAAAATGGGCTTTCAACTGCATAATGCAAAAGAACACGGACAAATCCTCTCAGGCATCACATAAGATGAAAACACAGTGACTGAGAGAAAGATAGGAAAGAAGGAGGAGCGGGAGGAAGACAAGGCTAAATAACAGGTGTTCGCCAAGAAAACATCTTTGTCGTGAGGAAATGAGCAGCGAGGGGAACTGAGAGAGGCAGCAAGAGAGGGTTGGAGAGGAAAGAGACTGTTTGAGGATGGCTATCACCAAGTCCAACAGAGAAAGGAGCAGATTAAACAAAGAGAACAGAGAGAAGGTGAGCAACGGACTGAAGCAAAGTAGAAAATAGGCAGCCTGAATGCAATGACAGAGACAGGAAGACATAGGGAGAAGAGGAAAGCCAACACCAAGTTGCCAACTCTCTCACAGCTATCAAGGGGTGTAATGTTGAACACACTGTTATGATGCATGAGCTCAGTGGCAGTAAGCGGTTCTAAAAACCAATGGCTGTGTAATGCTCGTTAATGTGGCCATTATGGTGTCGACAACGGTGCTTTGCACTGCAAGAGTGTTATTTAGAGCTAATGGGCACGGCCTCTGAGTGCTATTATGAAGTTAGAGTTCCCTGCAGCTTATCTCATGCTATACTGGGAGGGCGGGGTAGCCATGACACATAAGCACCTGCCTGTCAAATCAGAAAATTAACAGAGTCGGTACAAGGCCTGTGATGTCATGGATAGTTCAGATGTTGGACAGCACTCACAGACAGTTCTCAACAGGTCAATGATAAAAAGATTACACAGGTTATTAGTGTGTGTGCAGTAGTTCATTCTGAGATCATCACCGCTGGGACCATATTTTTTCCAAGCCCTACTAATGGTACATGCACCCTATAACTATGTTGCCTTCGAGGTCCGCTACCTTGCAGATGGCCTACAAAAGTCTGTTTTCTGAAAATATAACATCTGATTTCAACTCTTGACGGACTCATTTTGTGTTTTGTGCTCTAGCCAGTAGCATTTCCACCACCTTGTTTCCTCTGATTTTGCAGGTAATTACAGGGCTAAGGATTTCATAATGACTTGTAGTACACTTAACATGTTGTATCTAGTTATATATTGTAATCAAATAAGAAGTTGACAATAAGTCTAACACATAACCTCCCATAAAACCAAAGCATAACATGTTAATTAATGAGATTTAGAGGTGCTGATATGTAAATTTTATTACCTTTGCTCAAAGCCAGGCTAGCTGTTTCCAGTCTTTATGCTACGCTAACTCACCCTCTGATGGCTGTAGTTTAATAGTTACAGTACAGTCATCAGAGTGGTATCGATCTTCTACTCTAACTGTCAGAAAGAAAGCAGATAAGCATGATTCTCAAAATGTTGAACTACTGTATCCATTTACTGCCTCATCTTATCAACACTACTGAAGGGCAGAAAATTAGCTCAGTTGCTTTTAAAATGATCGAGCTAATTTAATGTTGATGGCTTTATTTTTTGTCTGCACTAACCTCCCTGTTTTTCACCAGAATGTTCAACAGGTAAGTGTGAAAATTAATCACTGGCAAGTTCTTGAAATAGAAAGAGGGCACATTTTCTCCAGCAAAAATGTGTAAAACACATGGAGTATCTCTCAGGCTACCTACTTTAATTGCATCAGTCTCATTAAGAGTCTACATTTATATTCACAAAAGGTGCATATGCTAATTCAAAAGGTTTACAGCTCAGGCTTACATTTCATCACAGTTACCAGCTCATTACAATGGAATCTGCACTCAAAATGGCTCCCTTTAAAGTTCTCTCTCAAACTTTCAGCCTGGGCTAAGCTGAGGGCAAACGTCTAGACAGTGCTTTGCTTAAGGTGCAAGTGATTAGGCAACACAAGGGACTGAGGCTATGTAATTCCCCAGGTTCTTGCCTATAGGGACATGCAGAGGATGTTAGAGAGGCAGGGACCCAAATTCGTAAAAGGCGACTTTTTCAAATAATTGAATAAGTATACGGCTGGAATGACTACTTTTGGGACACTGTTCATATTAAAATTAATGTATTATAATGTATACAAACTCCTGACTGAGGTTGGTTCAAAAATTGCTACATGACAGTTAATTAATGATACATGCAAAGAGATTAAGTATATTTCAGCAAATTATCCTCACATGTTAACCAGCCCAACTCTTACCTAGCCCGCAGACTGACATTTTCAGTGGCAGAAGCTCAGTTTAATACTGCTGACAAAGATGCACTTCCTCTGGTTGCATGGCCACCTCTCTCACCTCCATATTTGTCTTGTCACCTCTCCATAAGGCGTAATTGCTTCAGTAATAACAGGCAATCAGAAGATGCTGATATCGTATGGGTAAGATACTACCACTATGTGCCAACAATTTAGTTCAACATATCATATAATACTGAGGCTTGGAAGGCATCATGACCATAATTCTAAAAAGCAACACAGCATTCCAGGTAAGGCATTTTAGACATTGGTGTACTTATTTTTTGATTTAAGATGAAGATTTTAACAGTTAACATTCCTTCATTTGTTACAAGGCATTTTTTTATTTATTTAAAAAAATGCACTTTCTCTCTAGTAGTCCAAACGGCAAGTGCTCAAGCACCCTCTGCACGTGCCACTTGTCTAGTCTCTGGGGTTCTCTAAATCAGGTCTGTGGAGGTTTCGCGCTATAAGGCTGCCTACAGCTCTGTCTCTCCACCTACTGATAACAACACGTCAATCTAACACACATCTGACAAATGTCACTCATCGTTATTATGCCTGTTGTGGTTACAGCTTTTCATTTTGTGTGTGTGAGCGAGATATGTCAGCCGTAGGTATGTGCACTCAGCCAACACAGCTTCTGTTCATATCTTCCTGCAGTGATGCCTGAACTGTCATTGTAATGTTTGTGACATCAAGTGGACAAAGTTGAAATTGCAAGTCCCTTCATCCAAGTTGATTCTGTGACTTTGCATGAACATATAACTGACATATTGTTCAGACTGCTCTGACCAAAAATAAGCCTATATGCTTTGTGTATGCAATGCCTTGTTAATGGCCAATCAACACTCTGAGAATGCGTGTCGTGCCCTACCACCGCAGGCATTTTACAAGTGCTAATGGGCAAACAACAGCTCCCCATGCCAAAAACTTTCTACTCAGCATTTCTTTAGGTGGAAGAAAATTATATAAATTAACACCCAGATACACACTCTCCTGGGAAGACAAAAAACAGGTGCAAATCAATACAGTGTGTCTCACACTATATTTATGACCATATTTCAACTGTGAATATACATCATTTCTTTTTATAACACAATAAGGCAAAAAAGGGACATCAAATCAGCCAACTTACTCTATCATCCAACAAAAAACATGGAAAATGAATTCCATGTGATGAAACTGAATACAGTACGTCACCAATTATGCAAGTTCAAAGGCTCTTCCTTCACCTCTAACCCTTTCATCTCAAGTCATTCAAGTCACATGATAAAGAATAATAGATTAGCCTTTGATATATATAAAAAACCTAATTCAATACCTCATTGTATCATTCAAATGTAGCTTGTTTGATGTAAGGCAGGGAATACTAATACAATATGTGCACTCAGACGTGTGTCTGTTAGAGTGTTTGCCCATTAATACTTTACAAAGGCACCGCCTGAATTCACTCAGTAGAGCAACACAAACTGGAGTTTTCTTTTCCTTCGCATCTGTGCGTACGTGCATTTGCATTGTGTGCACATGTCTGTTGTGCACATTATCTATATGTGTGTTTTGTTTGTGTGTGTACAAGTATGCAGCTCCCACTGTGCAGTAAGTGTCAGGCGTAAAAGCACAATCACGTGTAGTCCTGTGCCCTTGCTCCCAGGTCATTAATATTTAAAGGGAAAATGATGTACCATCACACACACACACACACAAACTAGAAGTTGGGGATGGACCCAGAGGTATGGATACCCTGAGGCATTGTAACTGTTCCACTCAGTGATCCTGGAGTGCAGAAGCAGTAGGAGAGAGGCATCCATCTCTTTCTACAATGATTTACTAACACACTGTATCTCTGTTGCCACGGCTCACACAACCATGCCAGCACACCCAGGTATGCATGACGAGAAAATACAAGTGGAAAGTGCGGTGAAAAAACTGTCTGAAAAAGGATTATACACGGTGAACAGTTCCACACATTCACAAGAACAGAGTGACAAAATGACAAAAGCATGACATTGTGGAGCAGATTTTATAGTAAACAACAGCAGGTTGATGTGTGCTGAAACACTAAACTAGATTTCTTTGCCCAATAATGAAACACAGTTTGTCTGTCGCTGAGTTCAGCAAATCACACACCAAACTAAATCTACTGCTTTTATCGGGTCTCTGTGCTGTCTGTCTTTCTCTACCAGCAGACACACTTTAATGACACTGTTTGTGGAAAGATTTAAAGTCCATCTTACAGGTGCTCAGAAAACTCCCAAACACACAAACATACATACATACTGTATGTATGTGTACACATATAAATGCAGAGTTGGCATGTTACTCTTCGTCAAGTACTATACTGCACTTAATTTGGAAGTACTTATAGTTACTTTGAGTATTACTATTATGTGCAACTTTCTACTATTGCTGTACTCTACATTCATCTAATGGTTACAGATACTAGTTACTTTGCAGATAAAAGCATAAAGGTTCATTTAATGTGACACATTGTTAAAGGTTAAACGACCCAGTAGTATATAAAGTGGTTCCATTTAGCCCTGCATGTATCATTTACAACATTAAAATGCCCACTTACACATTAATGAACTAGATAATTTGACACACATCATGCCTTATAATGAGACCTACCTTTACATTAGACACTCTAATGAAAGTGTCCCAAACTGCCGGCCCTCCACCCCCCTCCTCTGGCCTGTGACATAATAATCTAGCCCCTAAGATATGAATATTTTTTTCTAGTTGTTTCATATCAATTTAAACTACCTCTTCGTATGCAATTAAAATAAAAAGACAAATCTTTTTTTTAAAAGGTATTTTGTTTGGTGCAAAATAAAAGATCATGCTAATGCGTGCAAAGGGCTGATAAGAAAATTATACAAAATGATGATATAAAAATATATTCAAACTGCTGTTTGCAATTTTTTGTAAAGTATAATGTTACTAATGGAAATATTTTCAGAATATTGTGCTTTCTTGTAGTACTTAAACACTGAAGTGGCCCTTCTATGAGTTGACAATACAAGCAGTGGCCCCATGCCAATTTGAGTTTGAGACCCGTGCTCTAGTACATTTTCATGCTAATACATACATACTTTTATTTATTTTTATTTGACATATTTTACAAGTTTGAATGAAATAATGTAATGTGTGTATATAATTTCATATTTTATACATTGCATTGATAATGACACGTCCATGAAATAGGAGTATTTTTTCAACTTTTTATGAGAGGATAGCTTTCTTTTTGAACATTCATTCCCTAGAGGTGCACACAAGCCCAAGTCGTAACCAACACATGTCTAACTAACCCTGTGAGCTTAACTAAACTTGGCAGAACCCCAATTGAGACAAAAACATTTTATTTATCCTGAATGCTACTGCAGTAAAACCAAACAGTGGACACACATTTTGTCTTCTCTCAGACAAGCTAGTTTGTTCTTTTGCCCACAGATGTGAAATCTGTGAGACACAGACACACAAGTGGACACCGTACATTTCTCCTGTAGAGTATTCTTAGAAACAGATGACTTCTATTTATTAGATATTATCACATTTTACTTCTGGTAAGACTTCACACTCTGATTTAGACTTTTCCAAATCCAAAAATTACAGCACTAAATCTTCATTCACACACAACACTACAAACACTAATACTAATAGAATATGATGACAGAGAGAAGAGCGTTTTGTGATAAATGAAAAAAAATAAGATTTTGATGAATGGAGTTTACTTATAAAAGTAAGTCTGACAGTAATGGGCCCCAACATGTAGCAGCCAGTAATGGGACCTGCTGCCATTTACTCCTCTTTCAGCCAGCATCAATAATGTAACTCCATTTACACTATGGCTTTTCTACAAAGGCTGGCTACTGAGAAGGGTTTGTCTCTTTCCATCAGTGCTCAAGCTTAAAAGGTGAGAGTAGCGTGCGGGGATGTGTGTTTGTGTGTGTAGGACAGTGTTGGATGAGGTGAGATCTTTTGTAACTGTGAACTCAGAGGTCAAGCATGACTCATGAGATAAGTGCTGCTGGATTTGGAAGTGAGAGGAGGGGAGATTCAGAGGTGAGATCTGAATAGGAAATTAGAAAACCATGTGACTGCTGTGATGGGGGAACTAAGCTGTTTGTGCGTATGTGTGTGAGGGAGAAACAGAAAAAGTGAGCATCAAAAAGCATTTATCATTGAATGACTTTCAGTAATAGTAATAACTGTCTGTCTGTTAGTTTCTCATCAGTGTCAGTCCTTACTCTTAGCAAACTATACCAAGTCTTTAAGGAGAAGTGAGCAAACAAAAGTGAAGCATCAGGGTAATGCCTATTCTGAAAGGTTAGCAAAGTCTCACATGATTCCTTATTTATCCCAACTTTCATTACAAAGCCAATCATCTTTGCTATGGTTGCCTGATTTTATCATTATCAAGCAATTGTTCCCATCTAGGAACTCATCAAAGAGGTTAAACAACAAATCTACTTTTCTTTTCGGGTGAAAATAGTGCTGAAATGAACTAGCAGGTATGTTTGTGACTGAGTCATTTGAATGGGAAAAGCACCGTCTACTGGCCACATGCAGGAACAGCAACACGCTGGATGGAGGCGGTGAGTCGGGTGTTCTGTGGATAGTTGTGATTATTGAACACGGAAGGCGCTTGAACACTAAGAGTGCATGCAGGCTGCAGAGAAAGTCAGAGTTTGTTCACAATGAAATACAAGCACATTTGCTTGTTTCATTTCAAAGGAATTAATGAGTCACTTAAAAAACTAAGAAACAAGCCAAAGTGTGAAAATAGGGTGCCAATAAAAAAAAAGAAGAAAAAAAAGTTATTGACAGAGATTTTTATTCAGCACTTCCCCTTCCAAACCCAAATAAGTGTATTTGAATTTCTGTTTTTATAGTTATATAGGTATAACCATTTGTTTATTCGAGACTTAACAGGGAGTTTGACCTCTCTGAGGTAAAATTGACCAAAAACAAAAGTAACTATAAGTCTCTACGAAGATAACCAAATGCCTTTGTGTATGAATTATTATTGAATGATGAGATTTGTTAAATAAAATTAATATTTGTATCTCTAATAACATAAAATTTAGTAAAAACCTTATTTAGTGTAGTAACAATGCTTTATGCATCAAATGTGCAGGACCAGTTTGTAGCAAAGAGAAAGGTTACAACTCCAGTACTTTTCTTCATGTTGTCAGAATATGCAATTATAATCTTTCAATCATTGTTATTATTTTTACACCCCAAACAATGAAGAAGTAAGGTCAGTGTCAACAAAACAGCTAAATCTTTAACCACACGTAACAACTCTATAAAAAAATAGAAACTGAGTTAGCAGATTGTTTTTTATGTTTATTCTAATTTCCAAAGAAGTGTTCCGTACTATATTGAGACTATCAATAGAAGTGAACACATTAAAGCTAAGGCGGGGTGATTGAGGTAACTGTTTGTTTTTTCCCCTCTTGATTATTACCATATAATTAATGTACTGCATTAGGATAATAATGTGCTGATACTCAGTTTTCATAGGGAATAAACAAACCAAAAACTGCCAGTCTGAAGTTACAAGTCTGATAAAAAACATCACTTTGTACTGCCCCACACATCTCGTACAAAGGTACTCTATTTGTGATTTGTTATCGGTCATTGAGTCTTGGTAGAGGGGTGTGGATTCATCCCCCACCGGGCTGACCTTAAACAGTTCTGAAATAACCTGTGTGCTTCGTGGATTCACTGGCTCTACTCGCGTTTTTATGAGACAACTATGGTATTTCATTGGTAGGGCTAAATACAGCATGATTGGATCAGGATTGGCTGACACTAGTGTGTGTGTGTTTGTGATCTCTGCGGAGCGTCTGTGGATGATAGAGGTCAGTGACACTGCTTGTTTCTTGCTGGGCATGAGCTCGCAGAGCAGGCAAACGGGTGGAACAAAGGTCTATGAGAACAACTTGCAGTTTTCATCTGTCTATCATCACTTCACTCCCACATACACAAGCACAGTCATGGCCTTGTTGTGTATGTGTGAGCAGAACTCCTTGGATTATTAATCTGCTCTATATTATTAACAACATAATGATTTAATTTCATGTTTTTATCTTTTTTTCCTCCAAAACATCCCTCTTGTCGATGGTGTGGCTCTCATCCGCATGTTATGTTCTATATTCTTATGTTACTCTTATTCTTTATTTGAAAATACTTTCTTTATCACCATCTGTTGTATTCTCAAGTGGCCCGACTATATATGAAACATCCCAAATAAAATCAGGGCTTTAAAGTGCAGTTTAAATTTCCAGTCTTGGCCGACAGCTGTCATATGTTTGCTTCTCCTTTCAGACAGCACGCAGGGTATAAGGCGGCAAGGGGACACTGGGCTTCCATTACCTGCATTAGTGGCTTTAATCTTGCCTGTTACATGATCTCTTTTGGATATGATGAACCACAAAATGTAAGACAAGCAGGCTAGAGATATGCCGTTTTACTTCATCCCAATTATACACTGAAAAACATACTATTTAACCGTAAAAGTGCTCCAGTATGTGTGTATTACAATAACTCTCAAATTAACAGTGATTTAATGGTGTGATTATCGAAAAACTAAAGAGACCACAGTAAAAATCATGGTCTCAATTTCGGATAATAGCTATTCTTACCGCCAGGTGCTAATGTCCAGTGTGTAACATTTAGGATGATCTATTGGCAGAAATGGAAAATAATATATGTATGTTTTCATTAGTGTATAATCACCTGAATATAGGAATTGTTGTGTTTTCCTTATATTGAGCCGTTTTTTATATTTACGTAGAGGGTCGCCTTCTGTGGAGGCTGACTGCGTTTCTGGGTTTAAGAGCAACTGTAGTTTCTCCTACACACTTCACAGCTCGTTTTCATTCCAAGGTCGTCAAATACTAGATGCCACTATATCTTTGTCCTTTAAAATTATATTTTAATGTTTCTCTCTTTTGATATTTGTTTATCCTCTGTCTGTCTGATCCCTTGTGTGTTTCTTTATTGTATGGCTTTGCTAGAAAGGATAGAAAGGCCAGGTGTCATTTTTCCTTCATGTTTTCAACCACTTTTAAAAGGTTTAGCTAGAAGAAGAGAGGCATCTTGTTTGGCAGAAAATTTATAATTAAGAGCAACCTATTAATCTTTTCCGCAGTGGATGTATTATTTATGTTACTAACATCTCAAAATGAATGTGGTAATGATTTGTTTTAGGTGGGATGTTTTCATGTAACAACTTTAATGATGCAAGATGATTAAAAACATTTTTAGCCTCGTTGACCCTTTCAGATTCAGCAGTGTATCAATCATTACAAAAACATGTTGCGCAGGCACAAACACTACCTACAAAACAGAACTTTGAATTCTAGTCACGTTGCCAAGGTTTGGCAGAATTGCAGAGGCCTTGCTGCCCAATTGTGGGCAAACGTGTATAAAATGATGCACAAGACATCTCGCATATTTCTCTATTTGATTTAATGTTGGTGATACCTGTAATGCTTTTTCAGTGTTCTTTTAGTTTTGTTTTTTCACCTTTATTTATTCAGGGGGGTTCATTGAGATCAATGCTCTCTTTTCCCCCAGACTGGTGGGGGATTAAATCAACAACCTTCCAGTCACTATCTTGTTTCACCAACCTTGAGGCCACAACTTTTTAAAGGCAGTGTTGTTCTGCATGTGTTGGGAGAGAATATATAATATATTTTCATGTCAAGTGTGAATATTACTTACTTAAGTAGTTGAAGTTTGTTCAAGGGAAAAGTTATCCTTCAAAATACTGTAGTGCTGCTTTAATTTTATTATATTTATTTATTTTATTTTTTTTACATATTTTCAATATAAGATGACGTCTTTCTGCTGTAGCATTTTCCCCCACAAATTTACAAATTGATACTTTTACAAAATAATGAACAAGCATGTTGGCACCCTATGCTTTTCAGAAATGGAGATTTGCAGCCATGGAGAATAATCTGGATCCAGGGTATATGAACATACACATTCACACACAAACACACAGCATTGTGAAGCTTTTACCTTCCACACATGAGGGTCTGGCTCTGGTGGTGCCAGCGACCTGCCCAGGGAAACAGGAACACTTGACGGTTTGAGAGCGCTCCTCAATCTTATTCTTATTACAGCAGCGATGGATGGCCACCACCTCACATGTCCCCTGCTTCACCTGGTACGAGACTGAGAGAGAGAAGGAAAAAGGAGAGGAGAGGGGGGATGATTTGAAATTCATCAACTTTTATGATGGCTTATTGGTATTTTGACTTTTTGTTGCTCCAAAAATGTTGTTTAAATTCAGATAAATGTGTGCTGCAAAAAACAATCAAATATACACCACAATGGCTTCTCTGACAAATCTACTGAAATATTTACTTTTGTATAAACTCCTCAATTTATTCCAGTCTCATACTCTTTGATTCATAAGTAAACACTCTTTAGTGATACTTTGCTTTTATTCTCAGCCCAGTGCCCTCATTAACTTAGACACAGAGGCAGCTCTGTTGTTGTCATTGTGTGCAGGAGGAAAAAAACAGCGAGAGCAGGAAATGTTGAAAAAAAAAATTCTTTGGACTGTTTTCAGACACAATAAACCACTTGATCCAAGCAGAACAGACATGGACATTTTATGAGGGGGTCATGTGGTAGAGCAACCCACTAATAGGATACACCTATGTAGGAGATTGTCCTATCGTCTCCACCTCTGCAGGAGACCTTTATTGGTTTTCTAACATCAGGCTCATCATATAATCCTGATTTCTTCCCCAACACAGCTAGGGCCTCTCTCTGACCTTTGAAGCTCAGGAAGTGAGGTGAGAGTTGGCGCCTGGAGTCTTCTCTGAGGTGCCCTGGTTTTCCTTCTCGGTTCACAGATTGGATCTTTAAGTGTCAATCTACCCATCCTTCTTCTTCTTTCCAATGAACTCCTCCACAGAACAACACCAACTCTTTGGATAATTAAGTGCTTTTGCTTGTAAATTAGGACCACGTAACCTGGAATGTGGCCACCAGTCTTCTTTTGATCTGACAGACTCATCCCCAGAGAGAACCACCCTCCTGGAAACACATCGTCTGTGTGTTAACTCCCTGCCCTCATTGTGTGGTTTTACGATGTTTTTTCTTTGTGAAAACATGGTCCTCTCATTCTACAGCAGAAACACATATGGGAATTTGATTTTTAAATAAAAAAGTGCTAAAGGTAAATATTTATTTCTCCCTAAGTACAGATTATCACACAGCCAGGAGGAGATTACAAAAGTAAGCTTGTTTGGTGTTTCTGCGCCAAATTTGTTGAAGTTACAAAACCATGTCTAAAATGTCTGAATGTTTGATGGAGCCACAGTGCCTCTTTTGGTAAGAATCTGTATAGCATAAGGTTTTTCAAACGAATGGTTTTAACATTTATACACTAACCTTTTCACGAGTGAATTCGGTTAAGTATGTTAGTCATGTAAACAATGTATTAAAGTCATGATGGATTTTTGGTAAAACGGTGAATTATTATCTCAAACTTTAAGAAGTTACGAATATTCAAATCAAAGAAGCCACTAGGAAAGTGAAGCGCGGTTCCGGGTCCCCTAGGATCAAGCGATATAAGACTCTGGTCACTCCTTCTTCGGATCACTTTAGCTTTAACTTAACTTTTTAAACTTTATCTCACTTCTTCTTACTTTCTTTTCTTTTTCATTTTGTTTCGTTTATTTTTCTTATCTTATGCTTAGCGCTTCATTCCAGTTTGTTTTTCGTATCCTCTGATAATTAATCACTTAGTTAATACTGATTTCAGTACTTTTATTATTTTGAAAGCCTCCAGAAACCGCGAGAATCAAAAGTTTATAGTCTAAGTTTATATATGTATCGCAGATTATCGCCTATTTCACAGAACGTGAACTAATTCAATTTCTTGGATTTAGTGACGACGGAGGTTCGCAAGGCCAGCGTTTGTTCCCCGTTAGTATAGACGAGAGTAGGATTAAGTCCCATCGAGAGCTGTGGACCACCACTCTTTGAAGTTTGAAAGACTGCCTAACCCAGAAAGCCGCAGCGGTCACTGCCTCAGGAAAACACGAACTGTTCCAGCCGGACAATCGTTGTATTCTCCCAGCCATATTGCCCAAAGGATCGACCGTGCAAATTGCGCACAGGGCCCCCAGGAGAATGGGTACTCGTGGTGATACGTTTTTTGGACTGGGAATTCTGAACCGCAGCCTTGCAGTACCAGCCGGAGGAAGAAACCTCCTGAAGTCCTCCATATCTACGACAAAAGGTAGGCTTAAACTGCACACACTGCTGGGTTCACACACCATGAAAAGAGTTTGGTGTCGCTATGAAGCTCTGGTCAAGCATCGTCTTAGCTTAGAGGTTTTTCCTTTTCATTAGGGGTCTGGTAAACTTTCTAATTACTTCCGTAAATTTTTAAATTCGCCACCGATTATACAAAAATTTCATCATTCATCATCTTCTGATCATCCAATATCATAATTCATTATTTTGTCCCACGGTATTCCTGTTGTTGTTGTTGTGTATACATATCACTCCCATTTCATTATCCATTCATGCCTACACTCATTGATTATTTATCAATAAACTAATATATATTTAACCATATGTCTGAGTCTGTGCAGTCGCAGGTTTGATTTTATGCGGGGAAATCGAGGAATCGTGTAAAAGAAATCACTACTTCAGAACATGAGATTGAATATAGAATATGAGATTGAATATAGAATTTGAAATTGAATAAATTGATTTGATTAGATCTGTGGAATAATTTCCTCCAGATTATTCCAGTAGCTAAACAACGGAGGTGGTGTCCCATTTACGAGTGTATTATTAATCTTCAGTGATTAATTACCTTTATTATTAAGTAGTGTAACCCCTACACAGTTGAGCAGGAAAACATGTAACGCTGCCTTGGCTGTCCTGCTGAGTGACACACACATAAAACTTTGACTCACTCACACATAGACAAAGCATTTGTGGCAAAATGACAGCCGCCCTGTGGCTTTCTGTTGGAGTTATATAAGAGTGACAGAACACTATTCTCTGTTCTGAGTTGTCTTCTAACACCATCACACTCGCCTTCTGATAGATGTACTCACATGCAGGCAAGCAGGCACACACACAAATACACACATTTACACACACTCACAGCTCTCATTGTGTCTGTCATGTCAACCCTTTGACCCTTCACAAACTCAGAGAACAGGAACAAACTTGCATCTCACCTTTTTTCTTTAAAATAGCTGATTTTGGTCCAGCATGAATTCAAGAAGAAAGATGCAGTGCCGTGCTTCTGTTTGATAACAAAAACATGAGTTTATAAAGTAGCTTCATGTAATGCAAGCTGTCTTAGTTAGCAAAAGTACAGTACTGGCAGCACAAGGCAGCTGTTGTAAATAGCAGCTTGTGAATGTGTGTAACAGTATATAAAATATAAATGTGCTTTCTGAGTTGCATGTGAATTAGAAAAACAGTGGCTTTGAAATTTGTGCCAATTTATGTTTTGTTGAACTGGAACATAAGTGCCTTCCACAATAAAGGCAGAACCGTATGTTCTCTTTTCCGTCCTATGAAACAACAACGTAGAAGTACGCTGGGTTCTTGTTATGCCTTCCTACAGAATATACTGTATTTGAATAAATTGCTTCTGTGTGGTGGTTGCATGTGTTCCCTGTGGGTTTCCTCCAGGAGCTCTGGTTTCCTTCCATTTACCTTTCATGTTTCTGTGTTTGCAATGACAGCAAACATTTTGTGTAAAATGTGTTTTCTTTCATTGATGTGTTTTTGTGTGTAATTTCACACATTTATGATTTAGGGGAACAGAAAGCTGTTTCAGTACAGCTAGTAACTGGCACTGATGCTGCAATAGGACTGTCACAATGTCTCGTACACATTGACACAAACGCACACACAAATCAAAACATTAAGATAAGCATCCATGAAACTCAAATGTAACTTATGGTGCCCTTCAATAAATGCCTCCATACAAACATATCATTCCCCCACAGGCATGAGTGCCTCCATCATTTATTCACACATATCCTCAGTATGTGCGCTTATCAGTGTGTATCTTATCCCTGGGGTGGTTTTCTTCTGCTATCATGCCAATAACATCATGCCATGTCCTATACAGCAAAACTAAAGATGTGCGAAAAGCCTTTAACATGTGTCCACACACACACACACACACACACACACGTTCACACACATTAGGTTACATAAAATGAAATCTCCTGTCCTGCATTACTTACCAATTACTGAGGAATAGTTTAAAATTTTCTTTGAATCAGCATGGACTGGGTCAAAATAAAAAAGTACAGTCTTGTATGTCTAAGGCTGTCAAATTAGTCAGGCAGTTGACTTCCAAACATATAAACAAAAGTCTATGTTCAAAGGGCGTTCGTATAGAAAAAAATTAATTATTAGAAAACGGCTTCACATGGACAAAGATATGACATTTGGTCATTTGGTCACTAATGGCACAACAAAGAGCATGTAATGATGTAGCATGTATGTAGAGCTGTAACACTAGAACAGCCAGGGGTTTTTAATGTCCAAGCAGCTGGTGATTTGTTTATTCTCAGCATGGAGGATGGCCCAATGCTAAAACCGTAGTTCTGATTATATAAACTTTACTTCAAATTAACCGTAGCAGCTAAGTGCAGTGCAGTCAGTGCAGGTTCATTCCTCAGTCACATTACCTACTCCACTCCCAAACATCTGTCCACTCCCAAACATCTGTAGTAAAAGCTATTTCTGTAGTCATGTCTATCCCTAAAATATTTTGTCACAGAGGTGGTTTGGTTGAAGGATTTGATGATGAGGAATACTACAGACAACTGTGTGTCTATGGTCCTCTTGTTTCCATGACTTGACGTTGCTACTTACTCTATAAGGTATATAGGTTACAATTTAAGATTGAGTATCTAGTGTATATATATATTATAGATTCAAGACAAAACTGACAGACTCTCCTTCACTCATTGCACTGAGCAAGTCTAATGTCTGATTTGTATTCATAACTCTTATGCACATTAAAGGTTAGCCATTGACTTACGATGCAACTCTATTACGCACGATATAGACAAAGACTCTTAGAATTAAAAGCACAAAAAGGATTCTATAGGAGTACATTTTACCCATTGTCAGTTTAAATGTAGGCAATAATCAAAGCACTGACAGTTTCAACACCAAACTTCACCAGAAGGTATTAAGATTGTATAAAGACAAGTTAAGAGGTTTAAATTGATTTTTACGGGGATGTCTAGCTTGTTAAATGATATTTCATATGCTCACAAAATTTGGCATACACTCACTGTAAAGGCTTTAAAAGTATCAGTTAAAAAGCTGATCCCAGATTTATATATGTAGGCATTAGTTATATACATTTATTTATTTATTTTTTTTAAATGGTATCTGAGGGATATAAGGAGAAAAAAAAATCATGAATGGCTATAAACCATTACGACTCTCTTACATACACACACTCACATCGTACAGAGTATAAAGATGTGAATTCATTCACACCCTTGACACTTAATCAATCACTCTGCTGGAAGTGTGAGTGTCTGAGGGTCTGCAGATGTTCACGGCACTGTGAGGAAGCCTTGGTTAAAGCAGTCAGCAGACAGTTATTGCCCCATTAAGTATACAGGCACACACACAAACACACACATGCTACAAGAGAAACACAGATGCACAACAACGCAGTGTGCAGGCCTGTGATAAGAACAATGGCTCTTGAAAAATGAGTGTAAGAATGAAAGGACGAATGAACACAAGTAAATGACGCGTCTTTGACTAAGCCTCGAGGATGCATTCCCTAAAGCAGAACCGAACATGGCTCGCCTACTTGTTCCTTTGCGCAAGGAAATTGTTTTTGTAGCTGTGCAACTGTAACTGTATTGTAAAATACTGCGACAGATATGCAAACAATCAGTGCAAACACGGAGATACCAGCAACTCAATTTGCTCGTCTGTCATATTCCTCTACAAAACGAAACAAATATACTGACTGAAAATGCTTACCTCAGAGCAGTGAATGGTTTCTAATCTGAGCTTGCTCACGCGTGAGCAAACAGGTTTTTAAGAGTTAGAATTTTTTTTTAATGCTAGTTCAGATTTATTGCATCCTCATACAGTGAGGAGTGACAGATGGGAGAGAGTGCGAAGATGACACGCAAGAAGGGTCGTGAGTCGGATTCATCCCATTATCCCCTGGCATTGTGAGTACCTACTATCTGCTTTAGCCTGCTGAGCCGCCATGACATTCCTGAGAGATATTTTCTGTGTGTGTGTGTGTGTGTGTGCGCGCTGAGGTGTCATGATGAGTTGTATGTTTGAGTGAGTCTGTGGCTCATTGCACAGTGTGACTCAGGGTTTGTTAGCAGCATGCCTCTCAGACATGTGAGCCTGCCAGCAGCTGAGCAGTGTGTAGGCCAGCTGTGTGTGTAAATAACTTTAAAGCTACATGTACTGCATGAAGATATGCCTGCATGTGTGTGTGAGTATGTGTGTGTGACTCTGACACACCTCTCTGCCTCCACCTCTGCTAATTAAAGGACGAATTATCCTGCTGGTTCACTTAGTCATCGTCTGTCCTCTCTCTTCTGAAATATAGAAACAATCTTGTGAAATTAATTTTAATCAATGCTTCACTAATGTGCCACAATAATGTTTTTGAGTTCAAATATCCTTATTTGGGGGCTTTTCCAGGTAAACATTAATAGATGTGATTGTTTGCGATTAAATAAGCATATGTTTCTGCAACAGCTTAAAGTATCCATGCCACCCTCTTGCCACCCCATGAATATATAGATCCCTCCTGGAAATTGGACTGATCTCCATGAAGCATTAGCTATATACATACATATCAGATTTTTTGTATGAGCCCAGGTGTCTTACAGGAAAGGATGAAGCAAATTATCACTACCTGCACTAGACTAAGTATGACTAGCACTTTGGCGATTTTGTTGAAAATGTGTGAGCCACATGATTTGGGAGAAGTGAAAATGTAGTGAAGACACTGGGAGTATACTGGATCTGGCGTTAGTTCAGGGGCTATCACAAAGTTCACA
>NW_023339740.1:7606307-7616591 GCF_004916995.1 Morone saxatilis | reverse complement strand
TTGATTAGATCTATGGTTTAATTTCCTCCGGATTATTCCAGCAACTAGATAACGGAGGTGGTGCCCCATTTACGAGTGTATTATTAATCTTCAGTGGTTAATTATCTTTATTATTAAGTGTATGTCCTACACCTAAATCCTTTTGAGTTCTGACCAGAACTCATTGCTGTATATATAAACACATATATACATATATAGAATGTGTGTGTGTGTGTGTGTGTGTGTGTGTGTGTGTGTCACACAGCCCTACATTTTTTATCTCTGTGTATATGTGTTGGCTACTTCTCATTTGTGTGTCTGTGTTCCTGAAAGTCATAATTCGTACAAGGATAATTGCTTTTCACCTGACTCCTCCAACACACAAACAGTGTCTAATCTCCCTTGATTATGTTCACACTTCCCCCGGGACCTTGGTCTGGTTAATTATAACATTGTCTTGACAGTAATGGGACAGAAGGGCACACTTAACTTAAAGTAAATTTTAAGACAAAGCTCTCTGCCTGGTGGCAAAACACGTCCTTATGTGTGTGATGTCACTAAAAGAATATGTTTTAAACAGAATTACTTTGTTCAGTCAAATTGTTTCAAATCTCTCCCTTGTATATCTTCACTTACTAAGGGAAATGTGTTTTTTAAACATGCTAGTCTCCACGTGCTAAAAGATAAATGTGGCTTCATAACAATAAAAAGAACTTGAAGAGACTCAGTCTCAGGCATCTGCTGCTCAGTGTGTTGAAGTATGGTCTGTTCAGATAAAATACAACAGCATAAGGATCCTGTGAGGATAATGTGTGAATAGGCTTATGTTGTATGTTAATCTATGCTAATGTTACATTTCACTCAGCACATTAAACCGATGAATCTCTTAGGATGAGGGTTTTGTAAGCACCTGGAGGAAGATGCGACGACCACAAATGTTGGGGAAAATGTTTAGTATATCTAATCTTTGCTTATGGCTTCTGAACAGATTCCAGCTGCCTTATCTTTGCTTTCAAAGCTTGTTGTGCACTCCTGAGAGTCTCTGGCACCGTTTTCCAAGCACAGCAAACCCTCATGGCGACATTGGTACCTATAAGCCTCTTTACAACCCTGGAAAAACCTTGGTTATACTGTACCATAAGCCCAGATTTCATTTATGTACGTGACTTTACCCAGACTCCCAAACTTTTCATGCTCAGCTGAATGAGCTTTGCAGGCAGACACAAAATTACACACACACACACACACACACACACACCCACACACACAGCTGTAAACACACAAACACAAGTGCCCACAAAGCGCACACACACTCTGCAGAGGGTTCCATTTCTGCAGGCCATGGCCCCTCTCATCCTTTCTGATTTAAAGTTTGTTTGTTCTCTTCTCCAGAGAGCCCCATCAATGATCCCAGGCTCTCTGAGGGCGCCCCTCCGCTATCATCCCTCCACTTTCATTTCCCTCACTCCTCTGTCTCAGGCTCTCCTGAGGCTGGAGCAGCTGCCGGATTACCCCCGCACACACACATGCACACACAAACACATAATGCCTCTATCCAACCTAAAATATAATAAAATAGAATAGAGCTCAATGGGACAAGAACTATCAATGTTGCTGCAATTCTAACAGCAATAAGCACAATGAAAGCACTGATTAACAATGTGGAAAAAAAAAAAGAAAGTCTAATTCAAACACAATCAAACTGCCTTTGTTTTAATCCGACGTGTGCCCTCATTATTATTATTCTGCACTGAGAATTAATTCCACTGTTAATGCAGCGTGGGGACTGGGTAAGACTGGTCAATGGGCTGCCCCCATCTCGGAAATAAGAAGCTTGTTAGTGAGAAGGAAAGAGAGAGAGGGAGTAACACAGGAGGAGGAGAAGTGGTGTCACAGGCAGCAGAGAGAACAAAGAGCGGCTGGCCTCCTGCTGGTATAATGAGGTCAGAAGGTTCACAGGTCTCCTCTCTTTATTGCCTACATCAGACCTGGGCCAGGCCAGTTTGTATTTTAAAACTGTAAAGCTCTGAGGGTGTGTGAGCAGTGGAAGATAAACCCACCAGAACTTTATTTATGTTGCTTTGCAGGCTAATTTAAAATCTGAAATATATATAAGTATGGGGTAAATTCAGGCTGGTGTATGAGGAATGCCTACAGGCTTGTCTCAAAGTGACTTTCTGTTTAACAGGTTGGAGGTTGGAGGTTTTTGGAGTACAATTGAAACTTAATGAAAAAAGAGAGTCCAAGGTGCTCTTTAAGCAAATATTTTAAAAGCATTACTTTCATGGTAATTTCAAAAGGACTCTCAAAACATCTTCAGTGTACATCGGATATTGCCTTCATCAGGGAGCAGCACAATAAACCGCATGCAGAAATACACTGATGATGATTTGTTGCCTTGGAATAAAAAGATGAGTAAAATATGACAAACTTGGTTCTTTTTGCAGTCAGCTAAATATTTCTGAAATGTCATCAAATCACTTTCACACTTTTCACAATTTAACGACTTCAGTAAGATTTATATCAGCCAGACAAGTTCAAGTCAATCATATGCAGCTATTAGAGTTGTCTTATTCTCCACTTTGCTGCGTGTGAGGCCACTTGATTTCTGAGTGTGAGTGCAGACATGATAACTAGCTGTGTGTGCATTTAAAACCCCCAAAAATGACTCATTCCTTCAGACCTGAATAATGAGCTACATTCAACTTATCACATTATATCTCAAAATATTGATTTGTTTATCCTCAGTGCAAAAAATCCAATAAAGGTGAGGTGGCAAGTTTATATGTGGTGTCACAGAATTGTGAGTAAAGAATAAAACTATAGTGTGTGTCTTAGTTACATTTGTGTTTTATAGCAATGACATCCTGATCGTCTCTGGCATTTTCTCCCATGCAGACAAAAGTTTCATCATACTGCCCCAATGTTCTGGAGATCCAAACACTTATTTCTGAAATATGTTAAAAGTAGGTGGATACATCAATATTAAATTACTGTATGTGATATGTTTGTGTGCTTGTGGGCCTAAGCAAATATCTTTCAAGGAACAGCACAGATATAAATTGTACCCTTGAGCATCCAAGGTATGTAATCAATCAATAGAGGTTATAGAGCCATACAGAGTTTACAGCCAAAATCTATTTCATGTGGGAGAAATGAACTCAAAATCCACCAACTCTTGTTGCCCGGAAACCAGAGGTGTAAAGCAATGTCTGGTCTTTATAGCAAACATTCTTGCAAGACTCTCATATTGTAATATGAATCATTTTAGTGCATGGTACACACATGTTTGGGGTGAATTACAGCACATAGATGTGGTTGGAGTTGCATTTCATATTCAGTTTAACAAGCCTATGAGCCTACGGCCACACTAGCAGCTATGTGAGTCTGTATCATGGACTGTATGGTCTATACGTAGGCAAAGCGGCACTTTGGGCTGAATTATGCTGATGTTTAGGTGAAACAGACCAATATCCGTTAGCGTAACTAAAAGGGAAAGTCATCAAAATTGTCTCAGTTTACACATTGGTGCAAAAATTTGATTTGTGTGTTTCATTCATAACATGTGTTTTGTGATCCGTGCAGCCATACAATCATACTAAAAAAATTGTCAACAGGTGTCATAAAAGAAACGTACGTATCACTGAGAAGTGAGTTTTTCAGCAACGAAAGCTAAAGTTGGGTCAATATCTAGTAGTAACCAAAACCAAAAATAATGAATCGAGTCCCAGACATCAGAAATGTTGTGTGGAGTGCAGACTGAAGTATTAGAGCTTGACTGTGAGCCCTCTCATTTTGGTCTTCCTCCACCAACCACACATTCAGAGCTTTGCTGCCTCTCACTCCTCATCTACTTAAGATTCATGTGTTGAGCAGTCAGCTTCCAGCTATATTCACATAATAACAGTGTATCTAATGTCTCAATGTTGCCTTTAAACCATTCTGTTATGGCCATCTCAATGTAATAGAGCCCAGCACACGCTGAGATGAAAAGACTTCTCAAGCATGGCTAAATGCTTCTATTCCCGCAGCAGGCAAAGGGAGTTGTGGGTGTTGGGGAGGGGGTGGGTGAGGGGGGCAACAGTAGCAGGGCAGCAAACAGACCAAGCTACCTTGAACTGATGGGTTAGTCAGGCGATTGATGTAGTCTGACAGACACAGGCAAGCAGGAGCATTGTGCAATTTATCAAAAAGCTGTGTCTTTCCCCTGTCAATACCCGACAAGCATGTCCACGGCTATGAAAGGCCAAATATCTAGCAAATCTGTCGGAGACGGCAAAGTCGACGTAGAGGGGACATGCTGCGTCTGTGTAGGAACACACTGGTAAGTTTCAAGAGAGCGAGATTACAGTGATCGGTTGTGGAACAAGGTGGGACACCATGTCAAACATCTTCCCATATCCTCTCTAATACAAATCAACATATTTACATATTGCACCAAGTTGTTGAATCACCTAATGTTATTATTTCTATCCCTTCCTCCTCTCTTTCTTTATTTGACCTCTTAGATCACTCATTGCCCTTCTTTCCCCTCCTCCACTTTGCTCCATCTCCCCCTCACCCTGATCCTACACAGCCCATCAATCCTCCTGACATTATCAGTGTTTAACAGGCCCACAGGCTTTATGCTAATTATCATAACAGGTTGCTGGTACGGCTGAGTACTCCTGCGCAACAAATCTATCCCCAGTAAAACCTGCTCTCTAAGACCTTGTTTTTTAAGGAGACATCTTATAAGCAGCCTCAGATAACAACACACTGACTGGTGTACAGAATGCTCAAATATAAACATGCATGGACGCACATGCACACAGTTGTGGCTACAACAAGCTTGCTTACATGAGTGTGACAGTAGCCCTTTTCATGCAGAAAGAGCTCTGTATGGTTTTCCACACATGACCCAAGAAGGGCACAAGAGGACCTGCTAACACTCCATAAATTCATGAAGAAATGTGTATTTCTGGAGATATCATTTGAGATCAACAATGCATTGAACCAAAAATGGGTTGGTTTGCTAGGCATGCTATAACAAGCTGTGGAAAGCTGCCATACAAACTATTAGTTTTGCATGGAAGTATATCCCTTCTGCAAGCTAGTGACTGAACTGCTGGTTGCAGATAATCCAATTTCAAACATTCAAACAAGAAAAGAAAAAAGGGCATATGAGAATTTCAGTGCTCTAGATTTAATTGTCAAAATACAGGAGAATGTTACTTAAAGCTGTAAGAGCACAACTGATCATTTCACCAGCAAAGTTGTTGGATTACCCTCACAGCTCCTGGAATGCAATTTATTGTGTGACCTGCTTATGAATTGTGCCGTGTAATTGTTATGAAATACAGTAAAAGAACAAATTAATAGAATTGAAGATTATATGAGTGTGCTGAAGTATTTGTTGCTGCATGTTTGGCAATATATTTCATAATTTTCTACACAGCACTGTTCTATTTGTGAGAGGACCAACTGTGAAAATGGCAGAGAGAGTAATGAATAGATTAGCTGATCATTTTTGTGTGCTGAATGTTTGAGTGTTGAAACGTGGACCTGGAGAGGGGAAAGCTCCTTCCTGTGAGATTTTTCAAGAAATGTTTTTTATTCATATATATTTATTAAGATGTATCCAGTACTTGCTATCTGCAGGTGAGAAAAAAAGTTAACAAAAATCTTTTTTTTTCCCCAACACATGTGCTGAAAATATAGACACATTATAATTGTAAGCAGGAACAGGTTAAGTGGTTCATTCTATATTTTTTATTCGCATGAGAGTGCTGTCAGAAAATAACAAGAAAGCAAATGTTATTTTTGTCCACATTTATTTTGAGTGACAACTATCAGTCATATTATATCTGTATTGTTAGCTGACATTCATTTCATCCATTCCCATTATACATTTGTTTTTTAAGTGAGTGTCTGTAAAAAGATAGATTGCCTCTGAGAATAACACTGAGTAAATCAGACTAAGATAAGAAAAAACATATAGTTCTAGAGGAACATTTTTTGACCTCTAGAGCCACCATGTGGCAGCAACTGGTACATCACCATGGATTAAACAAACACCCCACTGACCTGCCAACAAAACAGCAGCAAAAACACAGAAAACTTATCTAGCAGTCATAACGTACAGCCAATTATTTTTCAGCCTCAAACCGCTGTCATGTTGGTATTCACAGCCAACAAGTCCTAAACTTCCACCAATTAGAGTAAATCTTCTAATAAAAAGCACCAGTCAGTTGGGGAACGAGTCATCTTGTTTCACAGCGAGAGTGAAATAAGAAGGGGGCAGGCACCCATCCTGACCTTCACTATACACAGGGCCTGCAATTAGTAGTGTCCCTGCCGTAAGCAGGCTGCCTCCTCTCCGTCAAAAGGAAACTAATGCAATCACTCACTGCACAGACTGGATGCTGGTAGCATTTCTGTGGCACATAAAGGTCACCTTGCAAAACACGAGCAGTGAGAGTGTAGGAACCAATAGATAATTAAGGAAATTGTCATAATTAAGTGTGAGGAAGAGGTGACTTGGGAGGTTGTCGCCAACGAGTCCAGGCACAATAATGCTGTGACTCAGCACAACTGTCCCTGTAGCCAGCCCCTATGAAATATTAATAAGACTGTGTTGGTCATTTTTTGGTTGGGGGGAGTGGCATGTCTCCATGACTTATGGAAATTAAAGACAGAGAATAGATTTAGCTTGTGGGCCTCTATTAAGTCACGGCTGGCTATGGTTTCTATCTTTTTTTCATGGATTGCTCAGGGAATAAGTGAAGTGGTGCTTTGGTTGAAGGGGGTACTGCAGAGCTATGCATATTAATGTAGGCATTGGCAATTATGAGCCTGAGGATTACAAGTCATGAGCCTTCATGGCCTCTTCCACGTGAGGCATAGACTCTATTTTACAGCAACCTTAAACCACTAGGAATCAGGATGCTTGAGAACTACATCTGCTGGATGTCTGCAACCACTCTGAATAGATCAGATCGCACCCACACTGATGTATTTGTGTTGACAGTCCCTGACAGCTTAAGTGCCATTTGTATCTGTACAGGCTCGATCAGTCAAACAGGGGTGTGTTTGCATCAAAGCCAAAAACGAGGTCTCGTCTAGATTACATTACGTCATACTAAGGGACAGAGTAAATTGTCCCCGCTCAGGCCCCTCCTCCTGGATCGGGATGACTCAGTCAGCGACATGCTCAGGGAACATGTGTTGTACCTTTGCAGTGACAGTGTAATTAACCTCTCATAGTGTTGGAAGAGGGGTTCGGAGCAAGACCTGGTGTACCTGTCGGTCCCCGATGGTTACGGCTGCCAGCGGACACCGGGTCAACACAGAGCATCACCAAGGCAACGAGGAAGGCCACCTGCAAAGGCCAAGCTGACCTCCCCCACAGTTTCATCCTGAGAGACATAGAGAGGAGAGAGAGGGGCAAAGAGGGGAGAGGAGGAGGAAGAGGGCAAGAGAAGAGGTTAGAACCTGTCCCCCCATAAAAGACGGGGCAGAATAGCACACCAACATAAAAATATTGCTTTTTGAACAAGTAGAAACAATGTGAGAGGTGAGTTGGCAAAGGTCAATGGAAAAAATTACAAGCCAGAGAGAAATATTCTTCCAGCATAGATACACATACTGTGGATATAACTACCTCACCAGCGCTACTGCTATGCTACCAGCATCCTTTTATAGCTATTCGCATCACATTAGGATAAACTCCTGGCAGCAGTCAATTACAAAAAAGTAGACTTCATGAGTCATGACAGGTTACAAAAAAAATATTAGGCTCAGCCCAGAAATAATACTATGTGGATTAGGACCATTACTAATTTTTATCTATAATAATGATTTTGATCTGTGATCATTCTGTAGATTATATTCTTGATTCATCGAATGTTAACAGTGATAATCATCCATCACATCACTTGTCTTTGTTTCAGTCCAAAACTATAATATATTCTGTTATATGACAAAGAAGAGCTGCAAATTCTCACATTTCAGCAGTGAACAGTAAGCATTTTTCAGAAAAATAACTGAAACAATCAATTGTCAATTATCAAAAACAGTTGCGGAGTCATTTTCTATTGATCGTTTGAGCTCTGTTGCGGTTTAGATGTTGATATGGCTGAAACCAATAGATGCCTAATGGATTTAATCGCTCAACCAGAAAATTAATAGACAACAATTGTGATAATAGATTCATTGTTTAAGTTAAACAATTGCTGGTGCTAAGCCTTAAAATGTGTAAATCTGCTACTTTTCTCTGTTTTATATTCACACAAATCCAATATCTTACTAAATAAACTGTTAGTTTTGAACTATTGCAACTGTTGGTTGGACAACACAAGAAATTTGGAGATGTTAACTTGACTTCTCAGGACTCGTGGTGAGCATTTTATAGACAATAATTTGAAAAATAAATGTCTTAATTAATGATAGTTGCAGCACAAGATGTTTTTTTCTTGGGTTGATCTTTCCTGCCATGATGTGCATCTGCGCAGGATGACGTCTCACCTGTTGGTTGTCTCTGTCTTCTTTGATCTCTCTTCCACTCAGTAGCTCCTCTATGGACAGGGTGTACAGGCCATGGCTGCATTCACTCACACCTCAGCTCGTCTTCCTCTTCCTCCTGCCTCTCCTCTTCCTCACCTCAAACAGATGAAGCCCCTGGAGAGACGAGGTACAAAGACACTCAGTCGGAGAGGCCAGCCTGCCTTGGGGTTCCTCAGTGGCCTCCAATGGCATGTATTAAGGCCCACACACACACACACACACACACACACACACACACAAAGATACACACAGATACACACACGCAAGGGTAGAGATGTGAAGGCCTAGATTCTGTCAGATCCATTGTTTACAATAGGTTCACCTACCCCCAGGCTGAATGTGATCCCCACTCTAGACATCACACACAGCACTCCCTCTCTATCTCTCACAAACATTCACACACCCATACTCCCTCATACATCATGTACATACACACACAGATGGACACACTAAAACAGTGTACATAACAGTAAAACTTTATTTGATTCCAAAATGTGTGTACATAAGAAAAACCTGCAGAATAGCCTCATAGCTAAAACATTCACCGGTAATAAATCAGATGATGAAAAAGCCATAAACACAAATTGATGCACACACACACACACACACAGACACACACACACACAGTACATTTGCACAGTGTTTGCAAGGTAAATTCAAACACTGTCGGAGGACAGTAGGAGAGACTCCCTAATTACAGCTGAGTGACAGCTTCTGATGCGTGTGCACTTCTACACAGTCTCGCACACACAGAGTAAATTACCATCCCACCATAAGAGTGTGTCAACACACCTCTCTTGACAAAGGGACTAACTCTGCAATCTAAATGAAAGACAACAGATTCACATTAATAACAAAATGTTCTCCCCTCCTCGAAACCTTCATTATTCATCATGACTCATTGATATGCAGCTCCGTCGCCTGCTATGCTCAGGAACTTCCTGGGAATGTGTCAGCTCCAACCAAGCCTGATACCTCCGCTCAGCCATCAGTGTAGAACCACTGCCCCCTGGTGGGGAATAGACTGACAGCAATAGGCAGGAGTAAGTCAAAGATAGAGAAGAGACACCTCAGGAGCAAGCACTTGTTTCTAACAGAAAAACGAGCAGGGTGATGAAAGTGAGACAAAGATAATGGCCGCTGTTTGTGTCTTCCAAAACAACATCAAGGAGTGACATAGGTCAGAGAGAAAAAGATCATAAGGAAGAACAGAGAGAAGGTGAGATAATGAGAGAAAATGAAAAGGGGATGAAAGGAAAGAGAGAGGAGAAAAAAGCAAGAATTGTAGGCGCTGTGAGGGAATTTTAAACAAACATATACTGGATAATATATTATGTTAGCAGAATATTACACAGACTGCAAAAAGTAGGTTGTATGTTTGATTGTGTATACTTGCATATGCACTCTGCAGAGGAAGTGGAATGCAAATGCAGATGTCAAAACCATCCAGTACAGTGGAGTAAAGTGTCAAACCCAGAGTGGCATGCACAGTATTTATATATTTGTGTAAATTTGCATTTGTGTGTTTGTGTGTAGCATGTATAACTGTGTCAGTGTATGTGTCTGTCTGTTTCATTACAGTACAGTATGCAAGGTGCATGTGCTGTGTGTGCAGTGTGATTATGGATGCCGCATGGCAGCACAGTAGCCCACTTCTTATTCTCTTTTTAAAGGTTGGGCTATGGCACACATTTTTATCAGCTTTGTTCTCTGATACACTCATTAAAAGAGCACAATAGTGCATGCATGTGTGTGTGTGTG
>NW_023339740.1:7602475-7606270 GCF_004916995.1 Morone saxatilis | reverse complement strand
TGTGTGTTTGTGTTATGTATGTGTGTTTGTGTTATGTATGTGTGTGCGTGTGCGTGTGTATGTGTGTGTGCGTCTGTGTGTGTGTGTGTGCGCGTGTGTATGTGCGGTCTCCCGCTGCAGCTTAGTCTTGTTGGGACCTCGGGGACAAAATGTCCCATCAGTCACAGCAATGTTGACACCTCTACTTGTCGTACTGTACACGCAGCCTTATAACAGAGTAATAAATAGGTTTTTAAAAAATACAAAACAATGTGCTAGTGTGCATAAAGACACAATCTCATACACACACATTTTTATACAAAACATCCATGTTACCAAGAAGTCTTAAGTGTCCCTGAGGACATTATGTTGAAGGAGGCAGAGGTGTGTGTGGGGCTCAGCTGGTCATCACGGCTGTGAATCGTTGGCAGCAGGAAGGACACACACAAACAGATACACGTGAAAAAACAGTACAGTACAGACATGCTCAAGATTATCTGAGAACATCAAGTCTTGGTCTTTCTAAAATTATCCCTCCTCCTATATCACCCTATCCACCTCCTCTCTTTCTCTGTCTGTCTGTCTCTGTGGGCTGACGGGCTGATTTCTGTCATTTCTTGCAGTAATCACACAGGAGTGACACGGGGCTCATTGATATGCAATGAGACAATCCCACCTCGGCCACAAATATATCTGTGTGCCCTAACTGACCTGCATCCAAACAGAATCATCTGCCTACCAACGCTCTCTAAGCACGCACGCACAATTGTAAACATGGATCCTCAAAATGATGCATGTACATAAAATCTCAGTGACCTTATCTGACACATCAGGAAACATGCACACCACGCATCAAAAATAACACAGCGAGACACGTTCTGCATGATGGGGATGTTACTGACACTGTTTGTCAGTCACAGAGATTATATCATTTGTCAGGATAGTACAGGAAGTTCCTGTTCAACAGAACAGAGCTGCTGCGAAGAATAGAAAATGCACCATTACTTGATAACCTCCGTGTCACCTGTTTAGTATGTAGCAGTGTTCGTCTTTGGGTTTTTGTGAATATCTCTGGTTTATCTTTCTTAAATCGATACGTTATCTCTCATTGGAGTAATTGCACTTCCTAGAGTGCCTATTATCAGACTTGATGACAAAAACAGTAATGAGTTACGTGTCCGTTTCAGATTGTTTGACAAGATAGTCTCGTCATCAAACTATGATTGATTTTGCATCACTAGCTACCTGAGGATGAACATGTTGGTCATTACAGTAGTTCGATCCATTCAACACTCCAGCAGATTTCTCAACAACTACTGGCCAAATTGTCATTTTTCTTAAGGTTATTAATGATCTTGAGGAAAATGACTTTGGGGACCTTTCACCTTTTGTCTAGCACATAAATAGGTCAAAATTGTTTACCAAATTTCACTGTAACTGAGTATATTTATACTTTTAAATCTCAATGACCCTGTTGTCCGTCCTCCGGAGCTTCCTTTAAGGCAGTTCTAGTTCCAGCACTGGTGCAGCAAACATCCTATAATGTTTGTCTGTTTGTCTGTCCAACACTTCTACGCTGAGGGATGTAATCAACACAGTCCTTTAGTCCTGGTTATTTATTTACTCTCTCTCACCTACTCTCATTTTGTGTATGTGGCATATGGGCTGAATGATTCAATGGACCAATAGTGGCCTTAAATAAAATATCAGATCTGTAACACGGCCACATGCTTCCAGCTGGGTCATGTGCTGATGCTTTTGCCTGACCACAGTTACATAAAAACAGTCTGCCAACCTGCAATTTCATTTTCTCCGTCTTCAAAGGCTCTGTTGTGTTCTGAAATGTCTTTAACTACCATAAGATAGAAACAGAGGATCATCATTTTGTGTTTTGATGTCCCATGATCCCATGGAGGGTTTTTTTTACACAGAAAAGAATAGTTTTCCTGAATAAAAATAAGTTTATTTGGAAAATGAAACTATTTACATTAAATTAAGCAAGTAACAATATGTACTGTATGTATGGATCCCAGATACAGACACAAAATGTCAGTATGGGCTTTGGTTGAACTCCAGTGTGCATGAGTGAGAAATAGAAAGGCAGTGAGATTGAAGACCACACAAGCATCACACCAGTATCACAGTATGCTGAATTTCTGTGCACAGATACAGACCGAGCAGACAAAAAGCATATCAGTGTAAAACAAAGTGCATCTCCCTAAGGCGGAAAGATATTGAAAATGAAACGGGCGAAGGCACAAAGCCCGATGGAATCTTATGTGAAGCGTTTCAGATTTCTGCCGATATGCAGAGTATTAACATTCAGTTAGGGTGTGTAATGTTCTGCTTCTATATATTTGTCTGCCTCCGATTCTAAACCATTACAGCATTCTGCTCCTCGCCATTTCCTCTGGGTCGCTGGGCAGATAGAGCGGGTGTGTGCCCACACACAAAAGCACACTCTCACACACAGAGACGCTCACAAACTTAAATTAACACACTAGTATGTATTCAGAAGCCAGAGCCCTCTTTTTTCCATCACCTTATGTTCAGCAGCCACAGCCCGCTATTTTCCTGGTTCTTCCTTACGACTCTCACTATTTCTCTCTACAGCATCCATGCCTCTGTACGTGTGTGTGTGTGTGTGTCTCCCTCTTTCTCCCCTTGTCTCCCTTTATCAGTGTGCAGATGAGTATCTCTGTTTTTTTCCCCTTCCTCCTTCCTCTTGGCTGCAAACAAATTCGATATACACCAAATGCAAGTTCTAATCATATCCCACCATTTTTTCTTCTTAACCTTATAAATGAACGTACGTGTGTGTGTGTAAGAGAGAGAGAGAGAGAGAGACTGTGGCATTATGCAGATGCAGTGAAGTAGAAACCTTGGACTTACGTAAGTCAGACGCATGTCAGACACACACACAAACCCAACTAATCAGAGAGAAAAATATATATGTGAGTTGTAAAGTATACAGTATGTACTCAGTGACACACACACTATATGTTTAAATTGTACATAACTTACTTTGTTTTGTGTGAATTATGCGTATGTTTATGGCAATGTTCATGCTGATAACATAACACTAATACCCTTTTACATACTACTCTCTGCATATGGTAGGTTGCATTATGGCATACTTTACATACGCTAGCATGAACACATATTCTCTAATAATCTTGTGTGGAATCTGACTGAAAGTGTGTGATAAAAGGTTTAAGGATTTATAGCAATTGTACATTTGTATCATTGTACCACATGTGGTTCTTTTCATATAGGAAGAGGTCAGAAGTCATCAGAGGGAGATATAATAACATTGCACATGTTAACTGCCATCTACCATATAGCCACACCTCCTCCACTGTATTGTTTCCTCCAATAAACCAACAAACAATAAAGTGGAGGATCCTCTGTTTGGTGAAATGGTCAGGTGGGGAGAAAGAGAGGAGAGAAAGTCGTGAGTGAAAGTCTGAATTCAGGACCATTACCTGGCTTTGGTATTGACTGCAGAGTTCAGAGAATGGCCTTGGCACTAAGGTACCATTACAGCTCAATTGATCGGTCTGCACTTAAGTCCAAATCCCACCTTGTTGCACAAGCTATAGTCTCAGGATCCGGTGACCACAGAATATATGTGTGTTTGTGTGTGTATTTGGTGTGTGTGTGTGTGTGTGTGCATGTGGGAAAGTGTATGTGCATGTCTCAGCCAGCTGCTATTGTTTTTATCCTGCGCGTCCCTAGGTGAAGAGTGGCAGGGTGTTTCCGTGGCAGGGAAAAAAATGAAGCTTTGATATCCTCTAACAGGCTGTGACAGACACG
>NW_023339740.1:7585844-7602375 GCF_004916995.1 Morone saxatilis | reverse complement strand
TGTGTGTGTGTGCATGTGGGAAAGCTCAGAAAATGTTTGTGTCTCTAGTCTTTGGTGTTTTTCAAGGTTGCTCTTTGTTCCAACCCCACTCTTATTCTCTCTCCAACTTGTTTTCATCTCTCTCTCAGTACTCCTCTCACTTCCTCTCTCTCTCTCTCTTTCCCATCCCCACTTTCACGGATAAAAGTCAGAAACGATCAGTCCCAATGTGTCGAAGCAGGGAATCTGGACCCACCTCTCCAGCTGTTGTACACATACAAACATGATCATGCTCTATTCACAAACACACAAATATCCCCATACAGTTCACACTTGCACCTCTTATCCAACTATGAACTGACACACACTAATAAACACATATCCACGCAAACACACACAGATTACTCCTGTTAGTCAGTTCACATAGAATGAACTAGAGCACTTATTTCACAGTCTGGTTTTGCTGAATGTACCTGTCACTTTCGCACATTGCTAGCAAGTCTCATTAAAGTCTTTTAACAACCTCTCCCACTAAAGCAGAGGAGGGGGAAAGGAAGATGTAGGCTGTTACTTCTTTTATGGAGAGGGGGAAAAAGCACAGACGCTAACAGGCTAATAAACATAAGCTCGCTAACACAACAAGTCTGCGGCCACGGTCCAGTCCCTGGTTTCCTCTTTACAAGTTTGTCGTTTAAAACCCAGACAGCCAGCGTGGCCCGACATAGATCAGAGCTGCCCTCCTCAGAGCCACTGACAGACAGAGGCAGGGCCCGGGCCGTAAATCTGGCGCACTCTAATAAAGCAATAAAAGGCCATTAAAAGTCAGTGTCCCTCAGCTCTGGAAGATGGATGGAAAGGTGAAAAGCAAAGGAGACATGTTTAGATGGCTGCACACACCGACGCACATTTTGGCAGTTTTTGCCTACCCTCTCACCGCTCGAGAAACTACATATCTGCAATATTGATGCCTTTCTCCAGTTGTTACTCCTCTTTTATCCTTGCTGGCTGCAGCTCACTTTTGTCATGAAAAAAAAGTAAACACAGTGAATGGCAAAGCGCGATCTTTATGTACTGTTCTGCTCACTCAGTAAGCTCTCTGTCTCCACCACTGATCTGCCTTCCCTTCCCTGCTACGACTTCAGACACACTTACACATTTTACTCACACTATCATGCACAAATGCAAATGCAAAGTTGCTTCTCACATTGTGACTTTACTATTTGTTACCAAGCAGGAATACCATACTTTCTTATTAGGACTGGGGCTGTGATTATTTATGAGAACAATAATGCAAAATTTAGTATTTTTAGGAAGGACACTCTTCCAGCAATGGGAAATCATCTGTTTTGTCTACAGAGTGGTTCTTTCCTTTCTTCCATTATCTTCCCTCTCTTCATTCTTTCACTGCAAGCATCTGTTCTTTTCACCAGTTCTCATTCTGTACCCAGGTTTCTCTTCCTATCCCAACCTGTAGAGGGATCAAAAGGAGGAACAGAATGGAGGAGAGAAGTGGTGAACTACAGCGGTGCAAGAGGGAGACAGCACAACCTTGCAAAGTAATAAAACATGGTTTCTACACACCCAGTCACTGATCCTTGCTCCTTTCTGTACAAAGAATAGGAAAAAGAAACAAGGCCAAGGCCAGAAAAAAGTGTGCGTATGTGTGTGTGTGTGTGTGGCTGGACCCTTCCTCTGTGGCAGTTGGTATCGAATGGCGGCCCAGAGCCAAACAAAAGCAGGCCGAGGCCCTGACAGCGAGTCTCCGAAGAGCAGTGACCATTCATTGTGCTTTGTGCCCAAATTATGAATAATGGAAAATAAACAACCTTGATGTGGAGCCTGCTTTGATTTTCTATGAGCCTCAGTCTCGGCTGCACTTGTGGCTACTCCTCTGGCTGAGAGAAAAGCGCTGGACATACGGTCACTGAAGCTCAACTCTCAGCCTCGTCGTGGCCCTTTCACACAACTTTAAATCAATGGACACACGGGCGAAGAAGCTGCTTTCACAACCTCTCCCTCTCTCACATACTCACTCATATATACAGACAAACCGACATCTTGATTATATCAGTTCCCTCTGCTGCTAATGACCAGCTTGCGCGTAATTATATTAATTACCCTACGTGCCATGCCTGTCAATTAGCCAGCCGAAGGAGAGGAAGAGCTTGATACAAGTAGAGAGGAGAAAAGGAGCGAAAGGAAGGGAAAAGAAGAGAGCTACAGATGAAGGACTTGGAGAGTGGTCAGATTGGGAAAGAAGGACGAAGGGAAGGAGAGAGGAAAAGAGAGGTTGGGAAAATAGAGTCTGTTAGAGAGGGAGAGCCAGAGAGACAGGAAGACAGAGAGCAGGGAGAGAGAGGAAGCCTGATCAATTGTTCATTTTACAAAGTCACTGAGACGTGTCAGCAGTGTCAATAAGTGAATTAATTTGTCTGTGGGTCTCTGGAGCATGACACCATATCACTCTGCTCCTCTGAGACAAGCAGGGCCTCTAACCCTCTCTATCTAACACACACACACACAAACATGCACACATACTTATACACTCCTACAAGCTAATTCCATGCAAGGATCATACAAGAATATCAAAACCACACACTGACACAAAAACATTTGCATACACATTCTCAGCACAAATCTTTGTTTTTTATAAATTGGGAGGACGTTGTACTGACTTACAGTAATTCCCTGGAGACAGAACCACTACATGCCTAATTCTAACCTAAACCAAAAAACAAGCCTTAATCCAAAATGTATACATTTGTTCCCAAAAGGGAGGTGAGTCCCCTTTATCCCCACATTAATGCAAGAATACATGTGCATGTAGACGTGTAATTCAAATCCAACTCGAAGATGCTCCTTGATGGCAAATTCTCAGTCATTTCACTGTGGACATAAAATGCTTAAAATTGTTGAATCCATGAATTCCTGGATGATTTACAGTAAAGGTGAATTGACTCTAGATATGTACACACACACACACACAAACCTACAGACAATAATGATTCATCCTCATCTGAGCCATCCCCGAGGGAGGCTATTGTCCGCTGGTGACTGACATCAGTCAGCCACCAAGAAGGACCCTCGACCGCTGGCTGCCTGCTGCTTTCATTACAAAGCCATCACCTCCAGCACACACACACACACATAAACTGTGCGTACGGACACAGGCACACACATTCACACACATTCACTCCTCTGACAGATATCCTCTCAGTCCTGACTATCCATATTCCTCTCTGCTGAAGCCTTTTTCTCACACATCCATTCAATCCAACTCTCCGTTCAGCGAACACCCAAATTAGGCCCTGGCTTCCTCTCTTCCCTTCTCTTTTGTTTTCTATCTCTTCCTCTCTTCCCCAGCTGTTCACCCCCACCCTCCTTTCATACATCCCACAGGGTTGAACCTGCTTTCCCCCTCATGAGGCGCAGTGTTGTTTGAGGGCTGCTGTGATGACCACCCCAGGCTCCGCTACCACCGCACTGCTCGCTCGCAGCAGCTTCACAGTGGACCCACGCTGCAGAGCATCCTGGGAGCTTTTCATAATCCCACAAACACACTAACACCTCCACACACTAACACTGTCGCTCATGGTTACTGGCACATCTGCCAGCTGCCAGAGGGGAGAGAACGGGACTCACTGTCTCGCACAGGGACACACACAGACAGACACACACACACACACACTCAAACGAGTGGAAGTAGCAGATTGCATCCAAGGTGATAGATAGAGCACTGTTGGAAGAAACTGTGCCTGTTCAATTACAATCATTACTATCACTTCAGGAGATTTGTCATGGTCAAAGTGAGCTGGAGCCGTGGAGAAATCACCTTGAGGCCTGTGAAGTGATGTTATTCTCAGTTTTCACAAAACGGTTACGACGTCCTCAAAACTCTCTCCCAATTGAAAATGACTAAAATTAAACATAATTTAATTACTCCAAAATTCCCAACAGATGTTTTAAAAAATTAATCGGTCAACGGGATTTGACTGACTCTTTAAAAGCTCTTGGCACATGAAGAACAATAATCCACTAACCCGCAATCTGTCAACTACTCTCAAGCCATGAGAGCAGTAAGGTTGGACGGGGCTGCTGTGCCTTTGACTGTCTTCTCGGGGTTGGACAGTGGCAGTGTGAGCTGTCAGTCAAAACAGGACCTGTTAGATGGAATTAGAGAGAGTCTGGAGGGTGTGATGGCGCCACACAGGAGACTGAGGCCTTGCTGTCACTGACTGACTGACTGACAGAAGGGAAAATGGAAGACAAGGAACACACACAGCTGTGGAGCTCCAACATGAGACCTCCGCTGTTTGGACTAGTCGGTACTTGCTCTTACAAACATTATACAGTCATTTCCACACCTTCCTTTTATTTATATGTACCTTAGTGCACTGTGTTCATAGGTATGTGATCCCCATCTGTACTCCGTTGGTGGTGATAATGAAAACAGGATGACTATGATTTTCAAATGTCTATATAGAAAAGTAGATACTGCTACGGCCTAATAATAACCAAAAGGGCATGTAAACACAATTTAAGTACATCCACTGATAAATACAGAATATAAAGAAAATAGTATCTTTGTTTTTTCTCAAATATATAAAAGTACAAACTACTCAAATAAAAGGAAAAAATATAAATTACAAATTAATTAATACAAAACAATCAATCTTGATTCTTCAGATTTGTTTTTTGTTTTTTAAGAATTCTGAACAAGATACACATTAAGCGGGGTATTTTACAAATAATTGTATTATTATTATTTATTTATTTTGCATTTTAATAATAATAATGGTGACACTATTTCTACATTTCCTCAAACCTAAACTGACTTTTCTGTACTGCCGGTTGTTAATTATCGGCCAACATACACACCAATACCCATGCACACTGTCCATGAATAGTGGCCAATATATCAACCTGGGAGATTTATCAGTCTAGCACCAATCTTAATACATTAGTGTGATCTCCTTTTGCTTCTTTTAAACAAGTGCTCAATTAGGGCTGTAAACACTAAGAGAATTATTCAAATTGAGATAAAAAATGACTTAATACATAGTTTGTGGATTCATTTTGAGTTTAAGTACTTCAACAGATTAAGTCTATGATTACAATCTTCAGTAATTGCTTCTTTTTCTTATACCCTTCATGAACCTACCCACAATCACACTCTCATCTGTCAGCAACATCTGAACTTTACCCTTTTTTTACAAACGGGTCGTGACCTCTGTCCAGCTGCGGTTTTGTGGTTGAGACAAGAAACAGATACATGCCACGCTCCCACTCATTGATCTAATATCTCTCTGTCCTCCATTAAAGTCACGGATCTACTGTTTGAGAAGAGACATCAGTTCCCGGGTGTATTTTCTCTGAACCTGATTTCACAAGGATGAGTGAAGGCGTTATTGTCCACTGCTTCTGCATGACACCTATTTATGTTCTCTGACTCAATATACCCGGAAGGTGCCCAAGATGAAAAGCTGTCCAGGATACTGTCATTTACAAATGAAAGGCCTTTCTCCCTCTTTCTGCCCATTACATGATAGAATGTCTCTCCTCTCTTCTCTTTTCTCCCCTCCTCCTCCTCTCAGTCGGGAAGTATCCATTCATCACAGTCAATCTGTTAATGCCAGTGTGTGTGTGTGTGTGTGTGTGTGTGTGTGTGTGTATGGAGGTGGAGGGGTGATCTTCAATCTGTCGTGTGGCTGTCACCTCACCAGTCCTACATGCTTGACTCCTGCTTATTCATTTAGCATATCATCCAGAACGCACACACACACATCATCATCATCATCTCACAGTGTTTTATCCCCACACATGAACAAGCACACACAGAGTTCCTCCGATTACTTACACACAGACACACACACAGACACACATACACACTATCTCCTTCCCTCGCCTCATCTCTCACAAATATTTTTTCTGTCTCTCCAGCTCATTTCTCTCGCCTCTCTTGCTGTCCCTTCTCCCCGCTGCCGTCCGTCGCCTCTCTGCTTTGCCGTGTCCTTGCGCACTATCACAAATGCACACAATCTATCCCCCCTCATTCCCAGTCAGTCATCCTGAACAGCCCTCTGTGGGGTAAGCAGATAGGAGGCTGTTGAGACATGCAGAGCCGAACGGCCCTCTGAGGATGCTGGCTGTCCCACCGCTGGGAGCTACTATAGGAGGAAGGAGGGGCACAAAGAGGAAGGGTCCAGATGAGAGTGAGCCTGGAGAGTGGAGTAATTGCTAAGTGTGTGAATGTGTGTGGATCTGCGAAAAGTGCAGCGTGAGGGAGGGAGGTTGGGTGTGAGGAGATGGAAAAGGGTGACAAAGACAGAGGAGAAGTCCTCCACTGCAGACAGGAAAGGCAGCACAGCAAAACGTCAGAGTGCCACCGTCATACAGGTGTGTTTGTGCGCTGTGTGTTTGTGTGTGTGTGTGTGTGTGTGTGTGTGTGTGTGTGTGGAAGATGGCTGGGTGACAGGGGGTCAGGTAGGAGAGAGTAATCTCCCCAGGATTAAGAGTGCTGCTCCTGTGTTAATGTGACTGTCAATGAGAATTAGGTCCCTGGACTGATCCTCTCCACCAGGCCCTCCTCTCTCCTCTCTCCTCTCCCCCCTCTCCCTCTCCTGTCCACCCTGCCACACTAATGACACCACTTTTTGTGGAGTGCCAGTGCCACACGCTGAAAACAATGGGGAAATAATTACACTATTTCAATATAGTACAAATTGCAGACCTGAGCAGCGGGACAGTGAGATATATAAGCAAAGGGAGAAGGGAGAGAGGGAGAGAGGGAGGGGATGGGAGAGGGAGGGGTAAAGACAAGGATGACTAACAATTACAACACGATAGGGGTTGGCTCTCATTACTGCGCCCATTAACATGCACCAAGTAATTTTCCCCTCTCAGTTTGTGTGTGTGCGCATGAGAGAGGGAGGGAGAGAGAGAGAGAGTGAGAGGGGCAGAGAGTGTGTGTCTGTGCGTGCTGGAGTGTGTGCGTGTGCGCCCAATAGAGTGTGCCCATTAGGTTCTGCAACACACCTCCCCGCCTCCGTGCGCAATCTGCCCGGAGAACCCGGCGGCACCTCATTTCGCTCCCATATGTCTGAGCTCCGCGCGCCTCTCCTCTCTATTCCCAGCCGATCACGATCCATGCAAAGCGATTAGAAAAGAGCCCGGTCAGCGGATCAGACTCGCAGAGCACTCAATAGGTACTAAGCAGCGCCGAGCTCCGACCGATCGCTTATTTAACCTCACACTGCATCAATCTCACCTCAATCTCCCCTGCCCTCGCCGACAGCCCGCGCTACACACGGTCAGCGGAATCGACGGCCGTTTGAATCGGCGCATCATGTGTTCCAATTTTACGCATGGCAATCACGCGCCGAGAGGGAGCGGAGTCACTTGGACATCAGGGAGGTTTTCGTTGGAAATCCTGCTGCTCTTTTAAGAAATCGTTCCTCAGCAAAAATGCGTTCGCTGCGCTCTGAGCCAGGAACATCAAAGTTGCTTTCAGCTCGCCAGTCATTTAGTGAGTCAGTCAGCCAGTCACCACCCCTTCTCTCCCTGCTGCCCGTGGAAAAATGTTCCACGTCTCTACAGCCAAAGTCCCCCTCTGACCCCATCCTCGTTTCATTAGCCTATTGACCGCGCGCCAGGGAAAGAAACATGGAATTCAAATGTGAATCTATACTAATTGAATTGGAATAAAAATAACCACCTTACCCAAATCTATAAACTCGATGGCATGATCACAGGAAATTGTAAAGGGTCCAGGTGAGACAGTAGAGCGCTTTGCCACTTTCAGCTTCAACTCCACTGATTTTGTTAAAAAACTAAACGGGGCAATCCTTTGGAGCCTTCTGTCCAGTTTCCCGGAGCACACAAACCACACTGAAGCAGGGGGTGAGGAGGGCTACTGCCACGCCAGAGCACCAGCCCTCCGGAGCCGGGTGAGAGAGCACAGCTCGCGCAGTAGCGATGTGGTCCAACCTGCCATGATCTCGCCGCGTCCCATCTCAAAAACACACTGAGGAGAAAGTCATAAAAAGTGCGTAATTCCCCCAAAGAGACACCGGGCTGATGTTTTTAGCGAACACTCCACACAAGTTCATCCCCCCTTGCGCGCGACTGTCACGCGGAGGCGTTATAGTCGCAGGAGAGATGCTGATGAGAGTGATGGTATAGCGATGCAGGAGTGATAGTTGCGCTCCCGTCGCTCCTCCCGAGTAGGGATCGATTGGACATGAGAAATGCGAAGCCAGCCCGTCTTCCCCATTCAGAACACGTGCAACAGCGCCCGCCCAGTTCACCAGCTCCCAAGTACACCCCCTCTTCCTCACTGATGTCATGTAGTTTACAAGTAGCCTGGACTGTTGGGGTGGAGGGGAGGGGGTCCAAGGAGAGATGGGATACATCCATTCTTAGACTGCAAAGTGTCATTTTCCGCCATCGTGAAATACTTGACATTGACACTTTTTATGGTTTGTTTCAACTAATTTGCACAAGTTGCAAAAGGAACAAATGGATGATCTTTTTAGACGAGAAAGAAGGGTTTCGACCCAACAGATGGACTCTATTGGGTGTACACCTGGCCATATGCACCGTTTAAGGTTGTCATAAATTCAACATGGGATATATTCTTAAATTAAGAGTAAGTTATATGAGTAGGAGGTCTCTGAAAGGATTATTTGATTGTATTGGCAGGAGTTTGCCTAATAATGATCACAGGCTGGAGGTCATATCTCACACTTCAGTTCTCACCACTTCATTACTTGTGTATAAGGTGTGTGTTGAGTTGAGGAGGGGGTCTGATGATTGTGGTTCTTGCCTGACTGACAGGTGCATGAGTCGAAGGCCCCCTCCTCATCACATTAAAGTCCACCTCGCCTCGACACTTCGATCATGTTACAGATGGTGTCTGGATATCAATAACTTGCCGTGTGCACGGCTATACAACACCCCCTCCACCCCCATCGAGATGTTAAACAGAATTTAATCACCGCCGCCTCTCCGTTACGCACCAGGAGATAGCCTATCAATTATTCCATCCCTAGAATATTCTAGTGTGTTGATGGCGATTGATTGCCTTGCGCTGTATTTGCAGTCGTTAAGACTTAGAGGAGGTCGATGTCTGCTAACGACCCAAGGTGAGGAGTATCCGATACACTCAGATGTCTTCCTTGTTTCCTTGTTGCCAGCATTGCTGTGCCATACGGTGAGCCCTGTGCCAACGGAGGCGTTCTTAGTTGGGAGTAGTTAAAAGATGCGTGCCTTTTAACTTATCTAGGTAAAAAGTGCCTTGCACCATGCAATGTAAAGCATTTCAGGACTACAACGAGGAGCACAGGCATTTATCTTTACAGTAATCTCAAGCATCCTTGTCTGGCACTGTCCTCAACCCCATTTCACTACCTGTGCTGTAAGTTATTTTCTACCCATTAATTTAGTCTCGAATCTATTACAAATCGATCTTCCTGACTTTGAACTGAGAACAGATTAGTCATTGACGTGGCTTCGTCAGGAACAAGGTACACGCAGCAACTTAGGTCGCAGGTTTCAGATAAAAAAGAAAATCAACAACAAAACAGTAAACGCAAGTAAATATAAAGTGCTAGATTCAGCACCATGGACAGGGCCAGTCAGACGCGCAGCATTTAAATTCAGGACGTTGGACAGCTCCAACTGACTGTCACTGTGTTTATCTTTGCGTTTCCTCTGCTGTCAGGTCGCTTAATCCAGGTTGCAGACAAAATAGACAAAAGTGGTTTAACTGTGTAAAGTGTAAGTGAACGGCAGAAAGTTGATCAAACATAATATATCCTGTCTACAGTCCTGAACCTGTGCGTCGCAGTGGGGATAGGAGGCCTTTTATCTTAAAGTGAGGCAGCTAATGGATGCAACAGCCCATAGCACTTATCTCATCTATCCTTCCTCACAAGGGGCCAGATAGTATCAGAGGAAACACATCATGTGACGTAAACACGGACTTTAAAGTGTGAGGTTGAACGGTGTGAAATTTAATTTACTTTCTTTATACTTCCACTTGCATTTCTAGCCATCCATTTTCTTAACGCGTCGGCCTTAAGCAGGGATGGCACGTTAACGGTTGCACAATTGAGCTTATATATTGTGGTATTGTGGGAAAGGTAAGAGTATATATGCTGGCGTCCTCTTGGCGTGTCATATATCAGAGGAGCGGCGTTATAGGATCTCCTCTGGGATTATTCCCCCAATAATCTTCGCCCAGGGAGACAACATTAAGGAAATATCTGCTTATAATTTGAGGAATATTTCTTCCTCCCAAATCAATATCCCTGCATTAATCCCTCTGAAAGACGCAGTATTCCTGATACTGACGCCTGGAAAAGTGGCCTTGGTAAGATGATCGGATTGTGGATTTGTCTGGGTTCAGTGGTGAGAAGTGTTTTTTGAGATAAATTTGATTATGCTAATGATCATTTTGTAAGACCACAAGAAGGACTGGCTGTAAGATCAGCTTTAGGCCATATTTAAACTACTAATGCCATTGTCTGCTGCTCTGGGACCCGCAGTTGTGTAAATAATGGAGCAGAAAGTACATCTGTCGATATGGCTGTTCCAGTGGAAATGCCAGACAAAGTAAAATAGGACAGTCAGGTAAAGCAGACATTGTGTATTAAGGGACACAGAGATAAGTCATTTAACATTTCTGGAGGAAAACACACGATTACTTGCGGCAAGACAAAATAAGGCCACCCAAAGAAGGCTGTCGGGGAAGTGTGGGTGGTAAACCTCCAGCGGCCTGAGGCAGTAAATGTGGGGCCTGTTCAGTAATGATAGGTGAGAAAAAGTGTGCCTGCAACAGCACTAATTACACAGGCGCACAGACTCTGCGCCCTGGCGGCCATTATACGTAAGTATAAGGTTAAAAATGTGCGCACCGCGCCGCATACAGGAGCGGTTGTACTTTGTTTTTTTCACGCTGTATACCTACTTAATGTCAAAAGGTGGGTCTGGTGATCCGATGTGTCTCTTCCCCTCAAATGCTCCATTTTGGATACACCCAGCAGGCAGGCTTTGCGCTAAAAAACAGGACTTGGTCATCGATTTGGGGCCGCCATGAAGGTTAATGAGAATAGACATCTTGGTTCCTCTGCTTTTGATCCCCCCCTGCATAGAGATTCTTCATTTCTTTACGAGGTCACTGGCAGTAACCCGAGCAGGGCCATAAATAGTGTCCATCCCAGACAGGCCCGGTGTCTGTCAATACTCAGAAAGTTCAGACACAACATCCGCAAAGCGCGGGCAGGAGCACCACTGCTGACATCAAACTTGTGATATTGGAGCAAATACACTTAAACAAACACTGTCTTCTTGTGACCCATCGGATATATTTGTGAATAAATTGTTCTTACTCTCAACACTGGAACAAGACTGTCAGGGACGATCACACAGCGCCGGGTGACGATTTGGCCTCATGTGTGGTGTTATACTGCCCCCATGTGGCCATGATGCGTCACTGTTACATTTTTGAGGTTTTTCAGGTCATCCAGATTTATTATGGTGACAGCAAAAAGTGAACTAGTGCCCTTTTGCGAAGAGGCCTTTCCCTCCTTAGACCTGATCTCACTGAAATAATGAAACCCACAGCAAAGAGCTGTCTGGTATCAGCAAGAACTGGCAAGACAGAGGCCTCAGTTTTTCCCCTCCAAGGTCAGACTTCAGAAGATGATTGATTAAATTAAGATGAATTAAATCTGTGATGTCTAATATGTACCAGCACAGACAGGAAGACATGCTTCAGCATTTTTTAGAATTATTTATTTCAAAATATTACACAGCTTTTGAATATGAAATCACCTACAAGTGGAGCAAAGCCCTGACCAAGAAGGTCTGGCCGAGTTAAACATGGTTTCATCAATAAATAAAACATCAAGCTCACGAAGAGGCAGAGAAACACGAAGATGATCTTCTGAGCTCTCAAAATACGCGTGTGCTTTGCATCAGACTGCATGCAAATTGTGCTCGTTCCATTTCAAACTAATTAGTTTAAAATATGAAACTAACAGCATTCAGAAAGCTTTAACAAAGGTAACAGACACCTGCAGCACCCTCATCATTACGCCATGCTGACAATGCATTTCCTTTGGTAAAATGCAAAGGAAGGCAATGGCATATTCCATCAAACCAACAAGACATACAGACGTTTAAATAATAAATGTTACAGATGTAAAAGAAAAACCATAAAAACTGTAAATAAAAACGCAGAAATAAAATGTAGACTAAAAAACCCATTTACGTTATTTTCAATATGTTGCATGAAACAATGGAGTGTTTAATTTTACTGACAAATACTTGAATGTTTGTTTCACAATGCAAAGTGTTTAAAAGTAATGCTGAATGCTACTGATATAAAAGAAAATCCCTCTTGGCAGTAGGAGTGTCTTACCTTCTGTCCCTGATTTTTTAGAGTCGTTTGTGTTTTTGATGAACATACCGTAAAACCATATGAATTCACATGGCAAACTACCTGCAAAAAAAAGTCTGCAACTATATGTGAATGAATCCAGCATGTGAATACTGCACATCATATTAGACTGGCGTATGCTGGATGTGCTAAACTCTGGCGTGATTGTCAACAGCTCTGAAGAGGCTCGCATCAAGGTGACTCTGATCAAATGTGACAAGATGTCGCATGTGAAGGGACGCCGCAACAGCTGCTCATTAGCTAACTTTGTCGGCGTGGAATGAAACAGACGCAGCGGAGGTAATGAAGAAACATAGAACACATCTTATCACTCTCCAGATGTTTCGACTGTGCGCGCCTCGTCCTTTAACTGATTTGACACTAATGGAGCTTGTGGAAGCTATTCAACCCAGAGTTGTCTGCCACACTGCTTGCACCCATCCAGACCTGTCAAAGAAATAGACAGGAGGTGACAAATACTCTACCAAACCACCAATATCCACTGGTGGATGAGGTAACTTTTTTTTTTAAATGACTCTGCCAATGTGAAGAAGCGGCAGGTTCATGTCAAAAGTTCTTCTGTGCCCCACACTCACAGAGACTCTAGAGTTCATCATGAAGGGTACGATTCCGCCATTTGGGGTGGTGTGTGACGTAATCAGCAGCCTCCAGCACAAGGCGCATGAACTCCCCCACATCAAAGGAGTAGTTGGTAAACTTGGGATGGTCCCCAAGGGTTGGATGGTGACCCTGAAAGAACAGTGTGTACTTTAAAAGGACAGGAAAACACAGCATGAAAGCATAGGAATGTGAGCGTTTAGATTAGACGACAGAGAGAAAACACAAAAGAGGAATGAAGTCTGTGCGTGTGTTCCGCTGTACCGATAATTGCACATCCTCAAATGTGTGCATGAGAGTGTATGTGTGTGTGTATGTGTGTGTGAGATAGGTGAGATGAATTCAGAAAGCTCACGCCGAGGTGCCGGGGAGCTAATGGCTGGTACGGGAGTTTCCCCTACCTTGTCCTGTGGGAGCACTTTGTCCATTTTCTGCCAAGTCACGTATCGAATGCCCCGCAGCCGAGCCAAATCTCGATAGCAGCTCTCATCCTGACAATTATATCTGGGAGGGACAGATGCAGACACTTTATCTCTTGCTCTCCTCGGTCTGCCTCACTTTCGCTCTTTCTTGCTCCATCTTTTTCTCTCTCTCTCTCTCTCTCTCTCTCTCTCTCTCTGTATACACACTGTGGTTCCAACTCTGTCAATTCACCCGGTACCATTGCACACAAAAAACACTCCACACATGTTCATACACAACACACACACACACACACACCACACACACACACACACACACACATTCCAATCAGCTCCACTACCCAGGGTAGCCAGGTGTGATGAATGCCTGGTTAATTAGACACTACTTCACAGTCATACACCAAGTGTCTGAGGGGCACTTTAGGCACAGCACCATGCCAAACCCGGGCTCCCTGCTCCCCTTTCTGTCTGTCACTCACACACACACACAGACAGACAAAAAGTGTCACTCACAGCTCAAAGATGACAGCCCAGTCAGGGAGGAAGAGGAGGTGTGTGAGACCCGCCCCGTGCATCCCTATAAAGATGTCAGAGTTGTGGGTGATCCTCAACTGCACCAGGAAGGGAACATCCCTTTAAAGACAGACAGGAAGTCACACATCAATCACCTTCATTGTGTGAACACTGTCACTATTAGACAATTTAAAAAGCTAAACACTTTCTTTACTCTAATACAGCACTGTTACATCCTTGACCAATGGTAAACAGCATTGAGTAGCTCCTGTAGTAATGTGGCAAGCATGCTATAACTCACTTGTATTTGTAGTCCACCACATTGACCTCCAGTAAAGGCACAGTCTTGAGGGCATTTACCAGCTGTAAGAACAACAGAGGTACATGTTCTCTGATCAATGAGAAAGCAAACAAATATCGGCACTGACCATATAAATCACAAGCCTTTTTTACTTGTATTGTTTATAGCAAATAAGATTTTAAATAGGCACTTAACAGACCTGGGCAGTAAATCAATAGTAGAAAGGAGGAGCTGAGGGGGGAGCTGTATAAAGTGGGGAAAGAGACAGAGAGGCAAAGAAGGAAAAGGAGGACAGGTGACAGAGCAGGATGGAGAGAAAAGAAAGCAAGTACAAGAAAGTAAGAGACAGAAAGAAGGAGGGAGGGTGGTGCTGGACTCACCTCCACTTGGTTTAATATCCTTCTGTATTCTGTGCTGCGTGCCAGCAGGGTGACACGAACACGCCCCTCCTGAAAACAGCAATGCACCCAATAATCAATCAGCCAAGGACAGAAAAGATAGGCGGCTGGGAAAACATGATGCTCATTCAAACTAACTGAAAAGCCTCTACTTATAATGTCTCTCATACAGCACAGAGGAAAGGATAAATGGGCGAAAATTCTATTACAAGGAATCTTTTTAAAGTGGAATCAAAGGTTTTCCTCTGTGATGTGCTCTCATTAGTTAATACAGCGTTTACTAAGATGTTTCTTTTTCTATATTCTTCTACTGCCACCTTGTGTTCTGAAAGAGAATATAGATGTTTGTAACATATGGGTAATAAGGAATGAGGACCATAACTTCACTATCCTTAAATCAAAGTAACAGCAATAACAGCAACTTACAACCTGTGCAATCTAATGTACATAATAAACCTGCCAAATGACGGCTAAACACCTAACTATAAGTGGACATATATGTATTTAACACAACCCTAATTTCTTCTCTTCCACTCAAAAAATATATTAGGTATTAAGTATTGAAAAAGACCAGACCAGGGCAAATGACAACGTGGGAAATAGGAGAGGGGCAGTAAAGACAGATGAATAGGACACAATAGAGGAGAGCAGAAGTGTGAGTCTCTGACTGTGCCATTAATCTAGGGATGAAAGGAGGAGCTGGGGAGAGGGTCAGGGCCGAGAAGACCTCTCATTCAGTCGGCAACCTGCTATCGCTAGCAGCCCCATGTCTTGCTGAAAAGCCTCTTAGCATATTTCCAGTGAAGGCCATGAATACCCAATGAGCTGCTCCACAGTACGGAAGAAGTTATCGGCCTTTGCTGCTCATAAAGATAGAGTCAAGCACTTCAAACCTAGGATCATAAAACACCTAAGAGGAACACTGCTGAGTTATAGACGTGGGAGATGAATAAGGGAGTGAGTGCATGGCTGTGACAGTATGTAAGTATGAGTGCATGTACAGTACGTATGCATGTAGTCTTTCAAACACTACAAGGATATCCATCAGTGAGGAGCTTTTTCTGTGAGTTTATCACAGTAATGAGATCACCAGTGAAGTCTGGTTGTAGTGAGTGTAGTGACATGGTTGCTTATTCTGCTATTTAATATAAAACTTCCTCCAACAACCTGATCTGTGCTTTAAAATGGCATGGAAAGCCTGATCAGTAGAAGATACAGATTCAAAATACAGGCGTAGAAAATTATAGCTCTTGTTTTCTATTTCCCTTTGAAAAGATTATTAATTATAATAAATTGTTATTATGGGATAGAGGCCAGAGTAATACAGTATTATTGTCCATTATTGTACGTTATGAAATATACCAAAGTAACACTATTCAACTGGGTTATACAATATTGGACAACTGCTTCAAAAGCAGCCAGTATCATCCTGTTAGTCCAGTGGTTTTGAGTCAGCACTCTTAAGACAGCATCCCCAAGTTGCCAAGTCTCGGCAGGGCAAACATTTTGTGATGCATCGCAAAATTATCTTGTCCATAAGGAATAGAAAGTCCAGAAAAATAGTAAAAAAAAAAGAAAATCGATGATTGAACCATCAGGCTGTTCTTTCGTTCCTGCGACCTAAAACATTACCATCTAGTCTGCATGTTAGATCACTCCATATCTTAGAAGTCAGAATCCACACCAAGGCGTAGTTAAGGCTATTAAAGATTAATCATGATATTCAACAAAGATAGAAAGCAGATACACCAGTGTAACCAAAGTGTAATCAAATGGTTTATTTTTGTCACACACTTATGTGACATCTGCACTACATAAACATGAAACCTGTGTCAAAAACATGTTGTTCCCTGACCGG
>NW_023339740.1:7585631-7585771 GCF_004916995.1 Morone saxatilis | reverse complement strand
TGCCATTGACCTATCAACCAAAAAATCGAACATATGGCTTGTTTCTTATCTTTTACACTTCCATTAATCAGCCTTGCAGTATGCACAACTACATTACTGCTACTTACTACCAGTGCAGTGATTTGAACTTGCAAAGACTT
>NW_023339740.1:7584788-7585531 GCF_004916995.1 Morone saxatilis | reverse complement strand
TGGCTGTATGCTAATGAGGTAGGCAGCCTCAACCTCACTCTACAGCAGGATTGGTCAACTAGGTGAGCCAGATAGAAGCAATTGATTCCTACCTAATCTTTCTTGCAAGCTAGCTACGCTAAACTTCTGTGAGTCAGATGTTATCAAACTAGCCACATGTAATGGCTTTGACCAGGTGACCACTGGAAAACCTGGTGCTGGGTGTGGCTGACCAGCTTGAAAATTGTGAGTTTCTTTGCTTTCATTTGCAATGGCTCGTAAAAAAAACTGCTATTAATAAACCAGTGCTACATTAAATACAAATGTCAACAACTTCAACTTTAGTTAGCTGAGCGTAGAGCCCTGCACTGATTAAAAAAAAGACTAGCCCTAGCCCGTGGTGTTAAAGCCCCAGCCATTTTTAGCAAAAGCCTGACCCGGTCCAAGTCCGACACCAATTAACCTCTCTCTGATGCACTCAAAAACAAACATTTCTCAACTGAAATAAACCAGGCTAAATGAGCTAGGTAACATGGCGTTTAAAGTTGTGATGTTAATAGCAATACAATAATAGTGACAAAAAAAAAAAACAGCAGACGCGTGGAGACCTCTGGCTGAGTGGGGTTGTAGCAAGCTAACAGTAACGCTCCTAAACACAAATCGGAAGGGAACTGAACGGGAGGCAAATATGCGACAACGTTGATTTCATAGACATGAAATCCTGCTTTAGACCAGGGTTAGGACCTCCTTCCTCATTAACATAC
>NW_023339740.1:7576348-7584693 GCF_004916995.1 Morone saxatilis | reverse complement strand
AATCCTAGCCACTAGACCACCAGGGAACTGCAAGAAGCTTTTTATGAGGTTTCTTTCGAATAATATATAGTTATTTGTACAGTTGAAATACAATTTGCATCTACAGGTTTAAGATAGGATAAGATGTTCTTTTACTGAGTCAAAAAGGTTCATATGAAGGTCTATGAACACATGATGTCTAGAACTGTCTATCATTAAGTCAAATTTGAATTCAATTTATCATTTGTGAAAGAATGATGTACAATGTTTAATTAAAAAATGTTTGATAATGCATCATTGCTTTCCAAAATTCTAATTTAAATGACAAATAATTGTACGTTCCAAAATATAACCATGCCATAATTATAATGAAAATGAATGTGATATTGACTTCCCTGTTGTAATTTTCCAAATGGCAGACAAAGCACAACCGAAATTTGAAAGTGAAAATGCAAGCTCGGTTTTTGCATTTAAATTATATCATGGTTCAATAAAAAAAAAAAAAAAGGAAATCATATCTTTATATTTGGATAATAGCAAGATTCACAGAGGCTTCTGAAACCTGCCATCGCCCATCAAAACCAGTAGAGGAATATAACATTTAACTGGCTGAAATCAGAGGACACAACTATTCCACTATTCGCCATCTAACAGATTTCTGGCCAAGGGAGCCATGTTTACCTAAAATCTGGACTCCTTTTTCTACAGAGCATTTTGGAATTAACCAAACAGTAGTCTGGTTGCAGGTTGGGGCTTACCTGGCAGAATAATGGCTGACAACCAGAAGAAGAAGAAGTTTAACTGTCATTCCCAGTTCATGTTCAGATCATTGAACAAAAGCATCATCTCCAAGGCAATACTTCTTCTTAATACTTGTGACTTACAAACAGAACAATGATTATGCTGACTATATTCATTTATCTATTTATTTATTTAAAAGTAAATTTAATTCACAAAAATGTATGCTGTCACTACCAAAAAAGTATAAGCAGTCTGACTGACACTAGAGTCTAAAATAATAATTAAAAAAACATTTTTTCCCCAAATTGCTCCTGACAGTGCCATCAGTCTGTGTGTGAATTAGCATTAGTTTCTGTTTCTGATAAGCAGTTGGCACCCCGCATGGAAGCCTCTGCCATCATTATAAAGCACTTTTTAGTGGTCGGAAGACTAGAAAGGCCAATTAATCAAACATGGAGAGCCAAATCGTAACCACTAGACCACCAGGAAAACATTCTCCTATTTACAGTACCAGCAGGTCTCACATGAAGAGGCTAGAGTACACAACATTTGTGAGACATCAGTTCCCTGGTGGTCTAGTTTAGGATTCGGCTCGCTGCGTCACCGCCGCGGCCCGGGTTTCGATTTCCCGGTCAGGGAAAGTACTTTGATGTGCCTGGCAAGACGGTGAATCTGCTGAATGTGGACTGCTGATTGGGGCTACTGGTGACACCAGGTAATAATAAGTTCTGCAACAAATACCACAGTCATGATTTGAAAATATCATGGAAACAACAACTGGAGCACTGGCAAAGAGGAAATGTTATCCCTGGTAATGATACTGGCTTAACAGCAACACAAACTGCAACCTGAGAAATTACAAATAAGATGAATCATTGTCTCTCTGACAATATCGGCAGAAAAACTACATTGTAGGGTTAACTAAGATTATTACTACCTTCACTTTCCTATTGAACTGTAAAAGTGTTCATGAAACTGTCCGTAAGTGTTCATGAAACTGTCTGTAATTATATATGTATATATATAATATAAAAGATGTTTACAGATGTTAATTAGGGTTTCCTAAAAGACGTTCTTCCTACCTTTGGCCCATCTTGCAGGATGTTCAGTCGATGGAGGACATGCTGGGAGAATGCCCTAAACATCCCTTCACTGTAGCAGTCTAAGATCTGCCATCAACACACCACAGTGTCAGTTTCAAACATAAGCTATTTATTTTTCACCCATTCAATTCAAATTATTGTAATAAAATGATTATATATTATATATTTGTTATACATTGTATAGAGTCATGCAACAATATTTGTATGTTCAGGAAGTGTACTTTCTGATTTGAAATTAATTGAAGGCAAATTGAATTCAGCCACACTACTGCACTATTGCACTGGGTTGTGATGAACAATTGTAAACATATTTCCTAATCTTGCTGGAATGAATATCATATGAGTTTATACATTTCTCAAGTCTAAGAATCTCACACATACACTGTTGCACTGCAGCTGCAAATGTGAACACATGAATATAAACATGACATGTGCTGCAGGGGCAATCAAAAGCATCAGCTTGAGGCTGACCTATCAATATTTCACACCTCAAGGTTGGAACCACACGAAAAACCATATTTACATGGTATCATCTTTATAGTAATCTCCTTGGAATTATCATTTAAATAACATAGGCACATGCTGAGCTTTTGTATCAATATTTGATCTGAACTGCATGTTTATGACTAAATTGGATATTGTGCCTGTGGGGAGGAAATCATTTTTTTGTTTTTTAATCTATCACTAAATATTAAATAAAAAACATATAAATGAAGACTCAAACAGCAGCATTGAAAGTATTAGAACCTGCGATTTGTTCAAAGGAAATGCATATGTAAAGTACACACATAAATAAATGAGGGGTAACTTACAAGAGGCGTGTTGTAGAAGAGGCCGTATCTCATTCTTGGGAGGAGGGAGAAGAAGGCATCTTTGAAACATACCTAAGGAGTGTGAATAAATAAGTGAAGTCAGCATACAGCAGAAATTAGTTTGTGTATATGTCAATGTGTTGAACAAGTAGGAGCATGCATACTTATTTGACATATTTCAGAAATGTTATAATGATTTAGATGTACAAGAAAAATTAGGAAACATATAATATTAATATAAAACCTGGTCTTTGCTGAGGTGTTTTTAAATTGTTATTCTCAGTGAACACTGATGGAATTTGAGTGTCTGTAGGAGCTGCACATTTCTTCTTTCTATCTGTTAATTAAGCTGCTTCTGGATACACCAATCACAGTATTTCTTGTGTGCTAGAGGATTTTTCCAGTAATAAATCAACGCAGTACATGGAGTCTGTAACAACACACAGGCTTTAATTAACTTCCATGGACTAAAGACAATTTAGTTGGTGTTGCTACACAAACATACTTGAGTATAGGGATGTCAGAAGAACTGCGAATCAAGCTGTGATGGCAACTGAATTTGAAAACGTATTTGATGCAGATGAAAGATGCCAAAATTCGGAAAACTTGATGGTACTTGTTTACGCCTACAGGTATTCTAGTCTGCAGTTAAATGCCATAGGAAGAAGAAGAACAGCGAAGAACAACAACAACATGTTGAAGACGGTGAGAAGGGCAGCTGCAGTGACAGCTCTGCTTCATTTTTGCACATAAACTCCAAACAACTTCCTGAGAATCAGCAAGCAACATTGTCTGAGTTCACACATGTAGCACACAAGGTACTGAGAAATGTAGAATTCACTGGTATTGGTATCAACTAGTAGATTTCTAGTATTGTGACATCCCTATTTGAGTAATTGATGAGTTGAACACCTTTACAAAGAACACCCGGAGGTGAAATTAAACCTACTCTTTTTGAGTCATACGTCTTCAGGTGGATGATGTCATACTCTGAGAAGGCCCTCCATGTTTCACTGAACAGATCTCCATAACCATAAAAACTCTGGAAAAACACATAAAAAAGGAAAGCAATGTTAGTTCAATTGATGTTACATCTGAAAAGAAAACAAAGCTGTAACATTAAATTCAACTACAGCCTTTAGCACTGCCAGAGGTAGTCACCTGTTTCAAAACTCTGCTGGTTGTATTTTTCTGAAGTTTTGGTTTTATACAAAATCTGTTATCACACTATTATCTGACAGCCTGTTGTTTGGATTGCAGTGTGCAGTTTGTGCTGAAAGGTCACTGCTTTCCTTCTCCCTGACAGTTTTCTCTCCCTCCCATTTCTCTTTCCCTTTTCCTCTTTAACTCTGTGTGCAGCGGAGGGAACAATGGGCCGGAAAAGGTTGTCTGTAAAAGCATTCTGTTTTTCAACTGGTGTTTCCCCTTGATGTCTTCATCAGGCTCATGTGCCACTGACTTGTTAAACAAAAACTTTGGAAGAACTACTGCTCGGCTGTCTCGCTGGGTTGTAGTAGCCAAATCCATTCTCAGTTTTTATTTGTATTGGACACAACACTCTTCAAATATTTTTACGACTGTCTTTGTGTTACTGTGGAGCTAAAGTATATCACTCTGCCTGTCAAAATAGTTTTATGCATCAGCATTTTGAAATCTTGGCACCCACCGTGTCCCACATGACGATGTTGATATTTGAGCTGAAGGAGTTGTTAATGTGCTGGGAGATGTAGAGGTTGACAAAGTCACAGAAATGGTGGTACATGTTCACCCCTATCAGAAAAACACACAATTATTATTTTTGTCATGATTTCAAAGTCCTTGCTATTCAATATTGGAAACAAGCTGCAAGAACATCTTCATCTAATGTCTAGCCTCAAACAAGTTGACTGTGCACACATTGTGCATGTCTACTGGGTTTTATTAACGTGTATTAAGAATAAAGTTTCTTGTTTGAATTCACATAAAGTCACATAAATCTTTCTTACTTACCAGCATCCAATTTCATGAAAACAGTAGGTTTTTCAATGATGATGTCACACTGTCCATCCTCTATGGGATGAAAGTCCAATTCTGTGTATGTCTGCAGCTCAGCATACCTACAAAAACAGCACAGCACATCTATATAGTACGATAAACAGAATTGTAAAAGGTCTGCATTAACATGGTACAGGTGGCCCACCATGGAAATAACAAACAGTGTTATTATAGTGTTTCAAATTATCTTTGAAAAAAAAGTGATGTGGTCGTAACGGTCTGTGTATTTGTGCCTAACCGTCATGGTATGGGGGTCACAGTTTCACCTAGATGCAATAAACGCAAACCACCATGAAGGCACATAACAAATACGCTCTGGTTCATAAACAGCCTATCATATCCCTTGATAATGGAGTGTGCTACAAGTGAATCACCATAACTGCTTCCACCCTTTGGAGTATACAACATGTCTTCAATCACAGCCTACATCTCATAAAACAATCCACAGTCAGTTCACGATGGAGCAGCAAGGTTTTCATAGTAAACCTGAAACTAAAACTAAAAGTAGGTAACCATATCAGTTAACTGAAAAAACAAAAAAAAACTAGACTAGAACTGAAGTGTTACTGTGTACTAAGTAAAATAAAATAAAAATATAAAGGAAATGTCTTTAGTTTTAGTCCTTGTCACTTGAGGAGGCACTGGTGCATACATTATTGAGACTGTGTGCATTGATACATCAAGTGGTTTAATTCCTTTTTCCACCTGGCAGTTATTAAAAATAGGTCATTAAAAATAATAATCAATAATTATTGATATCGACAAAAATTAAACATTTTATTGTGATGGATTTTTCAGCTATGCTGCTCAGCCCTAATTCTAATGAACATACCATTAATAGCAAATATAAGATGTTTGATATTGAGAATAACAGATTAAGTACTGCTATATAAGGTGCACATTCTGGGCAATATGTTACATAGGCAGTCTAATTTGCTCACAGTGGTCGAGTCTGTCGCAGCACAACTCTCTCCAAATGAGGAAAAATGTGACACGAGCCAGCCAGGATCCGAACCTATGAATGCTTCGATCCGTAAGTCAGACGCGTTATCCATTGCGCCACTGGCCCGATGACTCACCATGTGCCTTTAACAAAAGACAAGTGTGGAGTACAAACTCCACCCCTGCATTCCTGTGGGGCCCTGTCTTCCCTTTCAGGGCGCTTTGAAAAGGAGCAACATGTCTTCCACTCGCATCAGAAATATGATCACACCAATAACAGCGACTTGAGGTGTTACATTGAAGTAGACAACTTAACTGAATATTTCGAAAGAGATCAAATATAGATTCTTTGTTCTGGGATTGACTTTTATTTATATCAGTGAGGTGAAGAGTGACTTTATTATTGCTGTCTCACATGAGAATGGGGGTGTCAGTGTCTTTATTTCATTCGGTCTCGAGGGGAAGCTACTACTCCTGTTGGCAGCCTGGTGTTTTAAAGGCTCACTCCACATGTCTTAGTGTCTCTAACAGCTCTCTGCAGAGCTTTGCAACAGATTTTACCTACACTGTTCTCCCTGTAATGGAGGAGTATCCTGTCTGAGTCAAAGTAAACATAACACACACTAACTGTTGGTTTTCGAGGAAGGACGTTAGCTTAGTCCCTAATCCGTAACGGACATTAATGCCTACAGATTTCTAGTCAGCACAAAAGAGTACTATATCAGTGTGGGAGGAAAAGCTCCACCTAGTGACAGTCCGTGTTACTACAACCCAAAAGGCCCCTACTGCCAGTTGTCACACATGCTATACAAAAACCAACTTCTAAAGGTGGAGGAGCCCTACAGGTCCCTGGTGGTCTAGTGTTAGATTCGGCGCACTCCTCAGCCGCGCGGGCCGGGTTCGATTCCGCGTCAGGAACTCACCTTTTAGCCTATAGTAACTAATACAAGATCGTCAACAATTGTCATCTTATATATCTATCTGCAGACATGTTTCAACACTCTATTCACAAACCAAGAAACACACAGGGGTGGGTGTGCAGATCATTATTAGTGCTTCCAGATTAAACCATTAACAAACTATGTACAAATCAACATCATTAGGATGTGTAACATGTCCATATGTAACCTGTGGATACAATTCATTCCAAAAATTGTGCTCAAAATCCCACTTTTAACTCCCTGGTGGTCTAGTGGTTAGGATCGGCGCTCTCACCGCCGCGGCCCGGGGTTCGATTCCCGTCAGGGAACACTGTTTTGGCCTCCCTTTTCATAGCAATAAACCAATGTTTTCCCGCAACACTCATGCCAAAAAAATTGGCTAAGCTAGTAGTCAGTGTGGATGTGTGTTTCCTGCCTCACCCAAGATTGTAAGGGGCCCTTGTGGCTCTCCCCCCTCGGCAGCAAGTGCATCGCTTGGTATCAGTCTGCCAACAACCACCAATTTCACCCATTCTGAAAAGTCCTCTTTGTATCTGCAACATATACTTGGATGAGTTTCAAGACAGTGTATCCTGTGTCAGTTAATGCTTTCATGTCATGGTTACTGTACTCAAATATACTGACCTCTCATGACTTCTGCGTGCTTACCAAGTCCAGGTAAAGTTGGTTGCCTTACAGAAGCGAGTGTGGCTACTACATTTTAATGAAGAAGTCCCCCCTGGAAGAGTACAAATCTTTAAGTATTTAAATAATATTTATAAACTTTGACTTAAAAGGATGTGAGAGTGGTCTCTAGACTATACTTGTCGCTGACACAACTGCTTTGGAACTGAAAATAAGTTCAGGCCTATTGTCTTGGGACTCTTTAGTTTAACACTTTTGTCTGTTTCTACCTGTGTTCTCCCCCTGTTGACACCCGCAGGCCCGTGGGAACTAAGGAGAATGAGCCTGACTTACTGGTTTGCTGGCCCTTGCAGAGTGTTTTGAGCTCAGAGAGCGCCCTCCTTGACGTAGCCCAGAAATCAGCCTGCATTCCAGAAAAGTTCCTGGGCTGCCTTCCCCGCCAGTGACGGGCCCTGACAGATCAGAGGATTTAGGCAGATCAGCAAAGCGCAAAGCCCAAACCCATAATGGTTCATAATGATGCCATGCTTATGAATGAAGCACACCTTTTACTTAGGAAACATAATGGAGACTGTGGTTTCAGTTAAATCCAATACCGTTGAATAATAAGATTAGTACCATTTGTTATATACTTAGAGATTACTGAAGACCTGACACATCATGGGATGGCAGTTAGGAGAATGTGGAAAGTAAACGATGTAACTGCATTATACTTCTGAGAAGGCAAAGTGAGAACATAAAGTGTTAGCAATGTGAGGAACGTAGCCGCCAATCCAGAGTCAGCTTGTACAGCTGGATAGCTAAACCTCTTCCCTGGATCACAGTTCTTCTCGTAACCCCCAACAAGGCAGACAGATCCCGCAGTGGCATCCTGTCCCGTAAAAACAAGCGTATAATATATGTTTGTTTGTGTGTGCGTGCATGTGTTGTGTGAGAGAGAGACAGAGAGAAGAGAGAGAGAGAAAAAAGACGCAGTTTCTATAAGCGTTGTGGCTGTTTTAAAGGACATCGATGATTAAATATCTATTAGGGAGGGAAGAGGGAAGGAGGGGAAGGGGGAGGGGGAAGAAAATGGGGGAGAGAAAAAGGGAGGAAGGGGGGGGAAGGGAGGAGGAGAAAGGGGGGGGGAAAGGGAGAAGGGAGAGGGAGGGGAAAGGGGAAGGGGGAAG
>NW_023339740.1:7571250-7576248 GCF_004916995.1 Morone saxatilis | reverse complement strand
TCTCATTCTAAGGTAACGAAACAACACGATGCTTATTTTCAGTTGATTATACACTAATAATACACTACCTATGAATATTATATTCAATTTCTGCTAATAGATCCTCTAAATGTTAATAATTAGTGTGACACCACAAGGAAGGACGAGGACAGTCTTTTGTGTCTTCTTACTGGCAACAGCAGAGCAGTGTCCATTTATGCACACATCAATGTACAGAAATGTCATCATTCAAAACTGCAACTGAGTGCAATCTCCATTAAATAATGTTCTGACCAATCATAAAAACCCACAGTGAACAGATTCATGTTCAGTCAGGGTCTAAACCTTAAAGCACTTGGCAGTCAATTAACAAAGAGCAGTAAAACTATCACTGCACACTGCAAACAAATTTGAACAGTGAAAAGTTGACAGAGTGCATATCTTACTTTAAAAGGGCAGAGCGGGTCCAGGCGACATTGCTTGGCGACCTTCTTGTTATTGTAGAGGAAGTAGGGTACGTGCTCTGGCGGCAGGGAGATCCCGCTGTAGTTGAGCAGCAGTGCGGGCAGTTTGTAGTTGGTGTTCTCAGCCTTCTCGGTGGGGACCACAGTGAAAGAAAAAATGATGCCCAGCGCTACCAAGAGCAGCATAGTCAGAATTGCACAGACATGTGAGACAGCCGGCTCTCTTCACAGCACCCTGAGGAAAAAAGAGAAGTGGAGAGACAGACTTGCACTCTGTAATCTTGGTTGAAAGCCTAACACCACGGTATACAAGCATGTGGGCACAAGCAAGTGTGTGGGGACTCTGTGTGCGGATCTAAGCGCCACATAAGGATAGGTCCTGTTGCAGGAAGTATCACTGACCCTTTTTCCGACTGTTGTCTGAGCAATCATAACTGAGGCTGGGGGGGCAAATAGAAAAGTGCCGGCTGGTAATAACGTGACCTTTACAGTTCTCAGTGGCCAAACCAGTATTTACACACAACGCAGACAGTCATATTTCCAATGCAATTTTGCAATTTTGTTAAGTCTCAAGTATGCATGTGATTACACAGCCCAAAGCCACTGACATTCTTCACTCCCAAAATCAATGATCAAAGCATATCAGTGTGACTGCTGTTACTGCAGTGACCACTGTGCTGTGCAACAACAATGGCTCCTAAATCTCTGCACATGTGAAGGAGCCGAGTAGACTGATGTCGCTGTATATGAAATGTAACAAATATTATTAAACTGTAAATACAGCAGGTTTAGTAGCAATAGCTTGCTAAGAGTTACTGACACGTGTTCTGAAGGAGCTCCTTCAAGAGGGGTAAAAAGCAGAGGGAAACACTTTGCTATGGGCGTAACGGGATGCCTGACATTAAAACAACGGCTCCATCTATGAAATAGTTGAGGATACATGTGAAAACATGGCGCTGACAGGCTCCAGGCTGTCTTTGGGTGGCATCAGTTGTAGCTAATTACCGAATGAAGTTCACTTTAATTATGTATGTAAGGAAGAAGTGTGTTTTTTAACGAGCCCTGGTTTAATTTGTCCCTAATGTTAAACCCGTGTTTGTGTCGCACGTGGTGTCTGAGCTCCATTAGAGCTGATGATGAACTAAATAAACTTTGAGCTAGCGACAATTAGTTAGTCAACTTAACTAACTTAACGCTTTAAGATCCCGTTAGGCTGCACTCGGTGACCTGATAGACGTGGGAGATAACAATCCGGGGGATATGTGGCGATAATAACGCGTTACTTACTCTTTCCTTTTACAGGGGTTAAGATATGAGAATACTTTTGTCTGAAATATTTATATGGCGGCTAACGAGTAGCGTTAGTTCTTGACCAAGACCCTTAACGTTAATTTAAGATGTACCGAGGTGGCAGCAGAAGAACTGGACAGGGACAAATATTTAATATTTCTACGGTGTAAAGACTTGCGACGGACACAAAACTCCCATTGAGTGGTCGTCTATACAGGGTTGGTGTGAGTTTGAGTGGGAGGCAGTTTACCTGAATACAGAGCCTGCTATCCTCCAGACTGAAGCGATGATGTTGCCGGTGGTCGCCATAACACCGGAAACCTTATCCCGGCCTGTAATACGTGGGGACAGCCACAGGGGGCGCGGTGTACCACAGAGCTCTAAAGATTACACTAATCCCAAATACTGTAGGCGCTCTCTAGTTTTAAATCATTTACAGTAAATGCTACCTGCTGAACAAGATACACCATCTTTGAAAGTGAAAGAAAGAACAACCTGTATAATTTATGTAGCACGTTTCACATAGTTTGTCAGGTATATAATAAAATTGTATCAGTCACATTTTCTATGAGCAGTCTTGTATAAACATATAGATTGGACAACTGTATGAAATTGTTCAGAACATGGAGATTTATTTGAATAGGTTTGTGCATTATTAACATAATGTAGTATTTTGTGTGAATGTAATGACACTACTGGCTTCTAATGATAAACATTTAAATTAAGAATCACCATATTTTTCACCAACTCAAATAAATGTTTTATTCATTTACATATTTATATGGTTTAAAATCCAATCTTCAGGATTTCAATCACAAACTACTCTCAGGTCTACACCATGTTTTTGAAAGGAGTTAAAAGAACAATACGTAAATTTCTCTGTACAATGTGTTTATATATTTCTTAAATTCTGTAATGCATTAAGAAATAAACAAGGATGAATTTGTATAGTGCAAAAGACTTTCACCAGCTCCTACAGTTATAAACTGTCTATACTACGTGAAAGGTTCAGTTATGAGAAATTATGTCTAGAGCAAAGTCTGTACTAAATGCCAAAGACTTCAACTGGACACCCGAATCACAAACTGTAGCTATCCTTCATACTGATTCTGCAATAATACATTGTATGATATGCATAATCCCAACATTCCCATTTAAATATAGTATGTCATAATTAATTAAATAAAATAACAGATAAAGATAAAAGAATTTTCTTTTGACACAGTGATTAAACTTAGATTATCTGCCCTATCTTTTTCTGTGAATGCATGTCTGGCTAAGATGGTCGACTGATTTGTTTGTGAGTGTCCCAGAAGTAACACGGTGCAATAAAAACTGTTTATTTCTGGTTCCGCAGCAGTTCATCAATCTGGGTTTTGTACATGTTCTTCACATCTTCAAGGTCCAGCCTCAGCTCCTCTGCCTCTTCCGCCTTTTCTCCATACATCTGAAGGATGGTGTTGTGCCTCTGCTCCAGATCCTGAAATGCACAGCAGCATAAATTAAAAGAACGTCTGTAAATACAGCACCTTTCAACAGGAAAGCTCTGACAGAACTTTTCCAATGTACATTAAAGCATCTATTTCCTAATACAGCCCTTACCTTGAGTTGAATTTTCAACTTGGGGATCTCTTTCACCTTCTCCTCCATCTCATCGTTTTGGTTGGTGAGTCGGATCAGTTCTTCTGAGATTACAGAACGACTCCTCTCTAGACTGGAGATCTCAAGCTGAAACAGCAGGAGGACATAAATGGGGTAGAACAAACCACAGGGACATAGCAGCCCTTTAGTGCTGGGAAAATCATAAATCATAAGAAAACATTTCAGATTTGTACCATCAAACTAATGGTCTTAAGTATTCTGAATTTCTACCTGCAGCTGTGCTATCTCTCCTTCTCTGAGTTTGAGCTGAGACTGGAGGTTCTCTATGATGCTCGAGCCTCCAGACAGCCTGGCAGCCTCGTACAGGTTGGTCCCGCTCATTGACACAGACATGGTCATGGTACTCAGCGAGTGGTCGAAAGACTCATCCTGGGAAAGAATAGAGGTGTGCAGACCAGCGTTGTCTGCCCCACTGATGGAGCTGGAGCGGGACAGGGAGGGTGTGGAGGAGGCTGGGGGCTCTACCACCGAGTGGGTCATGGCCTTCCGCTCCTGATAGGGAAGAATTTAAAGAAGTAGAGAAAAGAATTGTTTGAATGGAGAATTTTTTTTGTTTAAATCAAACACAATACAGATACAGACAAATTTGGTGTTAAGGATTTTTAAAATGTTCCTAAACCTTATCCTTGAGTGCCTCTTGTGCTAAGTAGTACTTCTTCTTTTCTTGCTCCACCTTCATCTTCTCCATCTCTAGTTGATTAGCCAGCAGCAGCTGGTGGAAGAAGCAAAAACAGTGAACATGACACATGAAGAAGTTGTTTCATAGAGTATATGAACAGAGTATGAAAGAGCATTATAGTACCTTTTCTTTCTTGGCATCTTCCAGCATCCGGATGTGTTCTCCTCGCAGATTTTCCAGCTCAACATGCTCCCTACATCGAGAGAACAAGCAATAAGTCTCTACAATCAACAGTCTCAAATGAATCGTGAAACTCCTATTAAACAGCAGAGGGTGCTATCTACATTTGATTTGCTTGTTCAACGTTAATTAATAGCTGTAACAATGTGCAAAGACAACAGTTTCACTTTTATAAAGAAAAGAGAATATGCATAGTTTTGCTGCGTTTCTACCCCACCTCAGAAATAAAAATGGGTTATTTAATTTGGTGAAGAAAATATAAGAGAAAAAATATTTTGTAGATTTTTGTCTGAGATATAAAGAAATCTTTTTCAGTCATAATTCGACTTCAATCTCCTTTTGTTAACAAGAATCGTAAGAAAATCATACTGTGAATGCAGTATTGTGAATTGTAGAGATTTCAAAATACTTGTGAGTTGTGTGTATCATTATATCCCCTAGTATCAAACCAATGGAATACCCCTTTGACGTGCCTATTAACAAACTGAATCAGTATAATGGTGTGAAATATAATGAAGGAGCTATGTGGTTCCTTTTACAACACTAACCAACTAATATGCTGCTATTTTCAGTACTTATTCGCAGCCATGTGTAGATAAGATGTTAAAGAGGCATTTTATTGTAGTAGCTAGATATCTTTTATTCCTTTGTGTCAGAAAATGCCTGCACACAGTACACCATACATTCATTTACACCATTCAGCATGAGCTAAAAGTTCTCCGAGCCAGCCAGGAGTCGAACCTA
>NW_023339740.1:7527052-7571244 GCF_004916995.1 Morone saxatilis | reverse complement strand
CGTTATCCATTGCGCCACTGGCCCAGTCAGAGGAGTGAGCCTTCTCACAAAAGATGACTCTGTGGCACAAAAGCTAGCACACGCATGACTGCTTCTGTCAGGAGGGGATCCCCCTGGCCTCTGCTTCACACTCTGACTCACAAATGGGTTTGTTGTAACAGAAAACCACTCTCCAGGAAGCATTAGCATTACAAAGGGGATGTGGTGACAACACCTTCTGTTTTTTCCTTCCCAGAAAACCATGCTAGTAATTTTCAATCCCACATTATGCATATGTATATAAAGTTAGATAACAAGAAGAAATTGAAAATAGCATAACATTCACTGTGTTGTCTACTACTACTCTGTCCTGCAACACACATTCTTGATGGTCCAGTGGTTGGGATATAATTTAGTAGGAACTCAGTGAAACCATTTCATAGTTCAAATTAAACCACCAAAAACCATGAATCATCTATCCAACCCCACACATTCCAAAGTGAAAAAGAAATATAATGACAAAGGAAGAGACGCATCAACCAACCTTGTAGGCTTTAAGTTCTAATTTGTTACCTGCTGCTCTCATCCTCCAGTTTCTCTCTCTTGTTCTTCTCAGCCTCCAACTGTGCCAGGAGTCGGGCCTTTTCCTGCCGGACCAGGGAATTCTGGGACTCTAGAGAGACCAGCTGGGACTTGATGGACAGTAGTTCTTCTGTTGCTGATCGCTCCTTCTCCACAGCAACGGCCAGCTGTGCCTGGGCATCCGCTGATGAAAAGAAAAGGGGTATTAGAGGGAGAACAGACGTAAAGCTTTTTGCTCACTTTGTACAATACTGTCTTTTGGTGATTGTTTTACTCATACAGTTAAACTCCTGCCTCTTACCTAGCCTATCAGAGATGTTCTTTTCCAGTTTTTCCCAGGATGCTGTCTGTCCACCCAATGAGGCCTGTAAGTTCTCAATCTGACGCAGAAGGGGCCGTGTTGTAGAGGTAACACTCTGACTGAGTTCCTGGTTCCTAGTCTCTGCCTCCTGAAGCCTCTGTGGAAGACAAGAAAAAAATGGTGTGCATTGAGTAAATTCTGTCCCTGTCATAATTATGTTATTATTTTAGATTTTTTTTTGCCTCTAGTCAAAGAGAACCAGCTTTGTAGGAGACCCTCTAACCAGTGTATAACCAGCGTACCTGCTGCAGCTCACTGATCTCCTCCCTCAAATAATCTTCTTTCCTTGCTTGCTGCTGCTCAGCCCTCTGCAGAGCCAGTCTCAGGTCAGCCACCTGTACAAAACATTAGAAAGAGATGTTCGGATAAACAAGTGATTAAATTAATGTCCAGTGTAGTTAATTAAGATAATTATTCATGTTTAAATTAAATCAATCAGTGTGCCTTAATGCTTCTGTAGCATCTCCATCAAAATTATCAGAAGATGTTGTGAACATTCACTACATCCCCATCCCTGGTGGTATCCCATGGATTTTGATTTTATAAACGAAAGCTGGTGCAACTGAACAAAGTCTGGGTATAGTGAAAGTAACACACACCGTCAGCTGCGTGCCTCAGTGAGTACCCATAAAAACCTGCAGTAAATAACAGCTTTACTGAGGTGTGCTGGATTGCTCCAACCCAGTATGTCTAATAAGCCTCCAACGCTTTACTTACTTGCATAGCAAACAAATTGTTCCATGGTGTTAGTCTGTGGTACCTGTTCGGCCAGGGCCGCTTGTTGTATCCTGGCCTCCTCCTGGGCCTTCTCAAGAGCCAGGCTCAGTTGCTCCTTGGCATGTGTGTCCCTGCTGAGAGCCGCTTCTTCGGCCTCACTGGCTCTGCTGGCATTCGCCTTGTGAAGTTCTGCCAGCTCCCTGACAACAGAGATGTAGAAGTAAACCATCAGCATCATATTACTGCAACGTGTGTATTCGTAAGAACAATGAAACATTTATTCTTGTTTGGCTCTGTACTTAAGCACACAGGTTTTAAAACACAACAATGACAACTGGGTATTATTTAAGAATATGTTCATTTGTACAATTACTCTCTGACTATGTATAAAAATAGTTTCTATTCATACAGTGTTCACCCAATGTAGATGTAAAACCCCTCAAATTAAAGGTGGAAGTCAACAGTTTAACCTCACTATTATTGCATCATTTTAAGTTCAATGAACTGGAGCATCACATAATAAATATGTTACTTTCCAAATACTTAGTCCACACTGTATACTCAGCAGAGCATGTCAGCAAGGTACAATAAAACACAATAGCTGGCTTGTGGGTTTAGATTTCCAGTAAGAACTCGGTTGTGAGTGTTCAGTATCCGTAGCAGGGTGTGTCAATGTTTACTTGTAAGAGCTGTCGAGAGCAGCCTGCAGGCTCCTGTTCTTCTCCTGCAGTTCCTCATCGTCCGTCTGCAGCCTGCTCAGCTCCTTCTCCTGCCGCTCCACCACAGCGTTCAGCTTCTTGATGTTCTCCCTGTGCTGTTTCTCCACCTCCTCCTTCCCATCTAGAACCTAGAAGTATAATATGAAGGAATGAGTCTTTTGATTACATTCATTTTTAAATCAGCCCCCATATGGTGACATTATTGCTGTCTTTTCAAATGAAAAGCCAATAACATGTCAAACAATGGAACAATAAAATGACTTCAAAGACATTTTATTGGACCTCCTAACAATACCAAACCCTGACTGCTCAACCTCACTTCCTCCAATTGAATCCTCCTGAGTAGAGACATGAGAACTTAAATGCTGCTAACTGAAGCAATTAAAGTTCTCTTTAATGTGTTGTCTAGAGTTAGCTGAAATTTGCCTGTCATAGTAATTAAGTACATAAACAAAGTGAATTAAAAAAAAAGGGGGACAAAGTTGAAACCAATTAAAATTAAAATAAAGGTCCTCTGACTAAAATTGTCAGTAACTAAACTAAAAATTCTTTCTATTGTGAAATTGACATTTTGAACTACATACTAAAATCTGACCTGCTGCAGTTGCCTGAGCTCCTCGTCCTGCTCATTGATTTTCTTCTGTTGCTTGATGATTTTTGTGTCGCTCTCCTTCTCTTTCACACGCAGTTTCTTGATGATGTTGCTGTGCTGCAGCTGCTGCTTGGACAGCTTTTCACCTAAAAGTGACAGAAATAAACAACTACTCAGCCACGTAGGTAAACAGATGCTGGGACAATACCCACTGAGCAAGATTTCAGTAACAAGGTATAAAGTCACCAGCTGTTCTTTAAACCATCCACACTTTAATCCTTCAAGGTTGGCGTATGCGTGATCTCTTAAACCGCAATAAATAATTTGCTCTAACTCTGAAATTATGGTGGTGACACTTCCATCCATTCATTACATTACTCTTCATTCAACACCTTGTGTGCTACTTGAGCAACCTTTTGTGAGGTTAGACATAATAAAAACAGCTACAACTGGCTTTATGTGAAAGGGTAAAAGGAAAACTTTGGTATGTTTCAGCCTGGATCCTATTTTTCCATGTTTTTTGTGTCCAAGTGACTAATGGACACAACAATTTTTGCTCCAGTATTGAGTGAGAGCGCTGCAGCTGGCAGCCGTGAAACTGGCTGCAACATAATTGTTATGGGCAATTGTGCACCATCAATGCACATCCACTGAAAGGGGTTGTTCTTCCACTGACAGGCTCAGATTGTTATTCTAAGTGTCTGACCACATTATGGAAAGGATCCCTACAAATACAGACATTTTTGTTTAACCAGAAACAGCCTTTATATTGCAAAATAAAAGGGATTGCTGGTCTACCGCTGCCTCGGTCGGTTAGTTAGTTAGTATGTTATTGTGTGATTTAACTGTTTTTACACCAGTCACACAATAACACAAACAAAAATATCAAACTCTCTAAATACTGGAGCAATTTTAAAAATTGTGGTCCCCAATAGTCACACAAAAACATGGGAAAATTGGAAATACCACAGTTTCCTTTTAAATACGTTCTTGGCAGTACAGCCTGTCTAGAGATGAAGTGGGTTGGCTGAGGTGAAAAATAATAGTCTGCTACATCAATTAGTCTTACCTTCTTCCAGTAGGCCTCGGATCTGCTCTTCCTTTTCTCTGATGATCTCCATTGTATCACTGGAGTTCAGTCTGGTAGAAAGCTCTTCTCGCAAGCCCTTTATTTCCTGCAGCATAGAAAGATATCATCTTTGACACAGACTCTTTGGACATGTTACACTGCGGTAGATAAATATAGGTTAGTTGCAATTATATATGCGTATGAGTACAGGCTTGGCTCACTAATAGATGCGTTACCTTCTTAGCTATGTCTCTTTCTTTGCAGGCCAGCTGAGCCTTCCTTTCTGCGTCTGCTATGCGCTGGGTGAACTCATCCTTTAGAGACTGAACGGTGGAGCTCTCCTCCTTCAGGCTTACCACTTCACTGGAGAATGAACAGACTCATTAGTGTAAGAGCTCATTGTCAGCCTCAAAGCCAAGATAGTGCAAGTAGATTATTTTAAGCATTGTAGTTAGAATAATTACATACGTGCATTAAGGTATATTTTAAAACCTACTGTAGCTCAACTTAAGAGTTGAACAAATAGTTTCATAGAACCAGCATAACACAGTGGTAATATATTGCCTTGTCTGACCTGTATATCAGCAAGAACATTAGTCTCTTGGGCAAAACAGCTTTCTTATCAAGATTGTTTACAGTGCCATTGTGAACCAGGGGTGTGGGCCATGTACTCACTCTCTGAGATTGTCACACTCCTCCTCCAGTCTGGCCTTGTCTTTGCTGACAGTCAGAAGTTGAGACTCTCTCTTCTCAAGGCGGGCTGACAGCTCATCAATGACCTACATGTCCACAACATTTTTTTGTGTTTACAACAGCAGGTGAAAGAAAAAAAAAAGAAAAGCAGTGTGGTAGGGTTTAAATATACATTGAGCGTTTTACAGCTGCTTTCTTCATATAGCATAACAAATTCTGGGACTCCTGGGGTAAGAACTGATTAAAATACAGACAAATTCGGACGTATTGGCAGATATTTTAAAATACAATAATACAAGTGTCCAATGGTCTTCAACCACAGAGCAAAGTTGTGATTAAAGCGATTAGACAGGACAAACACAAAGTGTTGGCCAGGTCAACATGCTGGGAAGAATTTACAAGATGATATGGAAATGTCACATGACAGCTTACTAAAGCGATTTACTTCTAATTTGCATTCTAAGGAAGGTTATGCAAATTATGGAGTTGGTTTAAATGCATTTGTTGTTACTTTTTAAATTTTTAAATGATGCTTTGTGATTACTATATGGACATAAACACATGTTATGTCCATATTGTTGTATAATGTGTACATAAAACAAATCATTACAATTGATTTGACCATCTACAGTACCAACTGATACCTTTTGAAGCTCCAAAATCTGAACTGTTGAGAAACTTTTCATCTCTTCTGTGATTGGTGGAGTGATCCGTTCTTCAGCTTCAGAGATGACATTGGACATTGTGACAGTCGCCTCAGATCCCTGTTCCTGTTCTGTCAACTCTTCAGGCTGCTCACTATTAACAGGCGTCGCACTCCGTCCACTCTCCTCCATCTCATCCAGCGACTGCTCCCTCACTGTTTCAGTAAAGCCCTCTTCCTCATCCTCCTCTTCCTCCTCTCCTACCTTCTCCACCACTCCATCTTCCTGCTTCTGACACACAGACGATGACACTGTTAAAGGAGCAGGGCCTGCAGTGACAGATGCAAGTGTCCGACTGCCAGGGACCTCATCATCTGAGTTAACCTCGCTGACACTCCGGCTGTCCAGCGACTGTACGCTGAATGAATCTATGCGCTCAAATGCGTCCGAGGAGGAGCCGCAGCTCTCTGTGAGTTTGGAATAGTCCTCCAGACGGGGGAAATCTCCACAAGTGGAGGCAGTGAGAAGCTGGAAGGAGCCCTGCATTAGGTGAAGGCCAGCCTTGCCCTCCCCTGTTTCTTGTCTGGAGCTGGCCGAGCTTTCACTCAACACAGATTCGTGGTCCAGCACTTCAATGTCACTGGTGGTAGAGGTTCCTGAGGAGAAAGCGCTGACTGGAGGAGAGGGGGTGTCATTTTGACGGTCCTCTACCTTTGAGTCTTTATGCTCTATGAGTACTTCCTTAGAGGACGGCGAGGGCGTAGGATCAGAAGGGGTTGAGCCCTTTGTTTCAGAAGTGACATCCGAAGATTCAGAGGAATCTGCGGTATCCTTCTCACCCTGGAGGTCTGATGGAGTCTGTGACTGCTCTGTTGTTGAGTCTACAGCGACTGTTGAGACAACATCTGTTTTCACGCAGCTCGTGTTGCTGTCAGGGTCACAAGGAAGTTCACCAGAAGACGAAGACGAGGAAGAAGAAGAAGAAGCAGGAGAAACTGGCTCCAGGAGGATAGAGTCTGCATAAGGTGCTGTCGGTGAGGCCTCAGGTTCAACCGGCTGGCTCTCAGGAACCGTCTGATTCTCATCACTCGTATCGACGGGTGCCGACTGTTGAGTCTCCACTTCTTTTTGGACAAGAGCCTCTTTGTTTTTCTTCTCCTTCTCCTGGGGCCGCCTTTGAGACTTAGTAGGGGGCACAGACACTACCTGGGTACTTTGTACGTCTCCAGGCGTCAGAAAGGCACTGAAAAAGTTTTCCGACTCATCCACAACTGTGCGGGTGACAGGAGTAGTAATGGCCTCAGAGGAAGGCGGAGGGGTGGTGGTCTTCTCTTCAGGGGGAGCTTCCCACTGGGTCATTCCCCATCCTCCACTTAATGACAGCTTCCCAGGTAGTGTTACATCTGAAAGAAAGAAAGAAAGAAAGAAAGAAATTGTCATGTTAGCAGTTGTAGCAGTTGCATATGACAACATTAGCTAGTTATTACCACGTCATGTTACATTACTTACCATCATAGGGCATTACAACTGTGTCACCCCATTGGTCCTCTTCTTTGATGTCCAGAACTCGGTCGATTGACTTCTGAGCTGATGTTAAAGCTTGTTTAGCGAAGCTGGACAGGTGAGACGCGTTGAACCAACTCATTTTGACTATTTGGCTAGCTAGCAAGTTCAGGAATTGTTACGCGGATGTTAAAGAGGATTTGGCGTCACAAAGCACGAAGCACAGCCACTTTCACTGCCTCTGCATTTTTCGTTATCGACGATAACCTGGTGCGAACAAATATTTAACAATTTCAAATATTGTTCGGTCCAGAAAATCTTTATGGACAGCTAGCTACCGCTGAGCTAGTTAGTGAGCTAACATAACGCTAGTGTAAAGGGCAGCATCAATCCCAGGTACAGCTGCAGCTCAAACGGGCTAGCTGGCACTCAAAAATGGCATAATTTCTACAAGTCAGTCATGTAGAAATACAGCTATCGCTAGTACCGTATCTAGAACTCTACAGATATCAAAGCAAGAGCATTCCCATGGTTAATCCAAGCTTCTTTCGGCTCCTTTGCTCGGCCGTCATCGTTTGTTTTGGTCGCTCTCAACTTGTAGCCCAGCTAGCATTAGCCTGCTCGCTACTTCCTTTCCACGTAGCACCATGACGTCATGATCCGGGCTGACTGGGCCTGAGACTTTAAAGTCCAGTCAGCAGGGGAGTCCTCCAAAACCACACCTGCATGTTTAATCCTCTACATCTCTGACCTCCCAATTATTGAAGTATGGATTTCCAATATGTATATATTATCAGCTCCATTTGTTTATGTTTGAGCCTTTGTTTTTTTTAGATGTTAGCCAATACCTTAAATGCTCAGTCTGTATTGATGCATGTAAACAAACAAGCAAAGTGGCTCTTACACAGTAAGGCCTGTCAATCATCCATACTCTGTAACTGTTATTTCACTCCCACAAATACACATAGGTACATACAGAAAGCAGAAACTTTGTAAGAAAAACATTTTATTCCAGTTCACACATCATTATCAGTGTCTGTTGATTACCACTCCAGTGGTTACTGCAACTAAAAAACTGTTGGAATAAATAAATATTCAAAATATTTGAAACCAGAACAAGTACAGAATAATCTTTTCCCAAAAGTAACCAATGCTTGTCTCTTTGTTTGCACAGAGCACGCTTTAGGTTGTAGTGCAGATAAGACATTAATGCAGAAATCCTTAACATTTGCATACAATGTATCACCAAAACATGACAGGTTTTGAACTATGATTTGGCTTTTCAGTGCAAAACATTAACTCAAGTCAATAAGTACATTAAAACAATGGAATTAGCTACAATCATTTACACTGTGACTGAATACATTGTAAACTGTTCTAGTTTTTAGGCCATTTTAAATATTCTGTATCTGCATCAAGTCATAGTTGGCCGAGAAACAAACATGACATCAACTGGTTGTGGGAGTGCTTGAGTTCATCCTATGAGGTAAAGCTGAGTTTGAACAACATAGTCTGGGGTGTGGTGACATCAGCTACAGCCAGCTCTTGTCTATCAGTCAGCCCCAGCTCTGGAAAAAACATGTTCATAACATAAATGAGTCAGCGCATTCACTGTGTATTCATCTGACCAATTCAGAGCGCAAGCATTGCCATTTCTCGGAAACATATTCAGTAAATAAAGCACCTCACCCTTCAGCGTTTTGGACAGATTTGGCCGCGTCCTCTGCTCAATCGAAGCGACAGACTGTAAAACAAAATACCAAATAAATGTCAGTTCAAACCAAAACTTGCTCAATTGTCTAATTTCATCAGGACACCCCTCAGACTCCCATTACCTTAAAAAAATGAACTGAAAACACAAAACAGTGTGAAATCAGAGGCTAATTACCTGTAAATATAATGTTTTGTTCTTTCCCTCCACTGACGCTGTTATAGCAGGTGATTTCATTTGTCTGAAAAAATCCATTATATTTGGTTGTCAAAGACAATGTGTAATGTACTACCAAAATCAAACAACAAACAAATATGACCACAAGCATAACTTAAGTATAGTGATAGAGTAATAAATCATAAATAAACCTACAGGGAGGCACTCTCAGTCAGGTAGTCCAACACCTCCTGGAGTTTGGAAGATGGAGAAAAGTGCAAGTCCAGAGGTACTTGGCTGCAGGCTGAACAGTTTTCCTGCATCAGAATTGAACATAAACATACGTGTTACAAAAAGGCAACTTCATTACTGTAACAAATGAACTGGCAGATGAAATTCAGGGACAAACCTTCCGCTCTGCTTCAAAAGTGTAGGTGTACAGGCCGTCAACATCATTGAAGACCATGTAGTTATTGAGAGATATGTAGGCACTGCAGATGCAAAAGGTAACACCATGAGAAACAGTAAAAGGTATGTGTGGTTTATACAGATCTTCACTGGGCTGCCAGGCAGAACCTGCAGACTTACCTTGATGCTATTTTGAAAACCTCGGTTGCGCAAGCAGCTTGGTCAAATAAGAAAAAAAAGTGTTATGGCCAGGTAGACATTTCCGTTGTTTTTATAAAGTCAATATGCTCAGTACTGTTTGGAAAATGATTAACTCTTATATGGCAGAGCATACAATCTTTCATAAAGACATCAAGTCCACAGGTCTGTGCACCTTCACGTTTAGCTACTTACCTGCTATGACAGCGTTTGTAGACGCTACAGCTGGAATTATCCTCTTTACGACACCTGCAACATTTGAATCGGATATAGAAAATATATGTTTACTGCTTACTTCTCAAAATGGAAAATCAAAGACATAAAATCTGCACAAACATCAATGAGACATGTTTGTTGCAATGTTTTACCATTTGTCTTACACGCAAAAACAAATTGTGTTTAGAGGCACCAACTAAGATACCAAACTTTTATCATCATCACTCGGACAGAAACAGCTTGTTGTGTTTTATGTACTTTGGCTCGTAGATGTGCTATGTGTGCTCACCCTGGGTTAGTCTGTATGTGACTCCTGTTATGTTGAACTCTGCTGCCCTCTCCAGAGATCTCTGATACACCCACTGGATGTGCTCTGGGTCATCCCCATCCAGGACCACACCATCTAATCCACACACATACAAACACACACACAAGGACTTGTTTATAAAGGTCTTGTAAGTTTGTTGAGCCTCATGTCAAACTTAATTATCCTTCTAAACATTACAAAGAGCAGTCAACAGAAAAAATACTATAAAAATAATAACTGCAGTCCCAGTGATTTCCTACCTCCAAAGGGAGTCTCTTTGGGCCACAGCAGCATCCGGACATACTCAATGCAATGTTCTGGCAAACGAGGCATGGAGGCTATTGTACACATGGGGAAGTTGACCTACAACGACGGCTGTATTTTAGCAACAACAAACTGACCAGGACTTGTTTCGGTAAGACCACTGAGTTGTGGTTGTAAACATTATTTTTCGGGGGGAAAAAAAGCTATCTCACCTGAGGAGGGTAAAGCTCAAGAGTACAGTCGATGCAGGCGGTCATGCCAGGGAGAATGACTCTGGCATTGCCTTTAAAGCCTTCTGTCCCACCATCAATGAGAGGAATGATGGAACCTGGGTCCAAGACACCATCCTCATAAACCAGCAAAGACAGCTGCACGGCAAGACAGGGATGTGCGTGTGATTACATAATACTACGGCTGCACAATGAATATATTATTGAAATTGCAATAGGGCTGAGTGCAATATGCAAATCACAGAAGAAGGATTTTTTTGTTAAAGGTAAAAATATGTGATAAAACAGCATTATAATAAAGTAATGTTTTGTTTTTTTTTGTGATGCAAAATCGATCATTCCCACACTAATCGTGAATCATACTGCAATATCTGTCTTCTTCTGTGGAGCTGCTGCTGCCAGCCCTATCTTTCTATACTGAGTTTGCCTTTGATAAATACCATACAATAAAAGCCCTGTTAACATACAAATACAAAAAATGTTAAGTTTAAATAATACATTTATATTTTTTTCCATGTCTGTGACATATTCTACATATACAGACATGGTAAATATACTGAAAGGTGTATATGTTGCTGGTGTATTGTCGATGACTATAAACAGACCCTTTTTGCTGGCTGACATGGCTCACGGAAAAAAAATAGTGAAGTGAAGCGACACTGCAGCCGCAGCTGAGACACGGCACTCACACGGGCAGTGTGACTGCTCTAATCTGTTAGACGATCCTCAAGCACACACGCTGCTCAGGAAGGCAGTGTGAACGAGCCATTACAGCTTTACCATTTTAAGAAAAAGAACTGTGATAAAGACTGCAGTGAAGAGGAATAACTTACCAGCATGCCATTCATCCACCTCCTGGCAACTATAGAGTCCAGTCCACAGACAATTATATGGAACTCTAGATGAAAACAGAAAAATTAATTTAAATCTAATGTGATAATGACACACCACGCATTAGGGGTAACAAAAGTAATTTGCCCCTGGGATTATTAAAGTATGTCTGACTCTGATTAAATATCATGAAAACCTAATGCTATGTATTATAGAGCTGAAAATGGAACACAATTTCATTTAAATCTTATCAGTGGCTATGTGAGAGGTATAGAGAGGGACTGGAGTGACAGGAAGTGGCTTGTTAGGCTGTCTTTTTGTCTCAAGTAGTTTTGTGAATGTATGAAACCATTTTGAACACAAAACAACATCCAACCAAACAATAGAAGTGTTGGGAATGCATAATCCTAATGATACTTACGTCTGTAGAATGTTTCATCTAAGTCTTGGATTTTCTTAAAATGTCTGAACAAAGCATTTAGGAGAGTTTCATGTTTGGAGAGAATGTACTTTCACAACCTGTACAGTGTCTATGTCGACATTATTAAATTGTTATTTTTAACACGTAGATTAGCTGCTCGTAACATTTTCATATGACATTTGAATCATGCAGATTGTGGTTTGGGCATTTTAAACAGCTGAATTTACATTAAAATATCTAAAATCTTGCAATAGTTGTTCAAGCAAAAGGATACGGGACTACACAGCATCCAGGTATACGGCTGTTGATAAAATCAGCTGCAACGTCCGCCTTGGGCCGACCGACATCTTTTGGCCTAGTCAACATTACACACACGTTAACAAAAAATATCTGCTTGCTTCAGACATTGCATTAAACAAACATTTTAAAAAATATGGGAAATGATGCATACAGTTATTACATAACTCTACTTACCTGAAGAGGAACTGTCGATTCAGGTTTGAAACATCAATGGTGTCCATGTCTACTACATGGATGTTGTGAAAGCCTGATAAAGCCTGAGGCACAACATCAACAAAAACAAACAACAAAGTGTTGGTCATTCATTAAAGCACAGATTAGACCTTCCAAATATTCATAACATGTGATCATACCAGGTCTTTCAGCAGCTCACATCCCAGACCACCAGCACCAATGACCAGGATTTTGCAGGTTTCTAACATAAACTGCAGTGACTGTGATGAGAGGTGATAGAGACATTATCCATAACAGCACAACAGATTAAATGACTAATGAAAAGCTTGCATAATGACGCTTCTTGTATTTGTTACCTCTGTGCTGGGTTCAAAGTCAGGATGCGTGAAGGGCCCCGATCTTTCCAGAAACTTTTTGACATGGTTCCATCGTCCCTCCCACTCACAGGTGCCTCCATCAACCACCATCCTGAAGACAACAACATGTGCATTTAGGATGCATCAGCAGCATCTCTGACAATCTCAAAGTATTTATGACACAAAAACCTCTGAGTTTTTTGAGATCATGCAAAAAAAAAAAAAACACAAACCAATCAAGACCTAAACTCAATAGTGTGATTAAGTGTCACATAGTGAGGGTGCTATTTACAATTCACAGCAGATCATGCAATAAGTAGAGAGGTTCAAGAAACTAATCCAGTACTGTGACATTCACTCTGTTGTTTTGATGTCAGCGTCTGCTCTAACACAGGTAACGTTTTGTTGTTTGACCACTTCTTGAAAATATAGTAAAACTGCATATTTGTGACAGGTGGGCGTTTCTGACTCTCTGGTATTTACTGGGTTATCTCTCTCCTGCCTGTTCAGCTCCCAGAAGCTAGGCTAAGTGACCAGCTAGCATGTCAACAGTGAGAAGGTACAGTAAAGTCCTCTAACCTCGCATAGAGGTGAATGATACCACATCATCTTTATCGTATAGACGTGTTAGTTACTCACGACCAAGTGCTCAGTCTCTTACTCCGTAGCTTAGCTGTCAGTGTACTCTGTTTACAACCAATATTAGCTCTGTCAGCTAGCAAACGTTAACCTTCCTCCTGTCTAATAACCTCAAACCTTCCGTCACTTCTACCAATTCATCACTAACTTCTCAGTCAGCTCCACTACTCTCCTTCTTTTCTTCTCCCTAAAAAGAGAGAATAAAAGAAGGTTCATTCATGCTGTGCTTTCGTAGGTTAATGAGATTTGAAAGCATCTTTCGGGCAGTTAATCACTGTGTTTCTTGCTTGTTTCTTCGGCAGCTACTTACGGCTCATCCGTGTCCGCCATGTTTGGCCACTTATTTGCCTTCAAGGCCGAAGTCAGCGGTAGTAAATGCAAGTTCCCCTCAGGCAGTAATACCAAAATGGTTCCTAAAACAAAGATTTATATGCTGTTTTAAATTTCAGAACAGCAGAGCTATTGTGTCGTGCTGCTAGGATTAGAGGAAGGTAAAAAGCATGTAAGTTAACGTAGCATTAGCCATATAGTTTTATTTGAATTTAAATATTTCCGACAGTAATTGAAGGTAGCATTGTCTATAGTCCACTACAAAGACAGTAAGTAGCTACACCACATTTCCAACAGGTGGCAGCATTTACCCGTTATTTTTATATGTACAGTACATCCCTACTGCAGATTATATTAAACTATACTTCTGTCATTAATGTTAATGGTCAAATAGAGTATTTAGCAAGTGTTGGCTCTTTTACGCAAGATGAATTTGGGCTCTCTAAAACAATAGGACATTAGAGCAGTAGGTTTAACAATGGCAAAGAGACTTAAATAATTGACTCTACTAGTAATTACTTGATAATTGCTCTGCTCTGTGTGGTTCAGCCCTATAACTTTAGCAATTATCTGTAAAACCAGTTAACAGTCAAGGAGAGACAGGAAGAGGCAAATTGCCCATTTAAATTAAATAAACCTGCTTCAAGAGCAGAAATTGGTCAAATTGGCCTGGATGCAAAGTGTAGCTGGATCAATAATTTAGCCTTTACATTTATTTGCAGCATTTTGCCTTGTGTTGTTTTTATACCTGTGGCTTGCAACAAAAATCAGAACAAGACAACCAGAAAAATATGTTACAGATTTATTGCTTAGAGTTGCTTTGATTGTGAATTGCTGCATGAAGCACTTTGCATGAATAAAACATGAAACTGAGATCCTGTTATTAAGTTTAATGACTTTAGTGAAGACTGTGTCCACATTGTACTAATGAATCTTGGTGTTTAATCTCTCATTATAGAATGATTAATAAACGTTGGATGGACTCCTTTGCATTTTAAGAGACACGCCTGTGGGTGTGTGAACATAATTAATCCATCTGTCCGCAGCCTCTCTAATAATAAAGGAAATGTGGTGTAGAACCCTTTTGCAGAGGTCACCAAATAGCTGCCTAATGTATGCACTGACATCCTGGCGCTCGCAAATGATTTGACGCTGTATAGGTTACTGTGTGTGGGTGTGTGTGTGTGTGTGTGTGTGTGTGTGCGTGGAGAGAGAGAGAGAGAGCATGCACAGCAGGACATAGAGTATTTTCTCTGAGTTTCAGGGATTTGAATGGTTTGATGGAGCATCAGGATTTTTTTTTTCTGATTTTTAATGAGATGTTCCGAATGACAGCCTCCGAAAACTGATAACTAAAAATAACTGCTGCGGCCATGTCCTTCATAGCTGACTGCCTGCCATCTCAGCCCTCCTCTCTCTTTCTCTCTTTTTCTATTTGTCTTGTCCTCTTTCATTTAACCTCAGCCATGCTCTCATGTTAAACAGCATGGAAATGTGAAAAAATTTCATCAAAAAAGAAGATGAAAGATGGAAGACACTTTGCTTATGTTATTAATGAAGACCATTGCTGTGGGAGTATTGCTCATGAGCACTACAGTTGATTGCGCTCAGATCTTCAGGTTGAAACAATGTTTCCCCTATTGGTGTTGCCACCAACATTATTTTGAAGGTCTTTAAAACACTGAGAGTTGTTGAATGCGCACTGGATCTAAAGTAGGGCAGCTGAGGACTAAAGTCAAAACATCTTCCAGTGGTGACACATTTTTATAGATTCCATTGAAATGCCATCTGTCATTCCCCCACCTTAAGCAGAGACATTCTGAATGTCACTACCGTGCCTTTGAGGTGACCCAGCTCTCTGCCATCCATCACAGGCAACCACAGTTAACACGTCCATGCAGAGATTGGAGAGTCCAGGGTTGAATAGACCATTACTAGAAATACTTGATCATAGCAGGCTATCAGCAATGTGACACTTTGCTAGGGGGAAAAACCTCAAAGGAGCTGCTGATTTTTTGTGTCTTTCTTCAGTTTCAGAAAACAGATACGAGAAATCCTCTTCTTCCTTTACATGCATTGACATGGGAATCAGGGTTTGTCAGCTTTATGGCCTCATATATCTTCATATCCATTTACCATTTGATGGCTCTCTGTCATGACGTCTAGAGTGGTGTTGATTGTGCTAATGATGTGTCACAGCGATATGTCCCATGTTAGGCACAGAGCAGGGCTGCCAGCCAAAAGACAAGGAGAAGCTACAGGCTGATGTTGTGTTGTGCTGAAGTAAGTGATTGATGACTCTCTCTGTTGTAGTGCTTTGATTAAGACTCCAGTGATTTATCGCCACTGCTCACAATGTAATTAGACTCTATATATACACTCAACAAAACAGTGTTGTCCTGCTATATGATACCAATATGTGAGAGTGTGTGTGTGTGTGTGTGTGTGTCGCAACACACTTCTTGTTATCTTCATATATTACATTATATTGTGATGGTGTGCATCTAAATGCTTCCCAAGTCTGTATGAATAGATTGCCGGGGAAAAAACACACCCCTCTATTCACTTTTTATGTATTAAAGCAGGAAATGTGTTGCACGTGAGATATTTATTAAATTATTTTATATGTGATGAATGTGTTTACCTTTACCTGAAATTGCCTGGAGTGTATTTACTTCACTATTGCCAAGAAGCTCTTTAAATAGATTGTATTTGCTGTGAAAATGCACCCATACTGTGTTTGATGGTTCAGGGCCGTGGCTTTTGGTTTGTCTTGGTCTCTTTAGTTTGACTGAGGAAGAGGGAAGCAGATCCCACCAAGACTAGCGAGTCAATCTAAAATATGTTTATTTCAAGTCTAAAAGAACCACAAATAATGGGCAGACTTTGTTTGGCATTTATTATTATTTCCTACATTGCTACTTCTAATACAAATGCATTATTTTTGAAAATGGAGTATCATGGCCAATGTCCCCATTGTAACATGTCTCAAGGTGAAGAAGCTGGACCAGATCTTACATGGGTTTGTTGCAACATCACCAAGGTGTTCAACAACACAATCCATCTTCCTAGCACGAGAGGCGTTATTGCTGGTTTGCACTTTGTTCTTCCTGTTTCGATGGGCAGAGCCCCACAGACTATTTGTGCTCGGCACTTCCTGCCTACAGGGGTGGAGGACTTGCCATGATCTTGCTGCACATAGTTTTTTTCCCCATTATTTGGTCCCTAAGAGTTTTTTCCAAGATGGAGGAAAAGCTGAAGATTTGGATCAAAAAACGTTGATCACATGGTGACTTTGACACAACCGGCCCCACTTCACTGTCTCAGTGTAGTCGGGGTATTAGATGCAGCCACTGCATTGATTAATGTGCCTTATAGGTTCAATTCAGACCCTAATCCTGCAGTTATATTTTACATCAGTATATTTTCATCACCTACTTACTATAGTTTCATTGCACTTTAAAGGCAACGCAGCTCAACCATATAATTTCTCATTAAGTCTGTAAATTCACTGCAAATCACTCCAGCTACGACCAAAAATAGGCAAAAGCTGTCACATTTTCAGCCTATATTTGAACTCACGTTAGGCACAGATTGCAACTTAAAACGCCATGAAAGCAAACTTGGCAAATAATTACACTGAAAAAAAAAGAAAAACCTTCCAGCAATTGTTTGTCAGGTTCTCAGGGGGGACTTGCTGTTGGGAGACAGATAGATGGAAGCATGCAGGGCAAAAAGCTGAATAAAAAAAAAACTATAATAAAAAAAATCATATTGTAATTAGTATGACAGATATTGTGATATGATTCACAATTAGTGGGAATGATCATTTCTGCATCACAATTTTCGCTGCCAAAAACAAAACAATCATGATGACGTGACATTTGTTGGGATCTGTACCAAACAAACATGTTTTCTGTTTCTTTCTTTTTGTCACACATTTTACATTTATCAAAGAATTTAGATTTCGATAATATTTTGGATTAATTGTGCAGCACTATCACAATCTCAACAAAGACTAATGAAAATACTACTATTTTTTGATTTCTATCATCTGTTGTCACCATTAAAGTCATAGTTTGACATATTGGTTTATGCTTTTTTGCTTTCTTGCTGGAAGTTAGGTGAGAAGTTTGATACCACTTTTAGTCTATATGGTAAATAGGAAGGTACAGCCAACCTTTAGTTTAGCTTATCATAAAGACTTAATAAATACAGTGTGTGAATTAGTGAGCTTTCAGGTTGTGGTAAGATGATATTTACTCCTCTGAACATAGCCGTTTCCAGTCTTTGTGCTAAGCTAACCAGCTGCTGGCACTAGCTACATATTGAGACTGTAGAAATGACAGTGGTTTAACTTCTGATCTAACTCTGGGCAAGAAAGAGAATGAAATGTCAAACTATTCCTTTAAGTTTCATTACAAACCATGAAAGCGTACAGCCACCAGTTCAGTACAGTCTGAAATATATTGCCAGTCAAATATCACAGCACAAACAATTGCGTGGACCCATGTCTCCATTATGCTGATTTGTATCAGTGTGGTGTTAATATCAGCCATAATATATTCCTTCTATCACATGTCTCATCTTTGGGAGAGGCCCGCTCTCCGTGTCTTTCAAGGACGGGAGAGGAATAAGTTGCAGGAGAACCTTAAGACAGTGGAACGGAAATTTCCCTTCAGCTATTTCAACAGCGTTTATTCCTGCTTGCGCTTCCTATTTCCTGTCCTCCTCAGCACGCTTCCTGCTCTGCCATTCCTACTGTTCCTCCATCACTATTGTCCTCCTCTTGCTAAAAAGAGACATTGTGCATTGTGGAGACAACATCCAGTCTGTCTGCATTCACCCAAGAATTTCCGCACTGGAGTGAAACATACCTAGGAATGAAGTAACAAACAACATACTGCAAGGTTTAGATTTTCAATTTAAGCAGAATGCCGAAACTGAGAGAAAGGATACAAATAAAAAAAGAAGCTCTCTTTTTCCTAAAATGTATTGTGTGGTGTGTTTTGTGCGGGGGCATCAGTTAACTAAAGCAGTGTGCACAATGGAAGTACAATCCAGAAGTGTACTAACCCCTAGTGCCGCTCACTTGACTCCAAAAAAATGGGGGGAATACAAATGGTTCCGATGGGCTGTTATTCCGAAAACCCAATAATCTTAGAAATGTCGTATTAGATCGAAAGACCATTTGTCCAACTGTCCATTATCCCGAAAACATAAGCCCACTGCTCTGAAGGACAAAGTCAGGTTACCTTGTCGTCATTACAGCAATAATAAACATGTGGTTAACTTTGTGTCGCAGTTTGGTTAGGTTTAGGCACCAAAACTACTAGGTTAGGTGTAGTAGAAGGTCATGGTTTGGCTTAAATGAAATATGTTAGTCAGTTAAGTTGATACCAGAGTTTGTTGGAACAGCAGGCCTTCCGAGCAATGAGAATAAAATGTTTTCAGAATAAAGGGCTGTTGGACAAATGGGCTTTAGGGCCAATGGGACATCTTTTATGTTATTGGGGTTTCAGAATACTGGGACTATAACCCACATCTATTTTTCATTCCTGCCCCTGCACATGGCAAACCTCCAGTTTATCCAGTAACTGTTGGTGTGACAAAGTAGAGCAATGACTCATTGCTGATCTCATTTGGTCGATGCATGAACATTCCTTCAGAATTACTTATTGACCTTTTTATTTGTGACGGTTTTTTTTTGCTTAATCTTAATCAAATCAAGTATATCCAATGATCAAAGCAGCAAAGTCAAACCCACTAAAGGCTTGACGAGTCCCACACCTTGCCATATCATATAAACAGCCATGATTTATGATAAAGAAGCTGTCTGTGCTGTTCCCGCCCGAAAGGTTTAACCCCCAGGGACTTTCTTAGCCCTGCATTTTATGTTCTCCTCTTTCCTCTGCAGAGCATGGGGCAGGGTGGAGCTTTAGGAAGTGGGGTATATCCTTCCTCTCCACTGAGAACAGGACTGAGGAGAGAGGCTGGAGGCTTGGATGGCTGGGGCTCTGAACCAGTGATAGGACTACAGATGCCACTAGCAACTTGCAGTTTATCTCCTCTGTTAGTGGACTCTAGATGTTTACAAGCAATATGCATATGAAACAGTCACAGGAGATAAAGTATCCTGAAATGTTTCACTATCCCCATCAAAGTAATAAACAGCAGTGCACCTGACAGCTTGGCAGCCCTTAGAGTTAAATTGCCTGTGAGATATGCATTGTAAAAGTGACACCTAAAAGAAAACACGCTCTTCTGTCATAGCAACTTCATTGCAGCAATATAGCTGCAATAATATTGTAGTTAAGATGTAGGTAAGATGTTCCATCTACTGAAGCCATAAGTCATTTTTATATGCGCTCATAATGGTATTTAAGATGGACTATATCACATAATGAAAAGAGTAACATTCTATGCATTTTTCACTCTGACTTATACAAAGTGGCCGGCCATAATTATAAGTGCACAGACTGTTAGTTGAAAGAACAATATGCACAATGTTACTCATGCTGACATATCACACACTGATGAATCATAAGATTATTCATTTGTGTTTTCCTCTTGACTTTTAATCTTTATGGCTGTTATATATCTGCATGTAGCCTGTATAAAGAGTCATAATTTAATCCATGAACACACTTACAAATTTATCACCACATTAAACAACCATAATGACAATATGATGTGACTGTTTGCCTGTTAACGTCTCTGAGTGGTGGAGACACTTGATCCTGTTTCAGTTCCTCACTCAAATGAACTCTACAAAGAATAATTCAGTTTGAAGGATAGTTCCGGTTTATTACAATGTGGATCTTATTTTTTTAGTTTTGGTAATCATTCCTATCGGTAATAATAAGGTTGTATTCTCCAAGTTAATTCTGGTGATGTGGAGCGAAGAGATGAGACTGAAGAGAAGTCTGATTGCATGCATAAACATTCATTACAGTTCAAAGCTGCTGTAATCAATATTATATTATGTTGTGTTAACTGAGGATCAAATGATCTTTCAGCTTATTGTTTTGGTTTTAAGGTCACAACTTCATTTATACCGCGGTCATCAAACCCACAGATGTTTTCAGAAGAAGTTTTGATAGACTGTGTACAGTATCTGCCCAGCACCAGATCACAGAAAGACAAAGTTAGTGACAAGCTGGGGAACATAATGGAGCATGGTGGAGGAGACTAAACCAGAAGTAAAAGGACAGGGAATATTGGACTCCAAATAAATCTGCTTGTTTCATGCCCCGCCTGACTCTGTTATAGCGATGTCACTGTTCTTAGAGCAATTACAAATAACCAAAATGGCCAAAATGATAAAAAAAAAGAGCCTCATTTTGAAGAGAAAAATGATCCTTAATCATTAGGAAAATTCACACACAAGGCACAACTCAGGTTTTTCACAGAATAAGCTCTGTTTGATGACATAACAGTGGATCCCCTTGTGTGGATGCAAGCAACTTGCCAGCCAGTGTTGAGCTCAGTGTTGTCCCCAACCCGCCATAATGAATTCATTAGAGCGCAACTAAAATGAGATCTTGATTAAAAACAATTTAGGTGCTTACTTATTTATTAAGGTGGTGACCAAGTGGTGTTTACCAGCTCCTGTGGGCCACTCAGTGAAGTAAGGACCGTCACATGACTAAGTATACTGAATATCTAATACACAAAGAAGCACAGAGACACCCATATTCATATTACACTTGATGCACACATGCCCTCTCTCTGTCCACAAAGGATTACTCTGTCTCTCCCCCTCTTTTTCTCTCTTTCTCTCTCTATCTCTACCCCCTCTGCCTGAAGTGATGACTCTCTCGTATGTGACTGTCTGCCACTGCCAGACTGACACCCACCTGCTTGTTCCACTAACCCACCTGAATGCCCGGGAAATTAAATGCTCCGCCAAGGTAATAAACAGAGTAAATCCTGGTTGTGTTCTCTGCTGAAGGCCGGGGTGTTGTGGGGTCAGGTATTACCATATTAAGCCTGGGGCAGACGGGATCAGAGCCCAGCACTCCCTCATTACACCTCATCTAGTGGGGATTTACTGCTTTTCCAAAAACTGCTTGCCTACAGCTGTAGTCTGTGCTGTGTGTGGGTCGTGTGTCGTTTGAGCACAAATATTCGTAGTCATAATTTATGGAAACAGTTTCATACATTTTATTGTAAATTGTTGAGTTTGCTGAAAGTCCTGCTACACTGCTGCACTCACATGTTTGCTTTTATGTGTGTGTGTGGGTTCTGTGCACATGGGATGGAGACCACGTCCAAATCTAGTCTATTCACAGAGTTAAAGCTCGACAGAATAAGTAGATGATGTTTTATATATTTACATGGTATAGATTTTTTTGTTTTAAATTTCCTACTGTAGTAATATCATTTTCATAATAGTCATCATACCGCTGTCAAGTATTAGGCACTATGAACAGCTTGCACAGTTACTGCAACAAACATGATAAAACCATTCATTTTGAACAGATTTTCCCTCCTGATAACAGCTGCAGAGGAACAGATTAATAATGAAGTAGAAAATTAGATTATGCTGAGTCATTAAGTTTATAACTCTCTGTAGAAATAGATAATGATTCTGCTAGTGATCATAACTGTTGCCACAAAGTCACCAGAATGTTTGATTATAAATGAATTCCTTGAAATCTTCCACCACTGTGGCTGGATAACTTTTTTTTATTGAAGTGCAAAGTCAGTTTATGAAGTACCGACAGTTGTTCGTCAGAGAAGCGAAGAAGAGAGAAGAGAAAGTGGTAAAGACATTAAAAGAAAATAAATAATCAGAAAACTTTATACCCTTAAACCAAGACAAGAAGACAATAAAGACATACAATTATATTCTACACAGACTTTTTTGTTGTCTATATGTCCTGACAAGTGCACTTCATGTGCACCCTACCATTGCCCCTCCATAACACGGAGTCAAGGACTGTAAAGGTTTCCTTCCAAGTGTCTACCCCATTTCCACAACCAAGTGTTTGTGTGCACAGGTATGTAGAACAGAATTGGCAATTTTTACACACAACTGCTTTAATGTCCCCACAAACACTTAGTAAACAGCCTAGGGTGGGCCCTTGGCAGGTTTGTTGACTATTTATTTGCATTTTACACATTGTCTTTCTACAGATGATCAACCAGGCTGATTTCAGAGTGAAGTCATCTATTAGCACAGCAGGGGACAAATGGTCGTCATTAGCATCAAGCTATATTATGAACAAATGAATTTACCTCAGAAGTTGGAAATTCAGTTGAAGACTTAACATCGGGAATGCACATTTTTTCAACAGTTGGGACTGTACCATTTGTAAACACGTAACTACATGTAAAATGTAAGGGGAAGCAAAATGGGAAGCTGCTACTCCAAAGTAACCGTTGCAAAATACAGCTAATTGCCTTGGCAACAACCTGGTGCACTGTTCTTTCATTTTAATTGTAGGCCTACTACGTCTGTGCAGCAGTAACCACTGCTGTAGCTGAATTAGATTTTTTTTTTAAACACATTGTAATACTAAACTTCTGCAAACGCGTGAAATGATGTGTTAATGCAAGTTGGATTTTCTGAGAAAGTTGCATTTTTATTTTAAAACCAGACCCATCGCTGACAATTTGTACTCAATCACAGACAACCCACAGGCAAATATCTGTGAAGTGTTCAATCACAGTTGTCAAGATGAGGATTTAGCATGTGGGGTGCTGATCAATACAACTCCATCATGGCTAAGCCAGCCTCTCACTGCCAACACAAACCTTTCACCACTTTATGATGTTCATGCACAAAGCAAATCCAACACATGCTGCAGTCCAGGGGCTTAGTTTTAAACAGAAATGGGTGCTTCTGTTTTACACTCTTGGGGTGTGATCACACACATCACAGTTGCTCATCTCCAGTTTTTTTCCCCCTGCTCAATCTGCCCCAAAATATCCCTAGCATTTGATGCCTTGCCTACAGCTATTATCAGCTCTATATCACTGCCTTGAATTCAGGGTTGAACTAATGCATCCTCTGCAGCCATATGAGAACAACAACATACTGTACATGTCTTGATATGAATGGTAAGGAATCAAATAAAAGCAGGTGTTCCAGTGCCATATTTTTCATAATGTGATAATACAAGGTGTATATCTGTGAGTGCAGGCCATTGCTGAAATACAGGGACCCTTAAGCTACTTTTTGATAAGAACCATATATTTATTTTGGTTATATTCTTCCCATGGTGATACTGAGGTTGAAAAATCCCACCATGTGTTACAGGAAAAGCAATAAAGTCATAAATGAGTAAAAAGGAAAAGATCATTGTTTATTGTGGTTTTGAAATTTTCATATTGCCTGAAACCAGTAACATAAATAGAGATATCGAGATTTTGAAGGTATATGAAACAATAAAGTCCTCTCAGGTGAGAGGTAAGTCCTGCCTGTGGGTCAGATGGATCAGGCTTTAGATGTCTCCTGACTTAAAGCCAACAGCTATGTACTAGAGCTCTACTCTAATCCCACAAACATGCAGCACCTTCTCTCATCCTCAGCAAGCCTTTGTTTGTAGAGAGGGAAAGGTGAGAGACAGAAAAAACTGTAGCAATTAAAAGAAGAAAAGAGGAGTAAAAGAATGGCAGTAGAACATAAATCAAAGCAATGCATTTTTGAAACGGAGCTAAGGGAAGGTGATATCAGAAGGGGGGCAACCATCTGTCTCTGTGGACAAAGTAGTACTTACCTTTTGCATTTAAGCACATGCTTGACTGATTACGCATACATTAGATCACTAGGCGAATGTGCTGAAGTGGGATGTTCCTGTGAAAGGCTGGTGGCTCAGGAGGTGTTGGGATTTACACCCTGTGTGGGTAACTGCTGCTCTCCTCAGCAGTGGAAGATCCAATCAGTAGGATGTTAAGCAGTTACAGTATTGTTATAATACGCTTTAAAACCTCACACTGACTCTGACTAGCCCGGAAATTAGCATGGACTCGCTGTGTATCACATATAATTCCAATCCATCCAATGTTATCTGATAAAAATACAGCTCATTCTGTAATCAGTGCGTGCATTCTAATGATATTAATGTGATCAGACAGAAATGAGGGAATGTTTTCATCATTTTTCACTTCATCATTTTGGTTCTAGTTGCACAGAATGTTGTTTTTGTCTTTAGCTATACTAGCAGCATGGCTCTAGGGATGGTGATTTATGTCTGTTGTTCAGTCGCACAGTCCACCACTTTATGAGCAGATGGAATTATTTCAACAACAAAGAGCCATTTGTGGTCCCCAGAGGATAAACTGAAATAATTTAACTTTTCATCTAGCACCACCATTAGTCCAAATGGTTTAAGACCTGCAAAACTACATTCCCTTCCTCCTCAGCTGTACACCCTATTACATGTTTTGTGCTGATTGGCTAATGTTAGCATGTTAACACTATAATCTAAAATGCTGAGCATGGTGAACATTATACCTGCTGCTTATTAAGTATGTTAACATTATCTTCGTTAGCATGTTAGCGCCACTGCGTACGCAATGCGTGTTGTCATCACAATGGGAACCCCTTAGGACTGTTCAATATGAAATCCAACCAGCCATTTCACCATTTTTACAGCCCAATTACACAGATGGATGCGAGAAATATCTGCGACAGGTCTGTCACATGTAAAATTGTGATTCTGGCTAATTACATTTGCTGACAAAGTGTAAACCAAATGTTGTCATGATGTATTAGCCTGCCAGCTCCCCCCACCTCCAACCCAATGCATCACAATGATTGAATAGCTTTAGAGATATCAACAACATTCACCAATCGCTTGTCTGCCAGAACTGAAAGTCAATGACATTATGTCTATTTATGTGTTTTGATTAATTGTTTTGAATTGCCTCTTCAGTGCGTATCTCCCTGGCGCTTAGAGGAGTAGCTGTTGGCAGTCATTACCATAATCATGTTAGTGTTTGGCTCTGCCCTTGTAGTGGCTCTGTCCCATTATCATTCCACACTGTAATGGATGCACATCGGAGATGAGATTGTGACAGCTTTGTCCTCTGCAGGTTAGGACACCGGTCACAGCTCCACAAAACAAATTCCATTTTATAAATGTGCTTTAATCTCATCATATTTGATACTTCAAATCTGAAAACATGCACCTTACTGATGAGAATTTCTGCTAATGTGCACCCCCTTAGCCTGAAGTTGCTGTAGTGTACAGCCTGCTAGTGAAAATGTGTGTTATAATTTACGCTGTGCTTTGCTGACAGTCTCTGCAGGGAGCTCAGTGGCTCTGCTGTTAACTTGCTGCTATCTATCTGACTGAGACATCTCCTGTTCCATCTCAGCGGCCACCTAAAGCTTCATTTCCCTGCCTGTCACCATCCGCCCCGCTCACTGTCTGCCACAAGGACGCATGGTTTGATAAAAGCCACTCCGCCACATATTACATCTCATTTCACTGACACTAGTTGTGCACCTCGCTGTAAGACCCAAGCAGACGTCACCCCTTGACCTCACCTTATGAGAGTAATGAAAAGTGCAGCTATGGATTAATGTAGACCACCTCCATGCACACACACACACACACACACACACACACATTCACTCCACCTGAAAGGCAGGAGGATAAAAATGCTGAAAGGTGTAAAGGGTGCTAAAGGGAGCTGAGATTTGTTTAGCACAATAAGCATGTGTCCATCCTGAGGAGAACAGGAATCCAATAGTGAGGTTTGCCCCAAGGATGATATCTACTGTTTTATTGCCTGTTTATGTCTGTGTTAGCACAAACTTTGTAATGGAGCTCATAAAATGTGCATACTGCTTGAAGGTACAGATTTTGTCACAGTGGGGACCTATTGCTGCTACAGTGGAAAGTGCACTGGTGCTTGTACTGAATGTTATTTTTATCACTTTTATTTTCATATGCACAACTAACAAAATAGAATTTTGTTTGATAGTAAGGCTTTCATAGCTACATTTCAAAATGATACAATAAAAAACATTCAAACCATTCTGCCTTGCAACGTTGATATCCTACACAACTTATTCCAAGATTAAATCAGTTTAGTGGGGGATTGTGAGCTGGAGAGAGTATAATGCCGATAATGATAGTTGTGCTTCATGACAGTCTGCTGTCTAACTCAGTTCATTGACAGCAATGCCATTTGAATAAATCTAGTTCATCTAATCAGCCACATTTCATTAGCTTAGTCTGAGCTGTTGCTTCAACTGCAACATGTATATCTTAATAACAGTCGGATATTTTTTGCCGCAACTCAGTCCTATGGCGTTGAATTTGGCTTCACTACAGGGGAACCAAACTCAATTGAATAAAATGCGACAAAAATGAACGCTCTAAATTATTTTGTCTGGTGGTCCAGCTATGACCTCAGCTGTGTTTCACCTCCAGGTGCCACTTAACCTCATTAGAGGAAAATGAAAAAAAACACAGAATATATATTTGTCTACCCATGCACACACACACACACACATACATAAAATATCAAATATTTCAACCTTTACACATTCAACACTTAAAAAGACACTTTCTCTACCGCAATATATCTTTATTACCTACTTAAGCTTAAAGTGGCTCCATCACCTGACATTTAAATCTCAGTTATTGCACTGGCGCCACAGTGCTGAATTCATAAACCAATACAACACAGCAGAGCCAAGACCCCGCTCAAGAAAACAAGCGTGGGCATTACAGACAATGGCTACTGGGTCAATGAGGGGTGAGGAGAGAAAGTCCCAGGAGACGGCACAAGAGGGATTTTAACTGCACCAAATAATGACAACTCAGGCAATATCACCCTGCCAATGTGTTGCGACGACAATAACGATTGATTGTGGTTCATTGTATCAAAGCTGATCCTTTTGACCTCTAGGTTGCCATGGTAACACATAGTCTCTAAAGGAGTGATAGCTGCCTATTGACACCAGCTGACATTGTATTGAGAATGACACCCATCACTTGGGGCAGATATTACTTATAGATAATGTAATTATAAGTGTCCTCTCCCTCTTCTGTTTCCCACTGAAAGGCAGATGAGCACAAGCGCTAAAGGTCTCCACAGGTCAACGTTTTTTTCCATCATCACCAGTTTAACCACGCCACCAGGCTGCAGCAATGTTGTGACCTATTGCTGTCATAAATAGCATGATCAAATATACATGCTGAAGCATATTCCACACTTTAGTGGTTTTGCAGATTCCATAAATGAAAATTGACCGTGCTGTTTGTGCTGATGTTGGTGAAAAACCTTCCAGTTTGTACATAAAGCATCCTCCCCCCACCCCCCGCCACACCCTTTATCTCCTGAGGCTCACTGTGCATGAGAATACACAAGAGCCCGGCTGAAACCACCTCAGCAAAATATCTGACCAGAGACAGGACAGCAAGACCGCTCGTGTCCTTTAAGTGTTTTTCACTGTGTGTGTGTGTGTGTGTGTGAGAGAGAGAGAGTGTGTGTGTGAGATCGAGACAAAGAGAGAGATAAAAGGACATAAAAGAAATGAAAACAACATTCACAAATGTGACTGTGGATGTTACTGAGAATAAAATGGAAAGAGAGAGAAGTGAAGGAAAAAATAGATATTAGCAGTCAAATATATTGAAATTAGCCTGGACATCTTGCCATAACAACCTCCTATAGGGTCACCTTGTGTTTACAAAACAGCCATCAATGTCCGGGGAAAGATTGACCTGCGAAAGGAAAATTCACAATGACTTGAAGTGAATCTGAGCATCAGTTGGCATGGCATACACTCAGAAAGGACACAATATCACACACACAATGGATACAGAGAAGAAAATCACTAGCCTGGGGTGAAGTTAGAGATGTGAGGACCTGAAATAAGATAATAATTAAAATTGATAAAAGATAAGTCTGCTGATGACAATGAATTGATCCTACTAAACAGTAGCCTATTGTTGTGTAGCTTCTTCCTCTGTGTCATAGAGCTCCATCGTTGTTCAAAACTATTAGAAATACATCAGTGAGCCACAGTGTTACACTGGGTGACATGTTCCTTCACTGCTATAAACACTGACACTGTAGTTTAATTTGAGTCAACCACTTACGCTGATGCTGAAAATACTTATAACCTCTTGTATTAATCCGCAACTTTAGATAGTCCCCAACAAATATATTATTTACTCCTGTTTGAGTAGCATTTGCCAAAAACTGCAGTGCTGAGCTGTAACAGGAATTTTACTTTTTAGGTCGAGAACAGTTGAGACCCTTTTTAAAAAACTCTTTCCTGAGAACCTGTAGGCTTTAGGTTGAGTGCCACAGAGATAGGGAAGTGTTGACCAAGCTCCCAGGGAGAGCGCCAGCCTTTAAAGCCAATGTGACATAGTAATTACAGCAATCGCATCCATCAAGTGATGCACAATGGCCCAAAAAAACGTTTTCCCATAAGGTTACATTGTGAATGGAGCAGCTGTTAAACGGTGGATAAATTATTTCAAATGTTACAACCCCCACGAAATGACTTTCACTATCATACATCCGTGGTATTGACCCTTCCCTAGTCGCGCCCGTTTTTGCGTTCCAATAACAGTTGAGTAAGCCTCAGTCAGAACCTTAGTCAACTTTCTCCTTTCCTGTACTCAGATATGCTGTGTGATAGGACCGCCTACGTTGAAAATACAACCACATTTTGAAGATGGCTAAAAGCAACGTATAGCCACATCATAGCTAGCTCATGTTAGCTAACTAACTAGCTAATCTAACTACATCAGTCGTTAGCAAGATAGTTACATCTGAAAGCTAATGTTAGCAAAACTCTTGCTAACTAGCAAACCAATTCACTCAATCAATCTTTAGATAGCCAGTCACTGTCTGTGACAGGTCGCAAGTGTTGTGTGGCTTGGACTGTGTGTTTCATGTTAGTGCAAAATATACATGACCGGTGAGTTCAAAGGGGTCTCACATTGTTCCAGACTACCAAAAACCTTATTTTAATGCAGATCTCTCATTTCCTGTCTGCCAGTGACCCGTCTTGATTAGAAAAGACTTAATTATTCCAAAACAAAAGCCTGGTAGAGACACAGAAGGGAGGTTGTGGTGTTGGCTGTTGATATTGTTCTATCAGACAGCTCGAAGGCAGGAAGTCCTCTGTCTGAGCTGCCAGGCCTGGCTTTTTTTGGGGGGAGGGGGGGTCCTGGGGATAAGAGACTGCCCTGTTATCTTTGTGTAAAAGGTCACATAGGTCTGGCGGAAGAAGCAAAAGCAACAACCATCTGTGTTTTCCACACACTGGTGCAGCAGGTATCCAGACCACGGAGAGCCAGGCTGAGTGAACACACACATGCACACAGACAACACATCGCTCACTCCTATCTGTGCATTATGAAAGATGCATTGTCAGAAGAAGTTGGAAAGCCCCCTGATATTTTTTCCTTCTTGTGATGTGTGTGTAGAAGTATGATTGTTTGCACACACTATTCCTCAGAATGACTAGTTCTGATTTATCAGAGGTTTGTGCTGCTATTGTGCAGAATGTTTTTTATTCATGTGACAAACCTTCACACACAAAGGATGATATTTCATTTTGCAGCTCCGACATATCACAAATAAAGATTTGGTTTAGCTCTACAATTCTCTCTAGCTAATGACAGACACATTTGAGCCTCGTATACAGATTCAAATTACAAATTTCTTCTGTTGCATGTTGTTACGTAAGTCAGACAATGTGCTTACACCTACACAGCTAGACTTGCGTGAGACTGTATAAAAGCTCTGCCAAAGACGTGTGTTTCACTAGCAGGAGTATCTGCATCCTCCCAGTCTCCTTTGGCTGAGAAATGTGAAAACACTCACAAAAAGAGTCAATTCTGGCCCTGGGGCTTTTTTTTTCTTCCTGATCCTATTGTTTTCCCTCTAGATCGTTTTGTGCTGTACATAATCAGAATGGTGGCAGTGGATAGCACACACACACACACGCACACTCATATTTGTATAGCACACACCTGCATAAACCCACGTAACTTACATACGCTCAGAGCTGATCCCATGCAGGGAATTCATGTTATATAGCCACATGGGACGCGAATGTTCAAGGCCATTAAAATGATAAACAAAAACATACTGCAGAGATTGAGGAAATATATAATGCATTAAGAACCACACAAACTCACAATAAAAGGCCTCCGTAGTGCTCGTTAATTTGTGACGCCAAAAGCCATCATATAATCTTTTGACTGTGCTATTGTGCTTTATTTGGAGAGGACATAAATGCTTCTTTTTTTATGGGGCTCCTTGAGAATTATATTTCTGACCAGTAAATCATTGTTTTTACAGTGGAGCTTGGAGGATTGTCTCTGCAGCAATAGAGAAAAAGAATAACAAATTCATCTGTTATCAGAGTCTGACCTACTCTCTTGGCTTCGGGCTAATTAACGGCAGTAGGACAGCTATTGTGCCGTAGCCGTGGCCTTCAGAGCCTGGCCTACAGAGCAATAATACTTTGTTTCTGGGTAATGGAGCAGTGCTGCTACTTAATCTTAGAGTAGGCTAGACTTAACACAAACAACACTTTTGGAATTACAAGTTAATGTGACACACCACTCAATCATTATTTGGACAAGCTATGTGTCATTTTTAAAAAGTGCTTACACATGGGGGAAATTCGCATTGTGATGACTACAGCAGTACAACAATAACACAGCTTCAACATTTCTGAATGCAATATAATGTGTCTTTTTTATTCAAATGACAACAATGATACAGGCCAGTTTCATTGATTTGCTGTGGAGCTCTGAGGCCCTGTGGGGAATTAAACCTGTATTTGCTGCTTTTTGATGAAGTGCTGACTTCCATGGTCCACCTGTTTACTGCAAAGCTCTGCTGCGAGTGCATGCAGTCACTGGGGGTGGGTAGGAGGGGTCTCTGGCTTTATTTTGTTGGGAGAGTGGAGTATACACTGCTGACAACAGGGTTTTCTTATTTCACTCAGGTTACACAAAACTATTTTTATGCATAAAGACGCCTGATTTTTTATGGGCAGCAGCAGTTTATGTGGTTCTCGTTGATAATGCATTATCTATCTTGTTGCAGTTTTTTCTCAGAAATAACCAAACTCCATTTATCCTAATACAATCTCTGCACTCTTCAGTTTTCTGACATTTTAATAAAGTCTTTCATCCTGTTATGTACGTATCCTCTGCTCTGAAGTCCCTTAATCAGAATCTAAAGCTCTCGGCAAATACACGTCTCAGAAGAGCGCCGTGGTCCTTACTGGTTGTGCACAGCTGGGAATCAATAAAACGTGTCAATAATGATTCGATCCATTACAGCAGTAAAACGCTTTGCCATCCAATTACAAAGGTGTTTGGGTCACATTGAAGAGTGAATGACCTAAGCCTGATTGTACTTGATTACCATATAAATCAATACCTGAACTTCATATGCTACAGCCAGTTTGCATAACAACATGATTAAGTGCCATTTTTTTCCCTGAGAAATGAATTCTGTAGCGAAGCTGCCACTGACACATTAAAGAACATACTGTGCATAATGGGGCAAAATGTGCTTTCCAGTAATCAGCTGCATTACTGTGTGATGTCACATAGCTGTAGTCTCAGAGGGGAATAAAAGCATCAGCACATCCATTCAGTCCAGTGTGCAGTCGCTGGCAAAGCAGGTGTTATGGATTGTCTCAGTTATGGGAACAAGTTGCTGACCCCTTTCCCTGATCCCTTTCCTGTTTGGCGTTGTAGTGCAGGCGAGGTGAGGGGAGATAGAGTCGGTTTGTTCCCTGCTACTGTGGCATGTTTTTCCTAATATCTCCATTCCCCTTCTCTCTTCCAGTCAAGTCATGTTCCAGGTGGGGTGACAGAGCACAGCACGCAGCTACAGGCGGTCCAGGAAATTTGTGTCCTCCGTCCAAAAACATGTTTTGACCGTCTGTGCCACATCTGGGGGGATATTTACTCCTAAAGCCATTCTTTTCTGCAGCCACATGACACAATACTCTTGACAGGTTCTATTTGCACACCCTGCAAAAGCAAAACATATTTTGCACAAATGAAAAAAAAAGGTCATATGTGGCAATTGTGAGCAGAATACTCAGGAGAGAGGAGATTTGGCACTGCCAATAGACCAGAGTGGAGCTATCTTTAGTCATCCAATTCAAAAACAAAAGATTACTTTATGGCAGCTATAAATGTGCTACTACTGACACATTAAAAATTGTCTTGGCTTCAACACTCCATAATGGTTATTACAGTATCACATTGTAACAAGGGGAAGCAAAACAACTGAGTCACAGTGATTTAATTGTTTTGTTGGTGCTGTAGCGTATTGCAAAATACATTACTCAGCACCCTATTGACACAAATAAACAGCTTAATTACTGCAGCAAACACAGTGGGTCGCATCTTCAACAGAAATTATTTCACATTTAATACCCTCTTTAGTGACTTGCTTAATAATTTAGAAATTGTATCATTACACACATCAACAGATTTATTGTTGAATGAGATAACCCTCATGCAAGTGCAAAGAAAACATGAGCTGATTATGACACAACCACTCTCTAACCACCTCTTTGAGTCTGATAGAGCTTTGCACCTGCAGCAGAGCTTAATCCTTCCTGCACCAAACCATCTGGAATGGGACTTTTGCTGTGTGTATAATGTATGGGTCTGTATGCCACTGCAGCAGTCACGACCGGAGCCCTGCAGCGATACAGCTCTGCTAATTCTTTTATTGTTCTTCGCTACTCTATCACTATCTACTTCAACTCTGCTGTAAGAATCCCAGAAGTATACCACATTGTTTGACCTTCAATGCGTGGGCGTTAAACCAGCATTGGGAGCTGTCAAATCAAAGACCCCAAGTGGGCGACAATCCCAGTCTCCCCCTGTGTTGCACAAGGTGCCTCTGTCCTTGAAAACCCATCATGAGTCCCACACTGAAGCTGGTCAAAGTTTGTCTGCTCCTCGAGCCATCAGGCTTTGCACAGCACCAGTCAATCAGCTCTGTTAGAGGTTACCTAAGGGGTTAACATCGCCAACCTTTCCCATCTGTTGCTAAGGAAGCGTTGCCTGTTGTGCAGGAAACAGGGAGAGCAGTTTCCTGTTATGAAGAGAGGTTTTTAAAGGGTTGCATTCATTCAATCATACAACAGATGCCGGGCCAGGAAGCCCGGCCAATAGCAAAAGCTTTGGTGTCCTAGCGAAACTGTATTTGGAAACTGCTTTTAGGAACCTTTCTATGCACTGGTCTGGTTCAGGAAGTATTCCATGAGCAAAACATGCTGGAGAAAACACTGAGAACAATCTATGCTTGATTTTCTGAAAATCTGATACATACTGTCTAATCATCTATAGATACACGTTCCAGTCATTCCAAGCATGAAAAGTATGTCATGACATATTTGAGTATCTCATGTAACAGTAAAGTAAGTAAGTAACTTTAAACTGGTGTCAGCTATGTATCAGTCAAGGGACATGTGCCATGCACCAAAACATGTGCAGATGTGATTTGAAAAAACTATTCTTTGTACATAAACAGTAGCTGCAGATTTAAAGCTCTCCATCTGCACAATGAAACATTGGAGATAACTGTGGCTTAAATTTATAGTCTAAATCACTCATATTAAGTGGATTTGATCTTATTCAACTCAAGTCTAGCCTGCTGCCTCTAGAATATGGCCCCGTTTCACACATCTGTGGAGCAGTGTCCTGAAACAAAACATGACCAGATGTGAATATAATTGCCCACTGATGTTCTATGTGAAACAATCTCCGCAGTGGCTGAGATATAATGATGTGCATTGGAAAAATGAAACATGTAGGGAGTGGGTTTGGTTGTGCTGTAGTCCTGCCTCAGGAAGCGCCAAAGCAACACCTCCCGTTTCCACACAAGAGCGCATCAGTTTACTGTAGCATCAGCACTGGAGATGTACGCCGGGTGGGAGCTCAGCTGCGACTCTGCGATCACAGGCTTCTTCCACAAGTAGGCTCTCACTGGAGGAAAAAAAATAACAACACAAGATGCTCTGCAAGTCTTCCTTTACCTCCTAATTTTCCCGCAATGTGTTTGTATTTGGACTAAGTTTCCACGTCATTTCGAGGGACACGGTCGGTGTGGGGAAACATGAGGATAAGTGTCGCTGCCCGTGGATGATGATGTCCCACAATGAATGCAGGTGGGTTGTTTATGTTTCTGTTCGTGTCAAGAGTCCAGAAACCAAACTTTAAATGTTTTACAGTTTACAAAGTGGTGCGCAGCAGCGTGAGTGTGTGTGTTTATTTGTGTGTTGGAAGAAAGTCTTTGTGTTCATTTTCATTTTACAACCTTGAGTTGTAAATGACAATAACCTTGAATCATATAATTAATTAATGAAACCGATTAATTATGTCGGAAAATATATTTCACCTGTTTATTTGCACATACTTTACATACAAATTGATATCCAATGCAACTGGATGCAGACTGCTGTAGTGATTGAAATCAGTTATTCCATAGTTTAAATGAAATATCAACAGAGCTATAGATTAATTATACAGCTACTGAAATTTTCAAAGAAATTATAGTTTTCCAGTTAAAAAGATTATTTGGATGAATTCTGTATAATTTGGAAATTTGGAGTGAGTTTAAATCCATACCTATGGATAAAGTTGCTTTCAGTGGAAACCTGTCCTGGGATAAATGTTATGTTCTGGGATTGGTTATATGGTTAGATTACAACATTATAATCCATGTCTGTGAAAGTAGACAGAGGCACTGTTCTAGGCTATACAGAAGGTCACCTGTCTTGCAAGTGCAGTGTCCTGTGAATTTAGTAAGGGAAAGAAGTTCACGTGTATGTGATTTCTGTACATCTGTCAAAGAAAATCTTAACTTCTGTGTTCTACAGCCTTGTCACTTTGGAGTTTAGACAGTTTGCTAAAGCTTGGCAGGTGACATTTCATGATGAGGACACAGTCTGAAATCATATCCTGCGAGTTTGGCACAGCCAAGGTCCCAGTGTCTATCTCTTCCTTTGTTTTTCAAACATTTGTTGTAATTGAATTCTTGTTGCATAATTCATATCCTGTTGTTTGCAGTTGGGTGCTTTGTCAGACTGGGACCCCTTGTTTTCTCCACCAGTTTTATTGTTCTTTGACGCACTCAAAGGACCTTTTTTTCAGCAAAAAAAAAAGAGTGTTTGCCTGTATGTGTAGGGTTGTGTGTGTTTCTTTGTGGGGCAGTGTGAGTATGTTTCGTGAGAATCTGGGAAGAATGACGAGAAGGAAGTCCATTTGTGTTGTGAAAATCTGTACTCCTAGAGGTTCATGGAGGAGTGATGGGGGGCCTTGCTGTTAATGTCCTTCCCCCCATGGACATCCTGTGTGGAGCCCTTTAAGGAGGCTCTGCTGGAGTAGCTAATGAACCTGAAATTCTTAAAAGAAGGAGTGTGGTCACATTGAGAGAGAGAAAATATGTAGGGGGAAGAAAGTGATGTGTGACAATGAGAGGCTTTTTTTCTTTTGTTTTGTTTTAAAAAAATAAATCATATTACACTGATGTCTAGAGAATGAGAGAGAGACACTGACAGAGAGATAGAGAGAGAGAAAACACTCAGATAGCCAGAGTGCACACAGGGTTTAATAGGATGTGCGTCAGGGCAGGTACTAAATAACAGGAAGAGACAAGGGGTGTACACACTTTGTTAAGTACGGGTGTGTTTCATGACAATTCGAAATTTCGTTAGCAGTGCTATTTAATGACTTCACAATTTTTAACACTTAACAAAACATCATGATTACATATTAAATCTGCGTAATCACCCTTTATGTTGCCGTATCAATAGAGACAAATAATTTTTTGGAGTGATACAATTATCGTTAAAGTTTTTTATTATAATTAGCCAACCGTTTGTTAAATCTGATTCTGCTATAAGCGTCCAACATGCATGTGTCATTTCCCAGACAGAGAGATGTTATTGTTCCTCCTCTAAGTACCCTGTGGCTCTGTTGTTTTTCCTGCTGATAATGTCCCCTGCAGCATTCTGCATGTCACTGACTATTGTACAGGATTTGACTTCCTCTTAGCATTCTACACCAAAACAGGACCCACATATGTATCCTTGTATAAACGTAGATATTAGGTAAAGCAATAAAAACAACCCAAGAAATGAAAATATTAAGTGGCTTTTACATTTTTTTTATTAACTTTTACTCTCTTTGTACAGATTTTCAAAATCAACTGCAAGTCCCTCGACCAAAGGTCCGCAGTCATCTGACCATCAAAGTGCAGTCCAAACTGATGTCCAGGCCGTGTCCCCCTGTCCATGGTCCAAAACCTCCTGTCGCCCCCAAGCCCAGACCCCTGTATAAGCTTCACACATACAAGGAACCCTGCCCCCCACAGAGCCTGTGTAACGGAGACGTGGCTCACTCTGATGGGGAGACGGAAGATCTCCATGAAATGGCTGAGGAGAATCAGGACAAAGAGGAGAAAAGTGAGGCAGAGGATGGGGTTAATGACAATGGCATAGGACAAAATGACAAAGAGGACCTAGTAGAAGGAGAAAATGAGAAGGAAATAGAAAAAGAAATAGATATATTAGATAATGACGATGACAGCATTGGCTCTGAGGATACAGTCAAAGCGGATGATGGTTTGACTGTTGACACTACTGAGGATGAAAACACTGACAATGACTTGAACCAGCCTGAAGGTGGCAATCACACTGATGATGAGAATACATCCACACCCTCACCTCCTCCTGCTGAAATTGAACATGAAACAAGAGAGGAGGAACAGAGCTGTTGTGGCTCAACAGGACACTCAGATGAACATGTAGAGGAAGAAAACCTTGATCAAACGCAGTCACTCAGTCAGGGTGATAAGGACAATGATGTTGGACTTAATGAAGTGGACAGTGGACAAAATGAGGACTGTGTGCAACGTCCAGAAGAGACGGAGCTGGAAGCTGGAGGATTTGCATTTGGTTTCAGCGTGCTTCCAACTGTAACTGAAGAGTATCTTTATGATGTGATTGGCCCCAACGATGATGCTAGTGACACATGTGAGTCATGTGACCCAGCTGAAACAGGGGATGCAGAGGTGTGGCAACCAGAACGGGCCACCAAGGACCTCTCTGGCTGTTTTCGATTCACATCCAGCACTGAGGATGTATTTGGGCCATATTCGGTCATAGGAGCTGTTCCGGGAGATATGGTGGACACTGCTGACCCAGAGTGGGGTCAGGATGATACTGATGACAAATCTTTACATGAAATCCAAGCGCCAGGTGCTTCCAACCAGGAACCTTACTATGTGTCATCAGATGACGTGGACAAGCTAGAGGATAAGCAAGTCCTCTCAGAACAGGGTGAGATCGAGGAGGTCACTGAACAGTCAAATCAGCACAAAGATAAAGCAAAGGACATTGAGTCAGCAGATGAGTATGCAGACATTGACGATTCACTCTGCATTAAAGCAGATGACTGCGAGCAGTGTGTCTCATCTGAGGATTATGTTGAGATAGGCGATGAGGACGAAGAGGAGGAAACAGAAAAGAAACACATCAAAGGAAAAAGTGCAAAAGAGAGAACAGCTAAACGAGAGCAGGCTTTCCTCAGCCAGCGAGCAAGTTGCCAGCCTCGCCTCAGGTTGTGCAACATCACAGTGCCAACAGACCTAGATCTGGGCCGCACCCCAGAGCTCACCAACAGGGTTGTGTTTGCCCACACCACTGAAGCCTTTGAAGAAGACATTGAGGAACTGGACTGCCATATTGTGCCTTACTATGAAGACACAGACTCGGACAGTGAAGAGCATATATACGAAGAGGCAGGGTTTGACTCAGAAGGGGAGAACTTTGTGACACTTGATCGTAAGACTATTGTCACACGATCGCGCTCTTATTCTGGGAAAGTACCAGGTTATGTTCCAGAAACAGTACCAGAGGAGACAGGGACGGAGTACCAAACTCATGACTACTGCACAGTGGCCTTGGATAAGAACAATGATCCACTTAACCAGTCACACAAGCCTGCGGTCCCATCTACGAAGTCTCGCCGCTTCTTGTTATATTCCCGGTCTGCAGAGGGTCCAGAATTGTCCTTGACCACTCCCACTGAGATTGGCCTGAATCTGAAGGATGACATCAGGATGAAGAGAAAAGATGATACTCTTTCACTCCCATGTGTGATAACTTCTTCTGGAAGCTTCTCCCAGCGTAGCCATCAATCATCCAGTGGTGTTTCCACACCAACCTCTCTAGTGGACATCCCACCACCCTTTGAACTGGCATACATTACTAAAAGACCAGTCACCAAGAGTTCCCCATCCCTCCTGATCCAGCATGAACCCAATGACATACCTAAGAAGAAGAAGTCATCCTTCAAGCGCTTTCTGGCACTTAAGTTTAAGAGGAAGGCTGATTCGAAGGGCTTCAGTGATGGAAGTGTGCGCTCTTCACGTTCTTCGTCTGAGTCCAGCCACCACGGCCCAGTAAGAGTCATAGAACTTGATCGCAGAAGCACCGGCAGCTCTCCTCAGCTTCAGTCTCGAATGGTGAATCCCCAGCAGCGTCCTTTAGACCTGCCATCCAGCTTTGTCCTTTACAAAGACCACCAGCGGAAAGCTTATGGGAGGGGAGTCTCCAGAGTGGAATCCTTCGAAGAGCGTTCCCGGCGCTCCGTTATGCCGCTACCATTGACCAAACCCCGCTCCATCTCCTTCCCCAGTGCGGATACTTCAGACTATGAAAACATCCCAGCCATGAGCTCAGACTATGAGAACATCCAGATTCCAGGCAGACCCACCAGATCCCACACTGTGACTGAGTTTTTTGAGGACCCAAACCGCACTACAGTTCCCTGCAATGAGAATGATGGCTATGTGGATATGAACAGTTTCCCTGGGATTGACAGCAAACCCCAGACATTGAAAGCAGACACTGAAAGGTAATGTAAAAGCTCAATAAATTTAAAATGGTTTTGTATTATGTCAAGCAAATCTCACAGGGTTGATTCACCCAAGTTACAAAAAACATATCTTACCTATCTAGCCATACAATACTTTTACAATACTAGATTTTGAGATTCCTTTCTCTGAAATTTCCGATGCAATCTTACCTAGGCAGACCCAAAAGATCTTTTTAGGTCATATAATACATAATAAGCCTAAAATGTGTTTATATTTATGATCACATATGGTTTTTCAGCTACTCTTCATATACATGCCTGTATTAAACTCTAGAAACCAAACATGTCCTGTATGTTCACTTGGTATACAACAGGTGAGAGTGTTTATCCCGTGAACCACTCTTAAGGTAGTCAGCTCAGTCGTTAGGCCTGGACCTATCTGCTCAGAAGGGCAAGCTTGACCCCTGAACAGCTGACAAATATTCTTACACTGTATCTCAGATGAGCAGAGGGCACATGGCTGAGTAGAATCGGATCTCCCTCTTGTAGGGAAGTGTTCATTGAGAGATGAGCAGCCTGCTGTGTCAAGCATCACTGGCTTTGGGAAGATGGACAATGCTTGTGGGAGAGCTTACTCCTGTTTTTCATTTGGTGGATTTAGAGGTCACATCTGGTGCCGCTGCTTCCTCTGCAAATCTGAGGTGATAGAACAGGTAATGGCAATTGGGTAGCTCACTGAGCGCAGGTTATTCACATTAGAGAAAGTCATTATGGGCTGCAATTAAAAGTGGAAAAAGTGTGGGGGAGTTCCGTTCACACAAGGAAGTTGAGAAAGATGAGGGAAAAGGTGAGAGAGGGGGAAGGGATGTGTTAATAGAAGGTGTAGAAGAGTAAAAAAACAAAGAGTATAGCGATAAAGTAATAAAGGAGGGGGAGGGGGGAGTAAGAACAGGAGAATTGGTGCAAAGAGCAGTTCTGGTGTAATTGCTCTCCTGTACCTGACACTTATGGTTAAGTTTAGGAGAGCTTTTATTAAAGTAGCTCTCTCCCGAGTGCTTCTCTTTCATTGGACCCTTGAGGGGCCACAGGATTTACTGCAGTGTGTGATAGAGTGAGGAATCACCGTGGTCAGACTGTACCAAATTACCCCGGCCTGTGCCACAGTTTTATCCACTGCGGGCCACAGTCTCTCCTCAGTCTTAATAAAATAGTTGTGTTTGATGACCTGTGTTTAGTCAAAGAGACAGGCCATTACCAAAAGCTTTTTAAAAGGATCAAAGTCTTAGGGCAAAATGTTTCTGCCTCAATTTGTTTTTATTTCTTGTGTGCCCTTTGTTTTATAATTCATGTGCAGCTAGCTGTTGCTTATTTTACCATTTTGTCTTTTATCTTTTATAATTTTTCTCTATGTAGAAACGAGGTCAGTTCGCAGTTCATATCGTTTATGCAACTTTTCACAGACATAAAGTTTATAGTTACCTCTCCACCATACATTCTGTGCAGCACTATACCATGATTTCCCCTCTGTTTATTTCCAGTGTACTTTAAACTCTACACGTATTTCAACATTTGAAACCCATCCATTTCCCAGACAATGGTCCCTCAGTGAGGGCTCTTTTTCTCTCAGTGATGTTATCGATGTAACTCATTGTGTGGTTGAGGTCTCACCCCACTCACAATGATGCAAATTACCTATCTGTCCTGTCACCTCGCCCTCGCCACATTCCCCCTGGAGATGCTTCTGTTACCAGGGACACTGTTTTGTGTGTCTATACAGGGCTGGTTTATGTTTATTTGAGTGTGTATGAGTGTACGTGTGTGCCCACAATATAAGTCATTGTAGGTGTTTGTCCCTGCCTTTGTGTGTACATCTACACTAAACTCTGTTCAAAGCTTGACATTGCCGCTGTCCCAGGCTGCCTATCTGATGATGGCAGTGATTTATTGAGAACACATTCAACATTCAACATGGTTTTTAGACCCACAGAGGAAAACGTGGATATTTGTGGTGAGGAAAATGACCAAATGGCCCCAGAGCACTGCACACAAAAGGACTGTGCCTACAGTAGCAGACATGCATTTTAAGGAGAACACTCAAAGCTGCTGTGCCACAGGCTTGGCTTGTTTCCACTTGTGTGATTAATGTATAGCACCATTCACACACTACTTCAGCACAAGCATTCAGACTAAGCAAAGAGACATGTTCATTAGCAAGCTACCATAATGTACAATAGGAAAAGAAAAGGCACACTAATGATTCATCCCAAACCTAACCAAGGTGTTTGCTTGTATGTGTGTCTGTGTGTGTGTGTGTTTGTGTACATGTGTGCATGTGCAATTCAGGGCTGCTTTATCAAAGATGAGGCTCCTGCTGAGAATGCAGTCTCAGCAGGATTGTTCTTGCCAAGTAGCCGTGTAGCAACAAATTTGTTGAAAAAGGTGTTTTAGCAAAAAGCCCAGGATTTGTGATTGTGCTCAACTTAGAGCCCATTAAGTGTTCTTTATGTCAAGTTTAAGCAGTTCTAGGTAGACGCACAACAGTAATGCAGATGTGTTGTTGTCCCCATGCACACAGTAAACAGAGCTATAGTGGTATGTTTAGTGAGATCCTGCTAATGTCTGCAAAATAGCACATCTCTTGCTTACCCTTTGGCGTCATTTTCACTTCAAACAGTTCAACATGAACCTCTTCAGAGTGATGACAAAGCCCTGCCATGGCCTCTAAAACAGCTCCTCCACCCAATGTTATGTTAGTGTTAGTAGTGATGAGGGAGCCATCTTAAGTACATTGTTGTACTGGGTGGTGGCTGTGTGCTGTGTGGCGAGGTGGTGGACAGGGTGTGTCGTTGGCTCGCCAGGTCTGGTGCCAGGCGCTCTGAGGTCATTGCCAGGTCATCCCCGGGGAGGAAGCGTCCAGCCTAGGAGCTTCCCACTGGCCTGTTTACAGGAAATGCAGGGACGAGGGTGGGGCTCTGGCTGGAGGCATGGAGGTGGAGACAGGAGAGGACAGATAGGATGACGGAAGGGAGATGGGGGTCACCCTGGTGGGGTGGAGGTTCCCAGACTCTCCCTTGAACAACAAGATGAGGTGTGGTCCAGTCAGGAATGCCAGGTCTGCTGTTATTGTTGCTCCAGTTTGTCAGGAATGCCTCAAGCCTCCCACTTCTTATACTCCAAAGCACTCTTGTGGTGCAGAGGATAAATCAACTGAAAACAAGTGAGCAGAGGTTACAAAACTGTTGCATATGTGGGCCTGAAACACAGCATGATGTAGGGTTGACATTATCCAAAGCCATCTTCCTTCACTACACAGGTGAGGAGCAGCAGTCGAAGCGCCAGCGTCTTCACAAATCACTTCATCACACGCTGTCACAACAGCAGCAGCAAAACAGCCACAGGCTACATGTAATCATCATCACTAAAAGCAGCAAACAATTTAAAACTGCTCCCATTAATCCCCCCATCAGTATCCCAATCTTCTGTAGTTAGCAGGCTAATGAACCTATTCAGCTGCTCCTATTTCCTTGTGCCATTACAAGTGAAGAAGGGCCTGTCGGATTGCACCTAATATATATTTTAATACTCAAAGTTTAGCTCAATTGAATTACATATTACAGGCACCATCAAATTCACAGGAGATTGGTGGCATACAGGTTTCACAGAGAGTCATTGTGTCCTCGTGTGAATTTGACACAGAAGATTTAACTTTGCCGTGTTATAAAAAACATTGCGTTCAGCTGGCATAATAGCATTGCCTTAATGGTGTTGTTAAAGGGCTTCCCGTATTACCATATTACAATATCACATATTTGCAGGTTTAAATATAGAAACATCATATGGAGGTGACTGGAGCTAGCTTTCTGTCCAAGAAAAAGGAGATGTAATTTAAAGAAGAAATTATTACAATTTAATAGTTGTTGTTTTTTTAGTTTTCAGTTTCTGGACTTTTCAGCGATACATTATTATAAATTGGACACAACCCTCCATTACAGCACAGAAGGTGTGTTTTCAGAGATTGTGCTGTTAATGGTTGAGGGTGAAAAGGTGAAGGTGAGAATCTGCGGTGCGTTTCTCTTGGGCATATAAAAGAATCCCCCTCACTCGTAGAATTAATCGGAGCTTAAGAATGAGTTCAAAGAAGACCCATCTCTCGTGTTCCCTTTCCTTCCCAACATCACCCAGGAGCCCACACCAGGCTGACCTGTCTACTCTGAGGTCAACTATGAGTAATGGCCCGTAGGTGCTTTCTTCAGCCCACCCAATAGAGCTGATGTGTGTATGTGTGTGTGTGGTTTAGTGTGAACCTCATGAAGTATGAGTATGTCTGAATGGAGATGAAGTCCAGCGGGTAACTCTGTTAACCTTTGGTCTTCTAATAGCTGTCTACTCTCTGCACACACAGGGCTGTTCAAGACATCAGGGCAAACCTTCATTATTATCTGTAAAATGCCAGAAGAAAAGTATTGATTGTCTTATTGGCGAACAGGCCAAAACGAAATAATTAGTTATAAGATAATTAGTTTACTACCACTACTATCAGATTCTCACAATTGATGCTTGAAAAAGGACTTAATGAGTTAATGATCAGTCGATCATCAAAATAGTTGCAGATTACTTTTTCTTATCAACTAAACAATGAATAAACTAATCTTACTACTTACTACATTACTGATGCACTTTTGTTGTTGTTTTTTTATTTATTTAATTAAATTAAACATGTTTTCACAGCAATAATCAAGGTTAAAATCTGTGTTTGTTTTTTGTTTTTATCAAATGCAACAGTCTTTCAGAATAAAAGAGACTTAAACCATTTTGCACGGATGAGATTCAGTTTCAACAGTTTCACTAAAGGAAGACTCAAATAACCAGAATGCAAAGCAGCTCCTGGAGATATTTCACTTGAAGTAAGCAGTGCAGACATTAATCATAA
>NW_023339740.1:7523106-7527039 GCF_004916995.1 Morone saxatilis | reverse complement strand
TTTTTTTTTGTCCTGTAACATCATCATATCATCATCATTTTCAGTCATAAGTCACTTAAGTAACTTAATATTATTAGCATTATTCTATGTTGCATTGCAGTGCCTACAGTATTCTCAGTATTTACTATAGCAGTACTTAATGGATAGAAATGTATGTGTCCTTGTGGCAGTACATTAATATTAATTTTGTTATTCTGCTACACTATACATGTCATTGTAAGTCTATTCCATTGTCATCTGACATACTGCACAAATATTCAGCTTTTAAAACGAAATTGGTGGTTTGCATGTAGAAAGCTCTGAAAGCTTTCCATTAGTTGTGAAACCTGCCATCAGTCTCTCTTGAAGTAGCTATGCTACAGCTATAGGACAGCTTGTTATATGAGAATATTTGTTATCCAGTTTTCATCCTGGCAATGTGAATGTAGTCAAGCATACTGAATGGGTCTTAATGGGCCAGAGGACATTAATAATTACCACAGGTAGCATTTAAAAGGATTACATGTGAAATGACCTAAAGCACGCCCCTCTCAGGTACAGCCGTACACAAAAGGATTACCAGCGTCTGAACACAACTGTGCCATCTGTGTAATGAATGAATCATGAAAGGGATTACAGTCTGCCACTGGAGGACTCTATATGAGCAGTGGAAATGTTCAGAGACACACACAGGAAAGGGAAAAACACACATTTACAGGGGACTTGGAGTATTGCTCAGTGTTTTGAGAATATGCTGCTGTAAAGATAATATACAGTGGCTTTTTACTGTGAATGTGTGTCCTCAATGCATTCCTGAAAACATTAAGTATCTTTATTTATAGTTAAAGCAATTCTATTGATCTCATGCTATTGCGTAGATGCTGCTATAGTATTAAATATAAATGTTTCTGTACCAGTGCTGTTTTTCTGTATTCATACTGTCTTTTCTTTCCCTTTGCAGTGCCTACACAGAGCCTTTCCCAATGAACCCCGTCTCTGCTGGGCTGTCAGCGGATGAGGACCACGGGCGTACCTCAGAGGAGGAAGAAGGGGTGGCGGAGCAAAGTTATGACAGACAGGTAGGATATGGTATACAGAGATAAATGAAAGTAGGGTAGCAGGTGATTAATTCAGTCCTCTGAGCTACCAGCTGGTCCAGCAAATCAACATGATGAGCAGAAAATGCGGCATAGGTCCTGTTGAATGCTTTATTGTATTAATGGGCTTTAGGTTGGAATTTTAAATATTTTATACATTTTATAGGTGATTACTTACATGAACCTTTTCTCCTGAATGTATCACCTTAAACTCCCCAGACTTTTGTACAATAAAAGGCAGCCATTTTACAGTGGCTATGAGACCCCACCCTTCCTGCTGCTACCACAATAATATCAGGCCACTGCTCCCATCATGTGGCACACATTTCCTTGTTTTCTTCTTCAAAGCAAGACAGAGAGTAAGAGGACCAGAGAGACTTGCATTGGTCCCAGGAACAGTTTCATTTAATGGAAGAGTGTTTTGGTTTTATTTTGAGGAAATGAGGATCAGTGCGCCTTTAATGCAGTATTTGTAAAATGCCCCACATAGGAAAAAATAACACTGATAAAGCACAGGACCCTTGCCGGTAAACCCCTAAATGGCTTCAATGTTATGTTTTGGCTCGGATGTTTTGAGACCCTGTGATTAGCCTCTAAATCAATGAGCAGCATTGTTGTCACCACACACACAGCCTCTCATACATAATGCATCTAAATTTAAAAGTCCCGTATTTGAGAAAGCCTTCGTGTCTATGCTGCACTGTAATGAAATAATCTGTCTTATTTTGACAGCAGTAATCTAACCCAAAAAAAGGGAATTTGCTTTTTCGCCACTCTCCTCCGCTGCAGCGTAGCTGTTCCTATTAATGTGTAAGAGGAATAAGTGCCCACAGAGAGCCTTTAAACATTAGCTGTGTTCATTCATCTCCCACTGTTCTCCCTCCCTGTCACCCAGATTGATGGCCGATCCCGAGCCTTCTACGTCGCCAAAGAGCTCGTCGACTCAGAGAGACTGTGAGCATCTCCACTCGGGGATTTCCCCATTTGCACTCTTCTCCCGCATGTCATCACACACAAACACGCTGCATCCAAATCTGATGTTTTGTGTTTTTGTGGCCCAATATCTATTCTCCTATTCCCAACTGTATCTCTCCGGCTCCTACGATAATTCATCAAGCTGCATGCAGGGCAACTGACAGCCAATTACACAAGTGTCTTGTGTAACTTATTGAATACACTAGCCTTGCCCTTGCCCTGCTACACACTTAACCATTCTTCTGATGTAGTTTTCTCATCATGCATAATTTAAGTAATTTAATGAGTCTTGTAGAAAGATTAACATAGTTGTGTAGAAGGTTGTAAATTCCTTCTCACAGTTTAATTAAATCTTAGGTTTCGCTCTTTTTGTTTTCCAGACACGTCAGCGCCCTCAAGTACCTTCAAGAGGTAAGAAAACCCTCGCTGCTAACATGGCATGAGCGTGCTATGTTGGCTTCGAATGTCTCCTGCTTCAGGGCTTATTAAACTGTCTTGAAAACTTACTGATAACATCTTATCCTGTGTGTCTGCTCCCCAGTGTCTGTCTCCCTCTCCTCCTCCTCCTCCTCCTCCTCCTCCTGTTGTACGGTTCTGCTCAGGTTTATCAATGTTGTTGCAGCAAGATCTACTTCCTGGTCTTGACAAAGTTGACATGTTGTGGTATGGTCAGTTGTAAGATGACGCAGCGTGCACACTGTCGTTGTATTCTTACTCAACTGATATGTGTACACTCAAGCAACTCAGCTGGCAGTCTGCCACCTAAAGGTCACAACAATGCTGTTGGGGGCTTTTATACTGTTTATATTGAATACTCAGGTATGAGCTCCTTTTGATCAGGTTTACCATGCAATGGAGAATATCCTCTCAGAAGAGTGTTGTTAATGCAGGGCAGAGGATTTAAAGGTGAGCTGTGGTAAGCCTCTTGAGGTCGACCATGCATCACAGCCAACTGTTGTCATCTATTTCCATCATTTCTCACTCACTGCCTGTCAAAACAAAACCAAATCCCTGCAGAGGTATGAACAAAGAAGGATATTTATCAAAAATACCACATAAATATGACTCAAACATTTCAAACAATATTTAAATTTAAATCAAAAGGGAAAATCGTACAGGAGGAGGAGGTCAGACACAAACCTTTAAAAGAATGGTGTGGGTTGCTATTAAGTTGATGGTCGCCAGTACAAATCTGACAGGTAGAGTCATTGTACGCAGAGAAAGCCCATCAGTCAGCCTGTACCTTATAACCTTGAATAAGGTCATAACTTGATGTGTACCCCCTCACCATGATTTATGAAAGCCTGATACAAAAGCAGCTGATTTGTGTAATATGTAATTCAATGCCATTAAATAGCAACTAATGCAAATATTATACAATGGACGCCCCTAATAATCATAAATCTGCAACCGCATCAGGATGCTCAGTTACACTAATTAGCTGCTGCATGCCAAAGTACAGACAGAGACATATGCTGCAAGTCAATATGGGCAGCATTGCTTCAGAAGTGACATTTTGACAGTGATGTCCTAGTGTAGTCTGAACTATTGAATATATTTTTCAGTGTAAATTATCTGCGTTCACACATTCTCACTTTAAACCAAGTAACCTTGGCTTGCGCTCTTTTCAGTGTTACCATACCTTTTAATTGAATCTTTTTGCCACCTTTCAAAGGTGACATTGTGGGCTTTTTCATCACGCTGTTGCATAATGCATAGGTACAGTGTTATAGGGTCTTATTATTCTTTGAACTTTAAACTATGATGTGTCAAGATATTAGTTACTTTGATGCAGACGACTGTCATAATTAGCATGAAACTGAGTAATTCAGCTGGCAAACACTCCAGTGGCACAACATGCACAAACAGACAGTTTGGGGGG
>NW_023339740.1:7519974-7523006 GCF_004916995.1 Morone saxatilis | reverse complement strand
GGGGGGGGGGGGGGGGGAGCAGCGTTAAGTGAGAGGCACACATGAGCTATTGTTCCATGGTTTGATAAGTAATAACAAGAATACAAAGAATTTCCAGACCCTGTCTCCACATAGGAAGGGAGGCCCTGCTCTTCTTCTAAAAGACTTTCCCTATAACAGCTTCAACATATGAAGCTCAGAGTTATTACTTTTTCTCGCTGGTGGTAACCTGTGAACTCTGAACAGATTCTCCGTGCTGAGTTATGACCGAGCATGACTGGCTGCTCAACCAACTGCTTAATGTTGCTTCTTGACCTGCCTTACGTGAGGAAAATAGGGATAAGGTGGGCCAGTGAAATGGAGAGTAAAGCTCCTTACATTCATGGATCTGAGTGTGCGTGTGTTTGTGTGTAACCTGGGAGACCGAGTCAACCAGAGCCGTTAAAGTAGCTGTTCTTCTCCCCGGCAGGCGTGATGAATGTTAACTCATATGCGATCGATTGTGCATGATGAACGGCATGTTCTGAAGCACCCAGTGTCACTACATTATCTTGCGGCCGACTGGGACAACTCTGTTTGTTTTATGTCTGTGCTTTACTTAGAACTGGAATAGATGGGCTCCGGACACTTATCCCTTACAGACACACAGAGGCTTTATATATGATGTTTGCCAGACAGCTTTGCCCACTGAGGAGAGTGAGATTTTTTTAAGCATGTTGACACCTCCTAACGATTCCCCTACTTTCATCTAGTTTTTTGTCTTCATTTGCTGAGTAGATGAATCACCTCTCCCCTGCTTTTTCACTCCCATATGCCATAACTCCTTATATTAGTCCTCTTAGTCACTGACACCGCAGCTATTAATGCCTGTTGCTTATGTTTTATGTGTGCTGAATGTACTTCAATGGACCCGAATTCATTGTATATCAGTGAGTTTTTAGGTTCTTGTCTACAGAGAAATGAAAAGTGGGGAGTATGTACAAAACAGCTTTGTGTCATTGAGCACCAAGGTCATTATGCAACAACACCTGGTGTGTAACTCTTGTGCTAGCAGCGCCGCCTTTCCTGAATGCCTGGACAGAACCCAAAGTGGCGGGAAGGCACTGAGGTGATTTGAAGGGAGGGTGGCAGGAAGGATGTTTAGGAGCATCTGACCTTCCTTCCTTCCATTTTTCTCCCCTTCTTCATTCCTCATTCCTCAGTGCCTTTTCATTTCTCCTGCTCTCCCTCCCTTCCTCCTTTCACCCTAACTACCATTTCCTCCATTCCTCTCCCTTTTACGCTGTTTTTTGCCCCACACTTTTGTCTTCTCCTCACAAATCCTGTTTTCCTCTCTGCAGGAGTTTAGGTCAGCAGTGATAGAGGCGGAGGGTGAGGGAGGTGAGCCTGTGTTGGAGGAGCAGAGGTTAGGGGAGATATTGGGCATGCTCCCCCAGGTCTACACCCTCCACAGCAGCATCCTTACCGAGCTGGAGGACCGCATCAGTCTGTGGTAAGTAACACCATGGATATTACCGTTGCTTATGCTCTGGTCCATTATTGTAGACTACAGTTTTCATATAGTGTATTTCACAAATGTAACACAATACACACAGAGTTGAAACAGACTAATGCAGAATGGATGAAAAGTAAACAGTAGAGAGTGTGGTCATCATTCATTTTAGTCTGAGGTCACAATAATTACTCTACACTATCCCAACCCTGCTTAAAAATGCATATAATAATTCCAGAGGTCATTCTTTAACCATTGAGTGTTTTTTTGTGAGGTTTTAACATTATTCAACTTTTCTGTCCTTTAAAAAATCCATCCTAACCTGGTGGTGTACTTTTTTCATTCTTAAACTAAAATATGTAATTTCTGGGAATCATTGTCTTTACCAACGTCATTGAAGTCAGCGTCTTAAAATTCAGTGTTTTTCCAACACTGTTCTGCAGACAAAGGACGTCCCGGAGGGCCTGCCAGCTGAGCTGCTGCTAACATTAGCTGAGCTTGTTTCTCTAATAACTTAAGATCCAGATGTGCCATGCACGTAATCTCTGATTTTCCTTTCTGTGCAGGGAGGAGAGCCAAAGGGTAGTAGATGTGATCCTGTCACGTCGGGAGGACTTTGGGGTATTTGACACCTATATCTCAGAGTATGATCGCAGCATGTCCTTGCTGGAGGAGAGCTGCAGGAACAACTTGGCCTTCGCCAGCATCGTCAAGAAATTTGAGGTAAACTACTGAACAGACAGACTAGAACCTGAGCAGATAAAGGCTCTTAAGTATGTCTCTTCTTCTCCTTTTATTCCCACTTTTTTCCCATGTCTTTATTGTTTAACTGAAAATACTGCATGTGGGTTCGGAGCACTGCTTAATAGCAAAAGATCCTCTTCAAAGCAGAAATGGTAGAAATATTTTGACAGTCACAGATTCAAGTTCAGTTTCCATGTTTGTGGAGTGAAAGCGAAGCCTTGTGGGTGTTTCCAGGGAGCAGAGATCGAACCTGGTATTTCCCCTGGCGCCCACTCAGCGGCTCTCAACTTAGATTTTGTCACCCAGCTTCCACAGGGAAATAATGGCCTTTCTAAACCCTCTCTATCCCGCCCTTCTCCATGGGACTGACCTTTCCACTGTCATGCTCGCATATTTTATATCCAGCACTCAACACCAAATACTCATTCTTTGTCCAGCGTGGATCTCCTCATCGTTGATCCTCCCTGGAGAGCAGGGAAGTGGGATTTGGGTGACGGGATCAAAATTCAGCAAAAGCACAGATTGTGTGCCTGGGCCACTTAATCAACATATTATGTTGAATAGGAGTGGGTATAGTCCCTGCTGGTAATAATACCACTGACAATTTTTAACTGAAAGACAGTATATTAAGTGAACCTATAGATAAGACCACAGATTTCTCATTTCGGTGTAGATGTGTCCTGGTCTATAAAATTGATTCACAATTTACAGTGTGCGGCGGCACACAGGTCATCCTGAATAAATTAATAGACTAAATGAAATGTATTACCCCTTATTTAGTCCTTGTTTGGTAATTAGAAAGAGTTTATGTACAATT
>NW_023339740.1:7515438-7519956 GCF_004916995.1 Morone saxatilis | reverse complement strand
CAATTTGTGTAAGACAGATCTGTAAAAAGGCCTTTCTCAGGCTTTTGTTTATGTTAAAGTTTGGGTTTTACAAAGTTACCTATTCAATTCACCACCTTTCTTCTCAAATGTACGCATTACTAGTTCCACCCTGTACTCTGATTCACTGTGAGTGGCTGGCACAATGGTTTCAGGCGTTTCTAGTTTGATAAGTAAAGCGAAAGGACAAGGCACCAACTGTCTGTGCTCATGAATATTCAGCAGCAGCTGCCCCTTACCGAAAAACTTTGGCTCTGCCAGACTTTAGTGAAGTTAATGTAAATAGAAGGGAGTGCAGGTGAGAGATAGAGACTCTAAACTGTAACTTCAAGAAACACTGACCTTTAGCATCTTACTGCCCTAGCCCTAGCCTATAACCTTGGTCAAAGTCAATAATTTGCCACTTCATTTTAGCTTCATGAAGTTGATATTGGTCCCTTTTCTCACACCATAAAGCACTAATTGCTATCTGGAGTCACCATAAAACGATTGATTTGCAACGAGCGATAAATGTTATATCATCTTATCTAAGGACACAAGTGTATTTTTTCTCAAGGTCAGAGGTCAGTAAACAATAAAAATTTGGCTACTCCTCACTTGTGTCCATATAAATGCTAAAAAATTCATCTCACACCTCTTAAATTAACACCCAGAGGCATATTCAATAACTTTTTCTCAGTCCACTCACTGGCAGATTCATACTTGCCACAGTATATACACACTGCATATAGTATTTATGTTTCCCATATAAACCTGTAATATAGGGTCTGTCCTCCCCAACCTCCCACAACCAGGAATTGTGTGTTTGTGTGTGATGGATGCTGCGTTGAATCAGAGCACTGCCATGGGAATTGCAGGGTGTGTGTGACCCCACTGTAATGAGGGAGAAGGAGGGCCAAGGGAGAGCAAGGAGGATCGTGCAGGTCACAGGATACACTACACCTACTACTGTGACAGTCATTTATCTGCCGACTGTGTGACACTTCACAAGTCATCATACTTCACAGTAGTGGACATGCTGATGTAAATGTTCTCATTTCCTGCTCGCAGCTATTTTTGCAAATTTAAAACTGTTCATCAATAGCTGCAATTTTTGCTTTCTCTGTTTCAAGACATAAACCCTTACCTGCCTCAATATCCCTCTTTCTTCTTCACCCTCCTGCCCCTCCGTCTTTATTGCTACAAGCCAAAGTCTAGCAGTATAAGTGGTAGTAATTTCATTGTGGATGTGGTGATGACAGTGATGAAGTAGCCACAGACCCTGATCAGATCAGAGCTAGACCCTTACAGGATTAAAGCCTCCTCTCCACAGCCAGTTGCTTGTTTACCGCATCTATAAACATTGGCCCAACACAGCCACGGTGTGTGTGTGTGTGTCCCCTTTTTGTGAGAGTTTTGCGCCTCTGTGTGTGTGTGTGTGTGTGTTTGTGTCCCCTTTTTGTCAGAGTTTTTGCGCCTTTGTGTATTTGTGTCTGATTGTTTTGCAGGGGCATGTCCATACACAAATTGTGTGGATCTTGTGAAACCGTTTTTTCCTGAAATCTCTTTCCAAAGCACTCCAGTTTGGATTTATATTCATGTCATAGCTTGTGTTTGTGTAAAGCCGTTGTGTTTCCTCTTGTGCAAGAAGCCCAGGAGGAGAAGACGAGGCTGTGCAGCAGGTGGACAGAGAGCGATAGAGGGAGAGAGCGATGGAGTGAATTCCTTGTAAAGGCAGCTGGGCAATGAGGCAGACAGAAGCTAATTAGAGAAGCAGCCTCCTTTACAACTCCCCAATTAGATCAGTTGTGTGTGTGCAGGCAGAAAATCAGCTGGCCGTGACAGAGTCTGTAAGGTGGGTTTGTGTGTCCGTGCGTGTGTGTTTATCTCCCAGCACGACGCATCACACCCTCACCCTCTTCTCTCCTCCTCCATTTGGCTCGCTCACCCAAACAAACCACACGCTAATTAACATCTCTGGAAAGCCACTTCTTCCGAACAAGTGTCAATTGGATGACAATTTCCAAGCAACACTTGAGGAGAGCGGAGGTTCTGAAGCCAAGTGGGTTTTATAATGGAGAGCTGGTTATTATTGTACTCGATGCATCATGCAGCGATCAGGAGGAAAGGGGGGGGGGGGTTACAGAAAAGTGAGAGAAACTCAAACAGAGGTTGTTGCTGAGGAGTAAAGCTGAGTAGAGGAAAAAGAAAGAGAGATAGAAACAATAAGAGAATGCGAGTAGTCGTGAAGGGCTCATTAAAAGAGGCATCAGCTCTGTGTTTTACTTTTTGACTCCTGCACTCCAGATTGTGATAATGAAGACAAAGAGTGGTGTGTTTAACTCGCATCCCGTCCCTCCCCTTAACAGACCTCATCAGTGTTATCTCATCACCAGCCCAAGGTCTTGTGTGTGTGTTTGTATCTGCTTGTGTGTGGAGGGTTGCATCAATAATATATCGCATGTGTTTGTGAGTGCGTTTGAGATGAGTTAAGCGTGTGCCCGTGTGGCTTCTTGTGTGCACTCGTCTATGTATGTGTGTGCAGTGTAAATAAGATGAAGATGTTGTTTCCCGCAGGGCACTATCTGTGCCTCTCTAATGTTGGACAGGACTTCATTGGATTAGAAAAGACTGCGTGTGTGTGTGTGCCCAGTCCCCCGTTGCTTCTCTACCGCTCAGGGCATAAATACCTGTCACAGACAATTAGATCGTGATTGATTTTCTAAAGGCTCTCTTTGATTGCGCCAATTTCTGTCCCCTTTCACCTGCAAATGACTACTCTGAGAAGAAGAATGGGAGTTGTTCGGGTTTTTTGTGTGCTGGAAAGGTGTGTGAAGGTCAGCCAGTCCAAGAGTGTTCCCTTTGTCACTTGTGACCTTGACTTGTAGCATCGTATTAAAGAGGCTATCTTTGTTTTGAAGACACAGGTCTGTGGTTTTGTGGGTGCGTTTTATGGACACCCAGGGGTCCTTTGGTGGGATATCACACTGAGGAAGATTTGAATTTGATTATAATTTTATTCATCCGAAATTATAGTGTCAGTGGTGTATACAGTTTAACAATTCAAGTTTAAAGCACCTTTTCTTTATCAATTTTTTTTTACCTATGTATTGTTTTGATATCTGTATATTTACCTCTTTGAAAAATCTAACTTGTGTGTGTGTGTGTGTGTGTGCGTGTGCAGACAAAAAGCCCAGAAGAAGCTGAAGTCCCACTGAAGCACCAGCTGCTGCAGGTTATAGTGAGAGTACTTCAATATCGGATGCTACTCACAGGTAACACGCAAACACACGTACATACATAGTAATCTAATAACAGTTGCCAGCATTAGCTACTGTTGACTTGAAGTGAGCAATGATGTGCTTTATTCATCATTCATCTTTTGAAGTTTTCAAATGTAATGTTATTTCTTCTTTTAAAAGTTACATTTTAAATTCACAAATGCTAGAAAAGACATGAGTATTAGGATTATGTCATTTGCCTCATGCACTGAACAAATGGCACTTTGCAAACAGTTTAAAAATTGTCACCAATTTTTTTGCAGCCGTTAAACTGTATTTAAATAATCAGTTTGAGGGCCTTATTTTCATGTTTTCACTATTCTTTTCTCTCTGTGTCTTCTGCAGATTACCTGAACAACCTCTCTCCTGATTCTAAAGAATATGAGGACACACAAGGTAAACCTGCAGCATGGAGCTCTGACTAGAACAATATTAGTGTTGATTTTTCAGTAGTCAAAGACATACTGTCACACGCATGGTGCAGCTGTTCGACATGTATCAGGTCCTAGTTGTAGGATCACAGTCACTGAGTGTGTCTTTATTGAATTCAGTCGTGCATAAATCTCTCTCTTTCTCTCTGTGTTTGTGTTGCAGCTGCCTTGGTGATCGTGTCCGAGGTGGCGGACCAGGCCAATGACAATCTGAAACAGGGGGTAAGTTTACTCTGGATACTCTCCATGTGTTTATAACATTCACACTGTTTAGCTCCTGTTGAGTTTGACACATTCACAGCCCAGCGTGCCATTATTGAGACTCCTCTTTATATTCCGCCTGGCAATGAAAGAGCAATTTTCGGATGGAGATGAAGCATGGAGAAGTTAGACAGTGGAGGTTTTCCTGTCTATGAATCCTTCGTCTAAATGAAATGCTGGAGCGAAGGAGAGGTCTATCCCTCTTTGGCGCCGGCCTCCGCAGCTTGTTGATTAACGCAAGGGGCGAGGAAAGATGATGTCATCAGAGAGTCCCAGGTGTATCATTACAAAGGGACCAGTGTGGGGGGACAAGACTTACGCCCCCCCTCAGACATGGGCAGTTCAGACAGATAATTCCCCCCTCCCCCACTGTCTTTCTTGCCTCCAGATCCCCTGTGCCTCACTCTGGCTTGCCTCCTCTGTTTATCACACTTTTTTTTCTCTTTTACGGACATGCACTGATACACACACACAGGCTGACAGACAGTGGAAACACAGGCTCCCTCTATCTCTGCCCCCCCCCCCCCATTCAGTTTTCAGTATCACAT
>NW_023339740.1:7510252-7515338 GCF_004916995.1 Morone saxatilis | reverse complement strand
AGTGGAAACACAGGCTCCCTCTATCTCTGCCCCCCCCCCCCCATTCAGTTTTCAGTATCACATCCCTTTCCGCCATCCTCCCTTTCATTCACGGACAAACAGTGACAGTTTCATTCTCTGTCTCCTCTTCCGTCCATCACTGGATAATCTCCCTCCATCTCTATGCTCTCTCTGCTCTCCCCCAGGAGAACTTGCTGCGTCTGGTCCACATAGAGTACAGCGTGAAGGGCAAGAGGGACCTCCTGAAGCCTGGAAGGGTGAGCACCAAGTGGCCGCTTCTGGCCAGTACTGTTTCACAACACATTGTTTTGTAATGACAAGAAAAGTATTTGAAGGCCTTCACAGGGTCTGAAACATAATTAAAGTAAGCAGCAATTTGACGGCCTAACATGCTTTTCTTATGCTTTTCTCTGTGTGTTGTTTCTTTTGGCAGATGTTTGTCAAAGAGGGCACACTCATGAAGGTCTCAAAGAAAAGCAGGCAGCCCCGACACCTGTTTCTGGTAATGTTTCTTCTCTCCATATCACTCTAACTTTCAGGCACATTATTGTTGTTTAAACTTTTAAAATAATTTTTCCCCCTATTCTTTTATTATGTACTTTCAAAGTCATAGTTCTACATCATGGGAAATATGCTTATTAGCTCTCTGGCTGAGAGTTCGATGAGCAGATCCACACTACTCTCATATCTGTTAAAAACAGCCAACAGGCCATAAGCTTAGTTTAGCATGAAGACTGGAAGCAGAGGGAAACAGAAAGCCTGGCTTTGTCAGATTAAGGTTTTAAAAAACACACATCAGCACCTCTAAAGTTCCCTAATTAACACCTTATTCGTGTGTATAAAAATGACAATTGGTGATTTTTTGAGGGGGTTATGTGCAAGAATGTTTATTCGCTGGGCTCAGTGTCTTCCTGGAGTCTGTAGTTTTTCTGGCAACCTGGTTTTTGTGTGGATTAGTCAAACAAGATAAGACATGTTAATTAGCATTCAGAGGTGTTGGTAGGTGTATTTTTTACCTTTGGACAGTCAGACTAGCTGTTTCCCCATTTCCAGCCTTTATGCTAAGCTAAGCTAAGCGGCAGCTGGCTTTAGCTTCATATTTAGCATATAGACATGAGAGCGGTATCAATCTTCTCATCTAACTCTCTGCAATAACAAAAATTAGCATATTTCCCAAAAGTTCTAACTAATTCTTATAGGTTGTTAAATCATTTCACACATGGAACTTCAAGCTGCATAATTTTATACAAACTTCTCCAAAAATCATGCTAACATATTTGGTGTCTTTGGAAACTTATGGATGGAGTTTTAAGTAAGGTTCTGGGGGAACTTTTCACTGTAAACAATAATTTGTACCATAAGTTCAGTAACATCAGTGATTCGACATGGTGCACTACAGTTGAAAACACCTGCCATGTTATTGAAGAAATGGCAAAAACAAGGCTAGCGTGGTCTGCGAAAATATAGGGGAATGTTGGGTGGAGGTCGTTTTGCGAGATGGGTGAGGTTGAGGGGGGGGCACGAGGCCAAGGCTGTAAGACCTCCACTTGGCACCACACCCATCGAGAAAGGGTCTCCCTCTCCGCTCTTCTCCTCTCCTCCCCTCTCAGGACTTGTTTTCCAGGGCCCCACTTCCTTACAGGATGTTTGGTGTGGGTCACTGGATGCTGGCTTCCTGTGTATTGGGAGGGGACTGACAGCAAAGTGAAGGCCAGACACCCTGTAGAATGCAGGGAGGAGGAGGAGGTGGTGGAGGAGGGGTGGTGGCGCTACACAAACACATAACGTGAAATAGAGAAGCCCACTCTATTGTTCCATGCGCAGTCAGTGCTGTCTCATGTTGTGAATTATGCTTGAGCTACACATCTGCGGGAGCGGCGTAAATGATTTTGTCTTATACTAGTCGATCCAAATAGAATATAACGTGGAGATGTGGATTTGTTTTATCGTTTATCTTCATTTTGCTCAATTCCATCATTCTCCTAGTCTTTCCTAACAGGAGTGCAGCTGAGCGACAGCTGAAAAGGGTCGGTGGTTGATACTTGTAGGCCATTAGGGTTATATAGCCATTCGCTCCCTTGAAGCTGACGGCATTGGTGGGTCAGCTGTTATTTATGGGCTTTTAAGGAAAGAGAATCCAAAGAACAGTGAAGATGAAAGCCATCACTCACCTCAGCAACAGAGAGAAGCTACAACCATGTCACAAGCCTGGGCTCACAGAAGAAAGACAAGTGGGGGTGAACGAGTGAGTGGAGGGATTAGAAGGAGAATGGAGGTACAGAAAGTTGCCAGAGGGAAGACAGTGGGAGTGAAAGAGGCAGGTGAAGGAGGTGAAGGGTTAGCGGATGAGCTGAAAAGCCTTGAAGGTGCCAGGGGGTCAGGTAGGTACATGTCGTGTCTCATCTAGGAAAGTCGTCTGTGTGAAGTCTGCTAACTTGGCACTTGCTTTGGTTTCTGTGGAAGGAATCTTTGAGTAAATGAGCAGCGCAGGCAGGGTGGAGCACACGAACTGCGGTGGGTGCAGCCCAGAGGTCGCAGGCAGGGCTCGGGCTTGGCTATCATGCACTGTTTTGTCTCCAGCCAGTCAGCCAGTGAACCCGTAACTGCGACTGTTTGTGTTGTTGTTGTGGTGAAGGTGGCCGGTTCCACCCAGTCCTGGTTCTCAGTGTAGCCTCAGAAGGCTGGGAGGGCGAGGGGGAGGCATGGAGCCCGGACCAGGGTGGAGAATTCCTGGATGCTAGCTTTACGGCCCCAGCGGATGTTTAGAGCACACATTAGGTGTGACCAGTGATGTCATCTCTTTTGTCTGGGAAAAAATGAAATACCTCTCATAACACAATGGACTCTCAGTGTGTCCGGGGATCACAATACTTTTGGTCTGACAAGCAAATAAACACTTTTAATGCCTTATTTCACTGTGTGCATACATGGGAATTTTGTGCAGAGGGGTTGCACGGACATATGTGAATACTGAGAAAGGAAACATAATCTAAGTAGTTGAGTCCAGAAAGTTGCTTTCAAGAAAGAAAGAAAAAACAAAGGTGTGTGCTGCAGTTTTCTCTCAAGGCAACACCACCACCTTGTGGTAATTAGGGGGTATTGTATTCTGAATAGCTGGGAATTCAAGCTCATTTTTTCAACCAAATCACGATTAACAAATAAGCAAAATCTAACATACTAATAAACCTCTTATTTCCTCTTTATTTTCTCTTTATTAGATGAACGATATAATGCTGTACACCTACCCTCAGCAGGATGGAAAATACAGGCTCAAGAACACATTATCTCTGTCTGGGATGAAGGTACATTCATTTCCTACAAAATCTCAGCTCCAACTTTATCTCCGTACACAACGTTTTTTTAGCTGACCTCTGATGTGTTTTTGCCCCTCACACACACACAGGTGAGCAAACCTGTCCTCGACAACGTGCTGAACTGTATTAGGATTGAGGTGTCTGACATCACTATTACACTCTCAGCCAGGTGAGCATCTATGAACAGTGTGACTTTGTTTATGACTGGCACAAGACTCCTTTTCTCCTGTTCGACTCCTGTCTGACTTTAAGTCTAAAGCCTTTCATAAATATCAGGTGTGATTGTCTGTTTCCGTCTTCAGTTCAGTTGGAGAGAGGGAGGACTGGTTCCACACATTGAGCCGAGCCATAGCAGACCACGCTGCAGGACTCTGTACGTTTGGTGGACCCTGCAGTGAGGTAAGAGAAGCCAAAAAAATTATTTTTTTCATATGAGCTGGTTCATAAATGTCTGCATCAACTAAAATTAAGTTAACAATCAATGCTTGTTCAGTTAGTTCAAATAAATGTTACCACTGAAATGATCACTGAAAGAATCTGTTGTATTCTTTTAATAGCAATAAGTAGGTGTGCTTTGTAAACCCCAGCTTCTGTCTTACCACATACTAACATACAGAAACATCTGCTTATGAAACCTCACTCTCACCTTGTCTGATATATTGCATGTGTCCACAGGCCCGTGAGAAGTTGTGGATGGCCCTGGGTGAAGCTGCTCCTGTACTCGTGCCAGTGTCTCATGTGATGATGTGTATGAACTGTACCACTGACTTCAGCCTCACGCTGAGACGACACCACTGCAACGCCTGTGGCAAGGTCAGATACACAGACCTGCAAAAACTACTTTGTGATCAGTCTTTGCTAGAGGTTTGTTTCACTGTACTGGATGCCATTGCTGTGTATCCAATAAACTCATTATTCTAGGTTCATCAAGTCATGAATTATTAAATGACACAGTTATATTGTCTGTCACACAGACCTTTTTTTAATGTAGCGCTTTTGATCATTCTGTTAGAGTATTTTTTGTTGTTTCTCTGTTTTGGTATCAGGAGGTCAGACATAGGCCACTGAAACTGGATGCTGTCGGGTTTGTAAATCCTTTTTACATTCTGTCTCCCTGAACAGGTGGTGTGCCGTGCTTGTTCCAGGAACAGATACCCGCTGAAGTACCTCAAAGACAGGGTGGCCAAAGTGTGTGACCACTGCTATGCCGAGCTCAGGAAAAGAGGTGAATCTCAGCTTGTATAAGCATCTCACTGGTGGAGGAGTACAGTGGGAGTACAGTGTGTTTTCCTATTTGATATGGTATTAACTGTGTATGTGTGTGTGTGTGTAGGTGGCAGCGTGTCGGGGGCATGCGGTAACTCTAGCCCTCGGACTCACCGGGCCAGCCGTCCCCTCTCTGCTGTCTTTCAGAGCCTGCAGCCCCCAAGTTTGTGGAAGAGCAGGAAGAGCACCTCCCCTCTCAACCAGGTCGACTACACTTTCCGTTTGCCAACATGCATTTAGCTCAAAATATGGCATTTTATGAGCCCAATTTTAATCACAATGCATTAAATAATCTCACTTATTCTGTTTCAACTTTTCACTGTAAATATGGTCATGAAGGCTATTTGATCTGATTTGAGTTTAATATTTACTTTGAATGAATACATGTTAATTTCCAGTACAGAGTAATCTACTATATTACTACAGTATGCTGTATGTTATAGGCTTTAAATCAAATGGCCTCTACCCTTCAGTAAGTAAAGAGTGTTCCCTGACCGGGAATCGAA
>NW_023339740.1:7509148-7510206 GCF_004916995.1 Morone saxatilis | reverse complement strand
TAACCACTAGACCACCAGGGAGTTGTCTGGTTATTTGGCTAGCTTGTCCACTGGAATGACATGTATGACATGTGGCACATATGATGAATTATGTGTAGACACTTAAGGGTTCTCTATCTTACTTTCATGGCCTTCTTCCTGCCTTCAGGGGTTGGACAGTACAAGAAGAATTTAAAGTAATCTTACTCCTGCAATTAAATCCAGATCGTTATTGTCAATTGTAAACTCGGTTACATTATGTTGCAAAAGGTTCCAGTTTTAATGTTCGTGTCACATTTCTCTACATGTGTATGTGCATTAACATCTGGCTTATGTGTATCTAATGTGTCATGCATTTCATTAGGTGGTGCTTGCTGTGGAGGGCTCCACCATGAGCGGCAGCCTGCAGCGCCGGAAGAAGAGCAAGAGGAAGTGGAAGCGGCTGTGGTTCCTCCTCAAAGACAAGGTGCTCTACACCTTCACAGCCCGTGAGGTGAGGGGGCACAGAGTCTCCCACACCAGCCCCAAAACTGTCACACACACAGACACACACACTCATGACTCAGTCACAGAGCTATTTCCTCACAACCCTTCTCTGTCCTTTCTGTTTAACACTCACATTTCTACTGTTCAACCTTTCCTCCTGGGAACAACACTTGTGACTAATGAAGGGATTCTCTGTGCTCTCTCTGTTTCTTAGTATGCATCTGCTTTGTTCTTCTTGAAACATGAAATTATTTGCATATTGCCAGAGACAGCAAAACAGTTGTTTGTATGCCTGTGTTTGATGTCTTCACTCTGGTTTTTTTAGGATAAAGTGGCCTCAGAGAGTCTACCTCTGCAGGGCTTCACCGTCAAGCTGACTGAGAGGCCAGACGGAGAGGAAAGCAGCAACATGTTTCATCTTTACCACAAGAAAACCCTGTACTACACCTTCAGGGCTGATGATCAGGACACTGCTCGCAGGTCAGAACTGGAGCTCTTTATATAGAGAGATGTGGCTTTTATTTCTGGATTAGATCTGAAGCATGTACGAAAAGCACATTCCCTGACCGGGAATCGAACCCGGGCCGCGGCGG
>NW_023339740.1:7501855-7509069 GCF_004916995.1 Morone saxatilis | reverse complement strand
CCCACATTCTTACATGAACCTTATGGAAAACTGCTGCCTTTAGTGATAGTGAGATGGTAAGGAGTGTTAATCTGACAGCATTAAAGTCGGTATTGGTGAAAGATGACAACAGGCATGGCATGGCACTGTTATATGGACTATGTGGCTGTTTGTGGCATGCTTTGTTCTTTGGGCCTGGGGACTACACATTTTTAACAAAGGGTAGGAGTCCCCACGCAGGGAGGCTCTCAAAAAGATACTATTAGTTGCATAATGAGAAATGAAGGATCCAGTGTTTTTGAAGATTGACAGTAGTGGATTGTAACTCAAGTAGAGTACTGGACTGAGTACAAAATTGAGGATTGAACAAAACAGTTGCATATGTTCAGATAAATATCCCTCCTCAGGGACTAGAAAAGTGACTTTGTCATGTAAAATCAGCGGAGTGCCCCTTTAAGTCTCCCATCAGTCTCATGTTTCCTTTTATTGTGTTTCAGATGGGTCAACGCCATAGAGGAGGCTACTGTTTTATAGCACCTACTCAGTTCAATGAACACGCCTTGCTGTCCGTGACTGCTAGAACTCCTCTGTGGAGCACAACATAGCTACCTGCTGCATCTGAACTCACACCATCAGTAAGGATTCATCACGTCCGATCTGTTGTGGAATATCATGTGACAATTTAGTCACATGGGGGGATCTTACACAACGTGGGGAGTCACAGGGGTTCTACTATGTGGAAAGGAGAAGCAGAAACCTCTTGTTGGAGTGTATGAAAACTTGTAAGGGTCCCAATACGCCGATCCAGCCGTGTTCACTGGAGCCTGTCCCTTTAAGGAGTCTAAATCTAAATCTAAAACAACATTTTATTCCCTCTGTTACACCTTTTTACAAGGACCATCCCACAAAAGATTCTTCTCCAACTCAACTTCTTTGTGGTATTTTATTTGTTTTTTTTTAACCTGAGGTTCCACTGGATTATTAAACCACCCTTCATTTTTATACATGAGGCAGTTACAGCCTGGGTTCTGTGATGGTTGTAAAAAAGAATATCAAAAACAAACTTTGCTCCATAGTCGTATTTGCAGCTAGTAAAAGGGAAAATATTGGTCAAGATATTTGGTAATCTGAATATATATTGTGAAGTATACACTGCAGATATTGAATTATATGATTTGTTTGTATAAAAATGGTGTAACATGATGTTCTGAGTAAGAGGTCATTTTAATCATCATGGTGTGTGTACATTATGCTTCTTGTGGAGTGTTTCTCTTGTATTGAATCTACAAAGCTATGGAATGACTCTCAGCATGACAACCACTCAATACATTTCTATAATGAAGAATACGTTCAAAGACACTTTGTACTTTAATCTGTAGGTTTTGATACATTTGCCACACAGTTCTGAAGTGCCAACTAATTTCTTCCAGTTGAATGCAGTGCAATTCCCAATTGATGATGAATGTGCCTGAAATGAAATTGTACTTCTTGTTTGTCTTTATGTTATCGCAGTACTGTACTACTGTCAGGTCTCCAGAAGAGACCTTGATAACATGCTTTTTATCTACTCTTATATACTTTAATCGTCCAGTATTTTGAACAGTTCAGTTACAGTCCAGTAACATAAGAATATACTATTGTGCCACATTTATTAATGCATTTTCCATGCTGTATATACACTGCTGGACTTCTGAAAAAAAGCCATTGTCATACTACCTATGAAATCAGTGTTGGATTCATCTGAGCCACTTGTGCAGTAGGGAGGACACTGGAGTTTCACTCTTCTCTACTCTCCTAACATAATCAGACATACATAGTTTCTCTTCAGTAACCTACTAAAGGCTTTATCTGCTCCATTCAAAACGCAGCTGTACTACATGTGATCCTTCACCCTGTCAAATCACATTATTTCTAAAGCACACATTTGTTCATCAAGTACCGTTTAGCTTTTCTACCTGTTTCCTATGTGCCATACCTATAGTGTTATTATAGATTGTACCTCTTGCATATTGTGCATTGTAAATGTTTATGTATATAGATACATATAAGAATAAACTACTCTAAAAAGTTTACTTAATGTGCTTTCACAATGCAGTGATGGGCTGCCTGTTCATACACATACATCTATTTCTTTCATTATACAAATAGAGTAGTCAATGCTACTATATTTGTAAAAAAAAAAAAACAATGTTCCTTTTCTGATAAAAAATATTTCCCAAGCTCCACTTGAGCACTAAATTTAAGGCCATCATTTGTATACACATGCATTTTATCATAAGTTGCTCATCATTCTGTCTTTCTTTGTGTACACAAGGAGACAGAATGATATAAACACATTTATATAATTAGTACAAACACACTGCAGACTAAAAATGATCATACGTAGTTCAATCGACTGTCTGACGCAATCCTAGCAGTTCTAATTATGAGCTTCACATAAGCAATACTTATTGAAGGGTTGCTGCTATGCATGGAATTCATTTGTATGGGTGTTCCTGTTGTGCTTGTTGCCTGTAAGTGATAAGTACTGGGATGATGCTGAAATAAGTACATACTGTACCTGTGTTTCTACATTGTTTGTGGTACTGGTAAACACAGTATAGTTAAATACCCCTTTCATCCAGAAGAGGGCAGCATTACATCATGTCACACAGATCGCACTAGGATCGTATTAGACATGAGTTCCTCATGTTTATTTCTGTTTGTTCACCAGCATGCAGTTCAAAGAAGATAAATAAGATGCAGTTATACAAGTTGAATTTTCACTTGCAGAGCAATGCCATGTAGTTGAAGTTCAGGCAGTTCGGTTCATTATTAGAGGAGATTTAGAGAACTAATAGAAACTTGATAACATGTATTACATTAGGCAGAAAACAATAATAAAATGTTTTTATATGCAAAGTAGTGTGACATGTATCTCCTCAACTAGGCTCCCCCATTATGCTAAAGGTATACTCAGTCACTGTCAGTTCATTCTCTTATCTTATTACTTCTATTAATTTTGCCTGGGAATAACATTGGTGAATGTAAGAACGGCATTTCAAGGTGTAAAATCAGTGCAGATTGTGTTCAAGATCCAGCCAATACTGATATTTGACAGGTGTATTTGAAAAAAAAATTTAAATGAACATCAGGAAACAGAGTGGCAGGATGTAGAAATATATCAACAGCAAACTTTACAGCAGTAATCCTATGAGTGATTAAGTGTCCAAGCCAAACCTTTTTAATTTAAGTTTTAATCTAATATTTCAACTGATATAAATTGAGTTGATTCGGGGCGTAATGTGTTACTTTGCAGGATTGTTTAATGTAAAATACAGGGGAGACGTTGTTACTGAGGCCTGCTGTTAGTAGTCCTGATGTACGTCTATTAAGAATGTCAGATGATGCCCCCTATACTATGCTGTCAAGCCATTTAATGTACATAAGTCAGACTAGATCAGAATTTAGCACTACTACAGGCCATTCATTTTCACTACACTGCCTGAATCAAGGGAGGCCCTCTAATTTTAGGTCAAATTAAGGTGACATATTTGTATTTATACACATCATTACTCTTAACTGTTGCAGATGTAATTTGGCCAAATATAAAATGCACATGCACATCCCCTGCCAGTACTGACCATAATCAGCCCTTCTTTTCTCCAGGCTTTTCACTTCCCAGCCCTGGCCAGACGGCTGGGTAATACGAGCCATCTCAGATTAAGTTAATTAGTTATACCAAAGAGTTCCACACAGCCAAAACAACCAAGTCAGACAGCGGTGGACCACAACCAGGAAAGCAGTGGCTAGCATAAATATTTAAAGACAAAGAAACAGCACAAAACATTTTGGCCTATTTCTTTTTCAACATCTGCAATATTAATGACTGCAAGTTAACCAGAGTAGGCCCGATTTAAGAGCTTGCTAAAGAAAAGAAAGAGGATGGTGGCCTTCATTTATCAGCCAGTACAGGTCCTTTGATAATTAAAAAGTGGCATTTGATTTGCTCATTAATAATTTTAAATGCCTGTCTATACAGATAACAAGAAAGGAAAAGAACAGAGGAGAGTGTTTGCTGAGGACAATGTTACTGGATACAGAAATCAAGACCAGAAGACCATTTCCAATTAGACAACGGGTAAAGATGAAGTGATTGCATGTCAGTCAGAAAGTAGGCAGAAGAGAAAATAGGAAGATTGGGGTTGTTCTAGATATATGATCCCAGGAGTGTCAGTGACCCAATACTTACTTGAAGTAACAGAGAGAACTAAGAGAGAGAAGAGAGAAAGGCACTGGAAGCAGGGAAAGTTGTTCATTTCCGTCAAGCACCTGAACAGTTAAAGACACCTTGTTCCACTGAGCTCAGTCTCTCACACAAACACATTAACAAAACCTTTTCTCTTTGTGGCCAGGGAACCAGAGCTGCGGAGAGTGATTGGGTAACCGCCCGCATGTTTGAATCAATAGCCTTCAATTTCTGCAGCCTCTGTAAGAAAAGGACCTCTAATAATAGGAAAAGGACAGCATCTCCTTGTACACGCTCAACAAGGTTTAAAATCCACAACCAGGAGGCCAGTAATAAGAAATTCAATAGAGTGCCTGCATTGCATTGCCAAAATACCAATCTGATGCAGGGAAAGAGGTTCAGAATTAAACAAAAATTTTAATTGTGTTTCAAGATAAGACAGTGATAGCAGGTATCACTGTATGTGTCAATGACTGAGTAGCCTTTGACACCACTGAAGTCATGTGAGCAATGTTCCATGTGGTAATCTCAAATCTTTGTCAGTGCAATACTGTTGGTATGCCTTGCATTGAATACGCACCTGACCAGAGTTTGAAGTGAGGGTTTTTGAAGAGGAAGTGTTCCATCTCGTCTTTGTTCTTGTCTAATGCTCCTATTCACAAGAGCCTTAACATAGAATATGTTACACAATAGGGGATAAGTTTCAATGGCAACATTAAATAAGCATCTGAGAACAAAAATCTTTGCTGATAGTCCAGCTGTGCGTGTTATCTGCTGTGATGGCTGGTACAACATTTTAAACGACAGACAACACAATCACTCGTAGATGTGTGTTTGACGTTTTTATCACCATTTAAGAAGGAAGTCATTTCAACAGTGTCTAAAAGAGGAAAGTGAGGTTGTGCTGCTTTTAGAGATAACCCACACGTTAGCCAAATGTCTGTCTAAAAGACTGGTCTGGTTTACCTCATGGCCATTTCAATGAAGACACTTGTTCAACTTCTCCTTGTCTACAAACAGTTCTCAGCCTTGAAATGTGAAAAAAGGTCTGTAGGAAAGAAGTGGGCATGAGCAAAACAAGCAGGAGAGAGAATGACAAAGAAATGAGGACAGATAGTGAAAGGCAGTTTTAGTCTGTGGCACGTCTCTTGATGAAAGGACCATTTCTCTCCTTTTTTAGGGATTGTTTTTCATCCCTCCCTCCCTCCCTCCCTCCCTCTGCCTGTTCCTCTCATTACTCACTCTGATGTTTGCCCTGGCACTGCTGTGATGGCAGAAATGGCCATCACAACAGGAACAGGCTGGGTCAGTCCCCTGCCCGCATAAAAGTCTAATTCACACAGAAAAGCCAGTAGTTTCATACAGTATGCTGTGTCATGTTATACAACTACTGTTTTCACAGTTACACACAAAGTCAATTCCATCTGGAATTTTTACAGCAGACAACGATGCTTCTAATTAAAAGTTTAAAGCTGCAGGGGGGTCATTTTGTTCTCCTGCAACCCCGGGTGTCAGGGAGAAATGAACCTGATTATCATCACATAGCTCGCGCAGACGGGAAACTATGCACGCGACTGTCTTACATTTATTCCTTCAGGGTGGAGATGCTGAGAAAACCTTCTTTGCTTCCTCATGTTGAGGAGAAAATCTTGCTTCCCCAATCTGATGCTGAACCACAGTGTTGGGCGGAACTAAACACAGGAAGGGCTCACTCAAGTGCAAATCCACTGGATCAGTTGGTAAATCCAGAGGCACATATATTTCATGGGAGGGGTGACTTATCACAAGTCTGTGATGGTTTTATTGGGTGGAATTTGTATTTACAACCAGTGGTGCAGCATGAAGTCATTGGTGAAGATTTCCAGGAAGTGAAAGTAATAGAAAAAAATATGTTTTCCTGTCATTGGACCTGAAGTTTTTAATGCTTTGAATTAGTGGGGATGTAACACTACTCTTTCCCACAGCCACAAGTTATAGTTGAGTGATCTTGAAATTATAAATTGGAAATATATGATTGACTACAAATTTTGTGTATCAGTTGCAACAGCTCTGTGAGTGGCGGACAGGTTTTTTTTTTCTGGTAAAATCTATTGTCCTTGAGTTGTTGTCCCATGCTCCAAATGTTTGTGGTGGTAATGACGTGATGAGCTACTCTGTCGTCGTACTCAGTAAATCTTCATCAGGTTTCAACTCTGTCACCTATTCTATTGGTCAACATTTTACTCTTTTTGGAGCTATAAATAGCCCTTTAGAAGATGAGTAAGGCTGTCTAAATTTACCGGTCCATTCTCTCTTATAGTCATACAGTTTTGGTGGGTGGGGGCTGCCTGATGACTCAGCACCACGTGGATCTCTCTGCTTTGTGTAGGAGAGGAGGAGTGTTAATGTGGAGGTGTTGTGGGCAGGGCCAGTATGGAAATGCATGGCTGTTCGGATCAGCCCACAAACTGTGTGTGTGCAACCAGACTGTATCCGAGAATACATACTGCATTGATTTTCTGGTTTGCTGGTCCCCCTACCAAATTCAGATATTTAACAAGAAGGAAAAACTGTTGTGGGACAATCTTCAGAGCTTCACAAACACCTCCTTGCTTTTAGACACTGAACATACCAGTCTGATAGGAAAGATACAGCTTCAAGTGGAAAATATCAAGTTTCCATGTTGTCGGTCCAGTCCTGCCAGTGTATGAAATAGAAATAATTAAGTAAATACAGAGCATTTAAAAATAGTCCTCTATTTTGTTTGCAGTGTATGTTAAAAAATACAAATAAAAGTCCTGCATTGAAAATGTGACTTAAGTAAAAGTGTGTTAGTATAGTCGGAAAATTATTAAAAGGATAAGGATTTTTTTTAAATTCTGGAAATAGTGATAAGCGCCATGATAATTACCCAGAGCCCAGAGAGACACAGTACTTGTTTTGTACAACCAGCAGTCTCCTCAATCCTCAAAATGATGAGAAAATTGAAATAATTAAAAGGAAAAGCAGCAAATCCTCACATTTGTGA
>NW_023339740.1:7468263-7501755 GCF_004916995.1 Morone saxatilis | reverse complement strand
GACTGACTGAATTAACAGCAGCCGACTTGAACACTTCCTTAAACACCAACGAGGATCTAGAAGTCGAACCTCCGGGAAAAACCAGACCCGGTACAAACTCGCCACCAACAACACACTTTCCAAGCTCGGCGGAAGAGGTAAGTCTCAGTTTGTTGAGAAGCGGTTAAACTTGTTCGCGGTTGGAAAACCTTGATCTCGGCGTTGTTTGACAGTTGGGACAAACACTTGCTTGTAGGGTAACTACTGGGTGTCAGGAGTCGCCTGGCTTTGCTATGGCCCCGCTTTCTTTTGGCTGAAGTTTTGTCTCACAGAGAAGCGACTGCAAACCTCGGTTGACATCAGTAGTAGTAGTAGTCGACTGCCTGGCGACGGGAATGAGAGAGGCTGCTGTCGCGGAATGTCTCCCTCTCTCTCTCTCCGTGTAGTTAGTTAACGTAACGTTACGTAAGTTAAGTTAAGCCATGTTTCAGTGCTTGCATGTCCGGATAATGTAACAAAACTTTACTTGTCCCCACTAATACTGTGGAAACTAACGTACCTTCAGTACAACACCGGGAAGCCAGTCTGTGTGCTTTATGAATTCCTCCAGCCATGTGTCGTATCCTATGGCAACAGAGGGGATGTAGCTAGCGAGGCCAACTGAGTGCAGAATAAAAGTGGGCTCAACGGTGGTGTTTATGACCGTGATGAGTGTTTAAAGGTGTACAGGTAAAGAGTCTCCTCCTGGTGGTCCTGCGGGTAGACTAAGCACTGACAATAATGACTCACTTTTGAGTCTCACAGATTGTATAGGCTACTGTGTGTAACTACTGACTCTCTCACTCACACCATACTGTAGTCACAAAATGTGGATGTAACTTTAATTCCCTGACGTTCAAATGTAAGTAGAGTTTTAGTTGACTTTCATTAAATCCCCGGTTTCATCCTTATGTTTCTGGTAGGGTTTGAGAGAAACCTGCCAGTGCCACGGTCATTACAAAGACAGTGCTGCTGATGACAACAGCACCTGGCACATTGTGGTCTACCTTGTGCTGGAGCCGGTTTGCATTGTTCTGTTGAGACCATATACTGTCAATGGCTGAGACTAAAGTCCACGAGCCTTTAGTATCAAAGGTCCTTTCCTCATTGCACGCAGGTTTACCAACTGGAATTGCCATCACGTAACTCTTTACCATCCTTCATCGCCTCTTCTGGATGACGTCGGTGATTGAGTAAAACACAACGACAACAATGTATTCGTGGTAACAAAAAGAAATCGGATGACTAAGCAAGTGTCTGTGTGAAGATTACCCAGCATTCTTGTGGCTGTAAACAAATCAGCCTTCTGAATCCACTGAAGCTGACATGACTTGTCAGCTCCGCAGGCACGCCAAACACATGATCCTGTTTTGAAATATTCCTTCCATCTCTTACGAAAAGTCTTGTGTCACACACTACAACACAATTCTGCGTTTGTGGCAAGACTCGGTATCCTGCTGTTATCTTCTGGAGGCAGTGCAGCATCGGGAGCGCAGGTAACACTATCTGCCTGCAGTTACTGGTGTGTCAATATTGGCTTGTGGCTTCATGAGCTGCTTGGAGGACACGTTTGGGACATCTGCTCAGTGAGGAGTTGCCCATGCAGTACTGATCCCTCCATAGTACAACACGCACATAAACGCAACACTGACTCATATCATTTAGATAGTGTTTTTTTTACTGATATTAGACTGTATACATGTATGAATAATTGATGATTTCATTTGAGACAGGAAGCCAGCGTCGGGTAAGCTTAAATAGGTACGTCAAATGCCATTATACTACATTATACTAATGTACGCAACGAGAGTTAGGGTGAGTAATAAAATGGTCAAGTACTGAATGTTGACATCAGTAATTAGTCTAGTTTTTCTATTTTAAAGAGATATTTACAGATTGAATCGATCATTTTGTTAATTTTATACTTTATTGGGAAAAGTTGCACTCCTGTTTATGGTCAAACACAATTAAACACTAATGCAGATGATTTGATTTGTTTCATTAACTGACTCAGGTGTTTTGTAAAGCATATTTATACTCAACATTGGGGGGGGGGGGAAGTCAAATTTTGCCCCCAGTATCACCAAAACTGTACATACAGTTTGTTTTATGTGCCATAAAATATGAAACAGTTCAGTATCTCCACTGCAGCACTTTTCTCATGATGTACGATAACATGATTTTACACACAGGCAGGCAGACACACAAAAACAGAGGCGGTTTGCTAAATGAGCCCTGGGTGATGATAGTTTGGCCATCACTTGCCCTTGGCATCTCTCTCACTCTCTCTCTGCCCCTCCCCCCGCCACACACACATCATGCTGTCCTGTTTGGTGCTCCAAGCTCGGATGCTATTTGATTTGTCTTAACCAAGGCTTTGTGAACTGTGAGTGGGGCAGAAATAGACACCGGCCTTAATGCATGTGGAGAGAAGGCACGCTCACACACACAAACACAGTGGCAGGATTCATTTCATGCTGGTATGGCAGGTTTGACACCATGCCAAAGAGTTCAGTGATACTCAGCGGGAAGGGACAGAAAATCAGAAAAGGTTATCCCTCCACTTACACTAAGTTTGTGACAATGTGTAATGAACAACTCATAGTCAGTTATTAACAGCTTGCATTGATTTGATGTCTTAGGTCAGTTCAAGGCACATAGTGAAATTATATCAGTCAGTATCTTTGGAACAAATGTATCTCCACATTCATCTGACTCTGACCTTGAACCAGCAACCTCCGCTCTGGTCTCATTCTTCAAATCTCACTCGCTTTTCCTGTCCTACTTTGACCTGATGGCTTTGTGTGTGTGAGTGTGAGTGTGAGTGTGAGTGTGAGTGTGTGTGTGTGTGTCAGAAAAAGAAAAGGAGACAATTTAACATCACAGAATGGAACTAATGGATACTGTATTTTTGCCCTGTAGGTGTTGGTGTCTCCTTAGACCAAATCTGTAATATACTGTCTGTTGACATAACCTGTGTGTGTGTGTGTGTGTGTGTGTTTGGGGTTGGGGGGGGGTGTTAGACATTAACCTTGCTTATTGAAAGAAAGAAAGGCTTTGATTCTTTCAAGCCAGTCTCCACTGAAATTCATTAAAGGCTGCTTTGTTCAAGGTTATTAGTGCAGTTATGTGATTTTGAGATGGCGTTAATACGTGCCACCTTGCCTCAGTGGAAGACTTGTGGATTAAGTTTTATTAGAATTATGTTTTGCTTGCATGAATTTGTCTGGAATGAAAAAGAATATGATTGGGCTCAAAAGTTATCTTGTATTATTTCTTGCAGCAAGGAGGCTTTTTTTGGTCTTACTGTGTTTGCCCCTTTATATTTGTATAGACCGCTCCCACTCTCTCTCTAAGCCATTTAAACTCAAAACACTTTCTCACCACTTCTGCAAGTTGCAGTTTGTTTTCAACAAATATGGTGTATGTTTGGTTAACCTCAAAAAAAAGGTTCTTCAAATAGGTTTTTCACCATTTTTCAAAAAGTGGTCGCCTCTAAGAGAATTCTTAAAGGCATTGTTCAGTTGTAAGGACATTCTGACAACATGTGCACATCAGTTCCTCTCTAAACTGAATTTAGTGGCTATAGCACTAAAGCAACGTTTAAAAAAACTCAACACTCACTCTTGTGATATTCTGTCCATTCTTGAAAACACTATAGATTTTTGTGTTTAAACTCTCAACCACTAAATATATAGTAGTTTTGTAAACCACTGCTCTGGTTGCATAAAAAAAGTAAACTGTTTTTACTCATATATATGGTGTATTTGTTATACTAACAATTATATGACAGTATTGCCTTCCTTACAGTATCGTAATACATCGTAACCTCATGTATTGTCAGATTCTTTCTGAAACACAGCCCTAATGTGTAGCAAGAAAATATTCCAGTAGACACCTACGATCAACATTGCAGTTACAGTAAGGATCAGCCCTTTTCCACGAACACACTGTTTAATTTCCAATGTGGATGGATTGTTTTTCTTTAAGCTATCAGGAATAGCAGTTTGATGGTGCAGTAGATGTATTGTTTACCCACACAACTACACAGGTTATTAGCTTTAGGCACGAGTGTCGCCTGCCTGAGTCTGACCGTGCTTGTTCAGGCTCATTATAATCGTGTGGAGCGTGTTTGTTCAGCTTTAATTTTCCAGGCCACAGACTGGCCCTGCTCCTTCCAGCCAGGCCCTTCTGGGTCTGTTACGGACCTTTTGTGTTTTTCGCTAAGCCTCGCACTCCTCCTCTCTTTCTCAGTCAGACAACGCAGTCTCTTGAAGTAACTGTACAACAAACACAAAATAGGACAGGGAAAACAAAGATTGTGTAATTGTTTAACTGAAAGGTGTTTTGAACATGTAGGGAACAAGCACGTTGTGCAATTTCTTCATTGTCTTCCTTCACATTTCTCCATATTTCCTGATACTGATTACCAACTATACACAACAGGAATGTGTCAGACACTTCCCAGTTTTTCTTGACTGCACCAAGTGAGCCAGAAATGACCAAAACTGATATAATCTCACGTTGGTTGTTATGATGTCAATTGACAGCTCTTCTTTAGTAATGTTGAGTCATTTTAATATAGCTTTGACATCTATTTACCTTTGCATGACTAACAGGTTGATCTGCTACCTGTCACCTACTTTAATCTTCTAGCTTTTTTTAGCATCCTGTCAGACCGGTTTGCACCAGTTGAGCATTGAAATGGCCCTCCTTTGAGATGACAATACCAGCAGTGTCCCCAGACCCAGTGGAGTTTGAGAGCCCTGGTTTAATCAGTTCTACTGATATGCCTTTTTCCAAGTGTTACTAATAACATTAAGGATAGTTCTGTTCAAGTGTCTCAGTTAGCTGTGCCTATAATACCAGGACCCTGAAACTGAAGCAACGAAATGAAGTTCAGCCATTTGTTTTCTTGCCGTGACAAATGTCTTCCATGAAAAAGGCCTGTTGGTTTGTAGTCAGTAAGTTAAAATAGACCTTTTTCACTGCAGACATTTTGACATGTCACAGTGGGAAAACCACAGGTGTAATTAACAACATTAATAATGATGCATCCCATTGCTCCACTGGAGTCTTTTTAATATATAGGAGATATAGGAGACATTTTACCATAGTTACCATAAACCTAAGTGAATTCCTAATGTTTAATAATTGGAAACAATGACTGTCTGAAGAATACAATACATAGACACCAGCAGACACTCAGTGTCTTTCCTGGTGATTATCTAACAGGCCTGTACTGCAGCCATATTTACTTCTTGCTTGTTTCTGGGGCTTTGTGCCTTGGGTTTGGCAAGTGAACCATATAATTAGTCGGACTGAGGTCAGGTAAGTGACTTCACTGTTCAGAGGACAAGAACATTTCACTGTCTGCCCATATAAAATCCAATTGGTTGCCATGTCTACATGTTCTTTGTCCTGCTGGATTGTCCTTAAACTTAAAGGGAAAATAGTAAAAAAAATTACATAAAAACACTGCTTTTGATGTAAACAAGCCTTTCTTGTAATTGTGTAGCAAAAGGGTGGCTCAGTTCAGGTAGAGGTTAAAGTTTATCAGTGCTGTGTAGTCAAACATTCACAATGTAGAATTAATGCATCTTTGGACAAGACTCCGAATCCCTTTCAGCTGTTCTGCAGGTGGCTCTATGGCTGACAAATAAGAATCATTTTCCATCAGGGATTAATGATCTTAATAATAATTAATATGTCATTGCTTCGTGGAATTCCTATTGATCTAAATTCAGGTTGCTGTCATTAATTGCTGTTGTTGTTCTCTGAATAATTGTACCTGTCTTTGTTCAGACCTGCCGATTAAAGTTTGACATACAGAAGCTCCCAAACCTGCTGGACCTGCTTGATCACGTCTTTCACTAAATTACATCTCCACTCATTCTGTACATACCTTTTGACTTGTTTGTGGGGCATCACTGGGCATGTTTTTGATGATGGTTTATCTGTTGGAGACAATCACGCATCTCTGTCTCCATTAGTGCGTTGTTTCATGAATGCAACGTAACAGAAGATTGGTTTCATGTCAGGGTTTTTTCCTGGTTGTATGTTCTGTTTTCCTGTTCATCACGGGATTGTTCCATGAATCTGTTTCTGTAGTTGTCATTATTAAATGACACTCAAAGTGTAGTTACGGGAATAGGAGCACTTCTTAAAGTCCCTCAGAGCTTATATGTCAGACGACAGCAATTTTCATGTCAAGTCAAGCGGCATTTAATGGCATGTTCTAGTTACTTACATCTTCTTGTTGTCATGTTGTCCACATACTGTACCTTCTTAAAGTTAGTGTATAATTTATGAATTATTTTGTGTTATACAAAGTAAAGTATACGCCACAGGCTGGTAGTCCAGCTTTACCTTCACTGGGTCTTGGCAGTCCTTTCAGTCTGGGATAAAAGCTTAAATCTTTCTTGAGAGTAACTAAATAACACCTTGATGCCACACACACACACACACACATGAACATCCAAATCCATCTCACTGGAAAACTGACCTCATTGTGGCTGGATTTAGTGAAGGCAAATCTGGTATTGTCATTGAGTCTGATTTCTCTTCAGGTCCACTGGCCAGTCTACCAGTGTGTTGTCTATCTTTTTTTTTCTTTCCCTCTCTTTTGCTCTTTTGCTCTTTTCCTCTACCCACCCCTTTCCCAATTGCATGTGCTCATTTTTTCCGCTCTCTCTGGGGAAACAAGGCTCTCTTTTCTGTGTACCAATGCGTATGTATGTGTACATAAGAGAGTGTTTGTGTAAACTGGAAATGGACTCTTTGCGTGTTTTTCACATCTGGCAAACTCCATAACTATTCAAAGACATAATATTGTTTTTGCGTGTGTGTTTGTGTGTGTGTGTGTGCGCGCGGGCAGTATCATGAGAGCTCTAATAGATTCTCAATCTCGACCCTCCTGACCTCACTCAGAAATTGCTTGTTGTTGGGGTCTTTAGATCCCCAGCAGACTTGCAGGGTCGGTCAGAGCCTTCAGCAGCAACAACAGAGATGTGTCCTTCTCAGCCGAGTGGAGACAAGGATATATTTTCAAAGTATAGGCTAATTAGTTTAAAGATGTAAAAATGTATCCAACATACTGTATGTATTCTCTATTACTGTAGCTTTATCCCAACATTGCACATCTAGTACATACCTACACACTTACTATGAATACATCTTTAATTCACATTTAATGCTGTATATATGCTGTAAAAAAAAAAGTCCTCTGTGTGTCATATCTTCTTAAAAAACATGTTATCAGTGTATTCATTTATTTATATAAAATGCAGACTGTAGAGATTAGCCATCAACATAAACCATGTCCATGAACATTAAGGTGTTGCAATCATTTCAATAATCTCAATCATTTGGCTGGTGAAAAAGCTGGTTTACTGCAGCCACCTTGGCCCGTAGGCTATAGCTAAACAGTTCATTTTGTTCAGCCCTGAATTTTACAGCACGCATACATCTTCTACACGCTTGTAGTTGTTGTTTGCCTCAGTGGTAACCTGTAATCAGCAAACTCCATCCGCCGGTGGAAATCTCCTTCCACAAAGTTTAACAGGAGCATATCTCTAGTCACCATTTGTGATATGAGCCGCTTTATCTTCTCTTCTTCTGCCCTGGTAGCATCACAGCGTTGCTTGTTGACTTTAGCAAATAAGATGATAAGAGGTTGCCTGTTGTCCGTCTCGCTTGTTTCCTCCTTACTTTCTCCTAATCCACAAATGGTTATAGTTGTTCTGTGATACAGAAGTTTAGTTGAATTAAGTTTTATGTTACAAATCTTGCACTGCACGTTCATTTCGTCTTTTTTTTCTGTGACTGAGCGTGTTGAACGTTATTGACGGCTACACATGCGCAAATAAGATTAGTACTTGATACAGCGAACGAGTACCGACATCCAAACAAGTACTCGAGTACTCGTGCCTATCCCTAGTAGGGATTTGTGATTTCAGAATAATACAGGGTGGCATGATGGCTCTGAGGAGAGCTCTGTCTTATCATAACACAAAGGTCCTACGTTTTAATCAGCTGGCTAAGGGCCAGGGAGATGTCGGGACGTGGACTTTGTGGGTTTCCTCCAGGTGCTCCAATTCTCTCCAAAATCACTGAATTAGAAAATTGCTTGTCTGTAAGAATGTATGTCAATTAGAGTGACCATGCTGTGAGACTCTACCTGACTTGAGACTTGGGTAAAAATGCTGAGGAGAGCTGACTCGGTGACATGGTAATATTGAAAATTGCTGCACTGAACGTATTGTGTATTTTGGAGCGCTGCCACATTGTCATGAATAATTAATAACATAACGGAGATACATGCAACAAGCTGCTGCTGTCACTAGAATAAAGAAGACTCTAAGTTCAAATGAGATAACCCTTTCATTTATTTATCATTTCATCTTTAGCAGATCATATAGTAGATCCATGAAAATATTCTGAATTTACGCAGGCTATAATTCCTGTTAGAAGTTACGTTATGTCCTTTTGGTTTTCGTAGAATATGTAAGAGTATTATTGATGTTTTTTCACTTGTCAGTTGCACTGATTAGGCTATCATAAATAATGGATTGTTGATGTCTTTCGACCTGTTTTAAACCAGGGTGTTCCTCTGCAACTCTGCACAGGAAAGTGAAGACAGAAATTGGATGATCGATTTACAGCAAACACACCACATGTAACTCTGAGGCCCATTTTGTGTGTTTATTCTTGTTGCGGTCATTCTGAAATTGGCTTTTCATTTCACTAAGTTTTGAAAATGCATGCTGTGTTTCTTGGCCGCAACCAGCACTTACTGTCAGTCAGTCCCAAACAGGGAAAGACTGTTCACATGGCACTTTGGTAACCAGTTAGCATTTTTTCACCTATGGGCTGGCAACTGAGTAACTGACTTTTGGAACAGCTGAAGGTTAAGAGGCTTGCTCAAAGGGGCACCTTAGTGACAGCTACTGAGATGCCGTACACTTCAACCATCCAGACTTGTGTTGCTTGTCTGAGATATCATACCAGATATGACACCTACACACTACAGATCCTGAGTAAGTCCATTTCTAAAGGATTTTATACGGCTGCATACATTAATCCAATGGCACACATTCCTTGTTCAGTGCAGGCGCAGTAACATCTTGTACTGCTAAGCAGCTCCACACAGCGATTAGAAAAAGCAGTGGAGAAGAGACAGGATTTCCTCATCCCCTAAAAGTTTTCGGCTGCAATAAGAAAATTCTCATTTCAATTCTGCATTTAGAGTGTCACTCAGCAAGAAGCTAAAACGTGATCTGGATCCAACCTGAGCCCAAAATAGCATCTGGTCTAGCTTTGTAGGCAGAGCGGTAAACATGTATGTATCACAGCAAGCACCAGTCTTGCTGTGATACATACATGTTTGCCTTCAGTCGCTCAGGAGAACTCATTATGCATGACATTGAATAATGTCATGATTGATTAATTATTTAGGCAGAAGCAGGAAGGCTACAGTACATTCCTGTCCAGGAGTTTAATGTACATATTCATGCTCAGGGGAAGGACATGTCTTTTAGAAATTAGAATACAGAAATGTCATTTTATAGAGCAGCTAAACATCATTGTGCAGCTAGAGTGTGATCACACTGAAATCACAGGCATGCCATGTTTCTGAAATGACTAATAGGCCAAGATTATATTAATAGAGCAAGAGATCAAGTTAAGGAACTTAAAAGCTCACAGTAAGTGCTGTGTGGAGGAATTCTGTGGGATTTTATTGCTGTTTTTGGTAACTGGGATGTAGGCTAGTGTGCCCTCAGGGTCCTGCTAGTCTGTGACAACATACAGTGTGTGAGTGAACAGCCTCGATAACATGATTGGCTCAGTAAGTATTTGTTTCTTTACACAACATAAAGCTTGACTGGCAGCCTGCTAAGTTTAGAAAATGTCACCCTTTGTAATCCGTTATAACAAGGTGAAATAGTACCAGTTTTTCAGCATTTCCCCCAGTAAGACAGTTTGTTATTAAAGAACACTGATTTGCTGAACACTGTGTCCTAAAGCTGAGAAAACAAAACAAGTGTTAGTCCCCCTATGGTTGGTTCTGTGGTGTCCTACTCATACTGACTACACCTTCAAAAACGCTTTCTTGTCGTCTGATAGTTTAGGATAATTAGATTTGATACATGTTATCATTTTAACGTACACATGCACAGTATAAAAGTACAGGTTAATAAAAAAGTAGTCCCTTTCCAAGGACTGTACTATCTGCAGGTCCAATAAAGCAGCAGCTGCTGTCCTCTTGTCCGCCACAGAGAGTTGCCCAAAGAGTGTTTTTCTCGTGTTATAAATTATTTAACATTGGTCTGGGGATTTCATTTATGTGTTTAGTTCATTAACACTTCATACTGCTTTATATGGAGACTCTACCACCCTGCTTTATAATTATTGTGTTAAAATATATAGAAGGGTCCGGGCCATCTGGGCAGATTAAGAAGAACTCAAAGACTGCTATTCAACCCTTACAAGAAACCCTTTAAGAGGAAGTGTAGAAAACACATGGAGAACAGTGCTGAACAAATCTGTCTGTGGAGCAATTCAGCTTAAATGATGCAAGCAGGTAGACACTTTTGCAAACTGCTTGTGTTTTCTGTTTCAGTTTTATACTTTTGAAATGATGTGTGTAGGATTTAATCTTCACTTGAATGTGATGCATTTTAGCACAACAGATACATCAGAAGAAGGTGGATAGCTTTACAAATGACTTAAAGTAGGTATTTTGTTTCTGTCAGCGTAATAGATCTAATATTGCAGATGACAAATCGGCAAGACTGATGCGAGTATTGACAATGGTGTAGTGCTCTAAAAGTACTTTAAAGAATGGCCACAGTCATAAATAAATACAACCAACTAAGTAGAAACAGCTGGGAATAAGGACTAGACAACCATGATTAAAGAGCATAGTTTCATTGGAAGAAGAGACGTTACTGCTTATCTTTTAACTTTGTTTTCCTCCCTCTAATGCTCTGTTTATCTTTTCAGTGTGATCATTTTTGATTTTCTGTTTCACATTCCCTCATCCTGCTCTGATGTGCACAGTTTGGTGTTACCACTCAGTTTCTTCTTCCCTCATTGTTTGCGGGTAGTTTCCAAAGTTGTGTGAGTTGGAAACTTCTACTTCCTCTGTAGTTCTCATCTATAGACACTGTTAACTCTCTTCCTTCTTGTTTTAAGTGCAGAACTTAAGCAATCCAAGTAAAAGATGTGTGTGTGTGTGTGTGTGTTTGTGTGTATGTGTATGTGCTGTCCTAACTGTGAGTCTGTGTCTTTGTTCCAGGAGGCTTAGGTGAGCAGTCACCATGGCACCCTTCCTGCGTATCTCCTTCAATGCTTATGACGTGGGCGTGCTGCCCCCTCTTTCTGACCCTCCCATCTGTGCCGTCAAGATGAAGGAGTCTGTCAACACAGGTATGTGCAGATGTACACACACCTGTATGCAGTCATAATTTTATGTAGCACAGTGAACTGGAAGACCAGACGTTCTAAGTTGCCTTAACAGCCACCATCTGCTGGGCTCAAAAATCTATAAGCATACTGACTCTATCAGCTCCAGGTGCTTTGTGCTGTCGCACTTCTTGTGACTTCCCTGAGAAAGGAAAAATAAAAGACAAACATTTTGTTCCCAATGATGACCCCAATCTTCTTTCACAGAGCGTGGAAAGACCTTGGTCCAGAGAAAGCCCACCATGTATCCAGCCTGGAAGTCCACTTTTGATGCTCACATCTATGAGGGGCGTGTCCTAGAAGTGGTCCTCATGCAGAGCACCGAGGAACCATTGGCCAAGGCCACGGTGGGCGTGTCTGTGCTGGCAGAACGCTGTAAGAAGTCCAAGACCAACAGTCGCGCTGAGTTCTGGTTAGACCTGCATCCGTCAGGGAAGGTCCAGATGGTGGTACAGTTCTTCCTGGAGGACAGTGATGCAGGTAAAAAAAATGCTGCGTCATAAAAAGCCCCTAGCATGACTAAATAACAACAAAGTATAAAGTTATCTGCTTCATCAGGACTGGGTGGGTGTGGTTTGATCAGATTTCATCAACAGTAGCCTAGAAACTTAAGCAAGCAACCCCACAACTGTTTTGTTTCAAATACTGCTAAATCCTGATTGGAAATATGTGACACCACATCACCTTTTTGTTACTGCGCACAACCTAGTTCAAACTAGTGACAGTATAGACAGAAATCTCTCATTACAAATAACCAAAACTATTCTAACTAGACAATTGTGTGGTCTTGGAAAATGTGTTTACACTGCGTTAAAACAATGTTCCCTGACCGGGAATCGAACCCGGGCCGCGGCGGTGAGAGCGCCGAATCCTACTAACCACTAGACCACCAGGGAGTGTTGGCATGGTAGAAAATAGTCTGCAGGCCATAGCTGTTGGGGGAGAAAACCCTGCCCCCTCTATCTCCCTTCCTTTTCTCTCTACTCTCAAGTGGACCCACAGAAAGTCACTTTGTCTCAGTGTTGATATATAATGCCCTCTACCGGCAGGAAGGATTCCTCCTCTGGTGTTCATTCCCTTCACTTTCTTTTCTACACAAAGCCACAGCTTAACACGTTAGTTACAGTGTGGAGTTATGCTCTGGCCCAACTGCCCCGCAATAAACTGTCTACCTCAAGCTGTCAAGGGTTAATGTGCATGCTGGTGACATATCTTTCACTGAGCTGGTCGGTTGGCTACAGGTGTGGCCACACAGCGAATGCACTGTAACAATCCTTCAAGGTCACGTAGGAAGGCTGTACTTTGAATAGCTAAGATATTGAATGAATGTTTATGTTTATTGCTCAGCATATGTCATGCCAAGTGTTAATGGATATTTCTCTTGATACAGTGTACTAATGTTCACTAAGAACCTAAGGTTAAACAACTTTTTTTTATTTCATGCTTTGTATTTGCTTATGTAAGAGTTTTATGTATTAATGGTCTGGTCTGGTCCGTCAAGGACATTGAATCTTGTGTTAAGGAATAGCTCACAAATGATCCACCATTGGCAGCTTGAGATTGAAATCATACAGCTATCATTTATCTGCTTTCAAAAACCTATTTTAGTTTCACTTCAGCTGTTAGAAACAGAAGTGAAGAGAGCAGTGCTATTTAGCTGCCAGCTCACCAGCTCACCAGCCCCAGGAACCCAGTCTATGGTAGTCACTGTGCTGATTCTTGTCTGGGGGAGTTTCTGCGAGTAGCACAGTCGGGGTTCACTGTTCGGGGTTGGAGAGGGTCATGAGACGGGGGCATGTGTCTACTGTTATGAAGGGCTCCATACTCCATCAGCTCCCTCCTACACACTCCACAGGTTTCCTGAAAAGCAGCCCGAGGTATTTTTAGGCATGTGTGAACAACCGTCAACGCTGTCTGCCTCCTCTGTCGTATTTCTCTTGCCCTCTCTCTCACTCCCACTTACTTGGCTCAGCTCCCTGAAGCCTTGTTCAAACATAAACATCTGTCACTAGAATGGCAGAGAGAGGAAATTAGTTTATTTCTCTCACCTCATCACTCTTCCCACGTTTCCATGTGTATCAGTTGTCTCTTCTGGGGCTACTCCTCTTTTGAATTGTCCCTCAATCCCTCCCCTCCCTCTAACCCATCCACCCACCTACCCTCCCTATCTCTTCCAGAGTTTCTGCCTGCTTTGTTTACTTCTCTCACGCCTTTTTCGTTGTCCTCTCTGGATGACTTTCGACCCCACCCTGTTCACTTGCGTCAGTGGAAGCTGCTTATCCAAAATGGTATTTTTCTGTGTTTACCCTCCATTTGTGGCCTCTTTCTCTAGGTAACCGGGCTATTTGACTAAATACCCCTTGGCCATTGTAGCTAAATATTATATAATATATGGTAATGCCCACTGTGATGTAATTTCATCAATAAATCTCATTAGCTAGATTGTAAAAAGTTTGGTTAAATAAATCATCAACAAGACCTCACTGCGTGCCTGATATCATTATATTGTATTTGCAAATCAATTAAAAGTGTATGTGCATAATAATTCACTCTAAAGCTGTTTGACAATCAACATAATGTGTTTTGAATAGAGTAGAAATACAGCAGTTTGACTGGTAAATTGATCTCTCCCCTCAGCGGCGTGTAAGTCATCAGTCAAGGTTCCTCCTGAAGATGGAGTCATGACACTCAACAGGAGGAGAGGAGCTTTCAAGCAGCCAAAGGTTCACATCATCAAGAACCACGAGTTCACAGCTACCTTCTTTGGCCAACCCACCTTCTGCTCCGTCTGCAGAGAGTTCCTGTGGTGAGATGCCAAGTCCTGCCTTTGTTACATTATGTCACTGTTACGTTGTGTACTTTAGCTGGTTAACATATCAAATACTTTGGCTTTGACCTTCAGCCTGTTTTGAGTATCTTTTGAATTCCAGGGAGAGACTGTGGTAGTAATTTCCAATTCTGCTCTGTCTGGGCAGGACTTATCCAGAAGCAGCTAATTTGCCTGTCTACTTGTTTGTCTGCATTATTATTATAATCAGCATTGTGTTTTTATTAAGAGGCCACTGGCGCAGCTTTTATAATTCCAGACCATTTGTGCTGTCACCCACTGTATGTTCTCTGGGTACCAAATGAGGCAAAAACATCAGTTGTCCAATAAGAAAAGTGCAGCCTCCTAAGGTTGTTTTTCAAAAGACTAGAATTAGTAGAGGTTCTAGTTTCCTAAATGAAGCAGTCCATGGGGGGTTAGTAATGGTAGAAACAACAGCAGGCCTGCTATTGTGAGAATGACTCACTGTCTTGGGAAATCCCACAAGGCTGTCATGTTGTGTTCCAACTATGTCAGCAGCATTAACCTGCGAGCCAAGTTCCTCCCCTATCTCCCAAACTTCAGTACTATCAATCCCTTTTAGAGACAGACTGGAGAAAATCTAATGTTTGCTTTAGTCTGTACACATCTGTGTGACTATCTGACCATTTTTACAATTCCAAGTTTTAATAACATGATCTAAGATTTGAGAGACAGCTACCAGTTATGCTGATAACAAATGAGTCATTGCTGTGCTAGTTCTAGTAGCAGGTCTTTCATGTTTTTCCCAGGTTTTTTTTTTGTAGTTGCAGAATACGTTTGCAGACAGTCCAGATGTAGTTTGGTAGCTGTTGAATGAGACAGTAAACTTACATTAATGTACCTTAATGCTGCTAGCTGGAGTACATCACTATCACAACCACAATCCTAGTAATGAAAACCATCCTGGATATATTGCTTGAATATCATCTTTGTTGGGACATGTCACCCATTACACGAGTTTAATTACGTTCCTTTTCTCACATACAGGGGGCTCAACAAGCAAGGTTACAAGTGTAGACGTGAGTGTTTCATTAGATGATATCTGCATTTTTACCACATTTTATCTTTTGCATTCTTTACACTTAACATAATGTTTGTTTCACACAGAATGCAATGCAGCAATCCACAAGAAATGCATCGAAATCATCATTGGCAGGTGCACTGGGACAGCGACCAACAGTCGTGAAACTGTGGTGAGCAAAGTTAATGTTCTCCAGCATCTATGCAAAACCTCACCTCAGATCTGACACTGACAAACTGCATTTATTTTACTTTGTTAGGTTTTATTACTTTTCCTGGCTGTGGTTCAATAATGACTTTGTATACTCTCCTGCTTTATTTACATTTATTTCATAAAGTATCATTAAGTAGTTCATATCATCCTTCAAGGCTCAAATTCATTACAATTTAAGACAGATCCAACCAAAATTTGTAAAGATCAATTCAATATTTAAATCACTCGAGACGTATTTGCTGAGGAATTTCACTCTGACTTTTGCCTGCCCCTCAATGCAACTCAAAACATATTTGTCTGATCAGATAGCAGCTTCCTGTGGGTTTAATGGATTTCTGTGTTTGTAGTTCCAGAAAGAGCGCTTCAAGATTGATATGCCTCATCGCTTCAAGTACTACAACTACAAGAGCCCCACATTCTGCGACCACTGTGGCAGTCTGCTGTGGGGTCTCTACAGACAGGGTCTTAAATGTGAAGGTGGGTCTAATAGGTTTATTGTTTTTTACGCTTGTCTCAGATTATACATCTCATTTTGACATTTTTCTCTTCCGTTGTATTCCCTTTCTCCACTTTACGAATTGATTTTTCTCTTCTTTTTTTTTTTCCTCTGACCAGACTGTGGCATGAACGTACATAGTTACTGTCAGGAGAAAGTGGCCAATCTGTGTGGAATCAACCAGAAACTACTGGCTGAGGCTCTGTCTCAGATCTCTCAGGTTGGCACAGTAACACTATGTTTAGTTTAGAAAATTAAGAACAAATGATATATTGTTGATGTGTACAATGTCAATATTTTTTAATCCCTAGAAATCTATGAAGAAGTCTGAAGATCCCAATGCAGCAGATATTGGGGTCTACCAAGACATCCGTAGTGCAACAGCAGACCCTAGTGGTAAGATGTGTTCATTTTAGACTATATTGTAAAGTTGTTGGATTTAAAAATAAAAAATAAGAAATAGTTGTAATATTGTTGCAGATAGTCTGTATGTTTTTATGTACATTCTCAAATCTGTCTTCTTTGTTGTATGAGTTTGCATGCATCTTTGCATTCCAGTTTGCATAATGTATTTACTCTGCAGTTGCAAATGTGTATTTATAGCAGATGGCAATGGCAAACTACCTGAGGGCTTGAGCCCAACCCCAGCCGCACCTACAGTTCCCCGGATACGCCTCACCATCAACCACCTGGTATTCCACAAGGTGCTGGGAAAAGGCAGCTTTGGCAAGGTAGGCCCTATGGTTTAAATCCTTTCCTCAATTTAACATGAAATGATTGTGGAGACACAAAAATGTAAGGCACTGTTAACTTACATAAACTTGTTATGCCAATGATGTTACGCATATATGGCAACGAAAAAACATAATTCTTAATAATTCTGCAATTGTGTGAGTGTTTGCTTTGTAGATGAACATTATAAAGCCAGCCATTAGAAGTGGAATTAATAAGAACAAGAAATATGTGAAACTGTTGTTGTAAATGTGCTGAATTTTAATACTAGTGAGCTTTGAAGGCCACACATCTTCATGAGGCAGATTTTTATCATGTTATAATGTCTTAGTACTGTCCTTCCCTAAAGCATATTTTATTTCATTGTATAATTCATTAATTACCACAATTTTTTCATAGACTAAGCTTTCTAGAGCCATACATCTCACCACTGCTGGTTAAATGACTTCCCTCACTTCCCTGGAGTGGGAGTGGGTTATTCATCCATCACTAGAGATGCCAGGACACATTTGACAAAAACATACAGCCTGTGAAGGTTGACCTATTTGAGGTAAAACAGAAAAGCAGAGGATAGAGGGTTAATTTATATCACAGCCCAGTGTTGCCTGGCAGTGAATCAAACACCCAGTGTCCTCACTGAGGAACATTAAGATTGAGCGTACAACACCACCAAAACCCAATTTCGGTTGTAATTTGCTATTATTCACTCTGATGAAGTACTCACTCTAAGTGGCTTTGACACCTCAGGTTCTGCTGGCGGAGCTGAAGGGGCAGGGACAGTACTTTGCTGTGAAGGTTCTGAAGAAGGATGTAGTCCTCATGGATGATGATGTGGAGTGTACCATGGTGGAGAAGAGAGTCCTGGCCCTTGCCTGGGAGAACCCATTCCTCACACACCTCTACTCCACATTCCAGTCTAAAGTAAGCACACACGTACTGAACAACTCTACTAGTGAAACATTTAAAAAGATGTTTTCTGATCAGGAATCAACCAGGGCTGCAGCGGTAAGAGCGACAATTCCCTGTTGTTGATAAAGACCCACACTCCCCCCACACCCCCTAATCCTTTCTTCTTCCTCTCACACTCTTCATGCTTCATTTGTCAGCGACAGTGAGCTGACAATAAATCTGTTGTTTGAACAGGAGCACCTCTTCTTTGTAATGGAGTACCTGAACGGAGGTGACTTGATGTTCCACATCCAAGACAAAGGCCGCTTCGATCTCAACAGAGCCACGTAAGTATACTGTGATACTGTGTAAGGAACTATGAGTAATACAGCAACCGTCATTTTTCGCAATGGAAGATCTGTAGCTGTACCTCTGAATCATAGTAAAACTGGGTTTAATGCTTGTTTTGCACATTTCAACCTTCAGGTTCTATGCTGCTGAGATAATTGTTGGACTGCAGTTCCTCCACTCAAAAGGAATTATCTATAGGTAAGACCCAACAGTCGCTCTGTACCAGTGTCTGCAATCTCTATATTCAACCTGTTACACCAACAGAGTAGACTGGAACTGAAACCCTTTTATTATATTAGACTACAGTACTTCAAACAGAATATACTGTAGTGGAACTGGTTGTGCATTGTTTTATATTCTTTCTTCTGTCTTTTCTCAGAGATCTGAAACTGGACAATGTGATGCTGGACAAGGATGGACACATAAAGATTGCGGACTTTGGAATGTGTAAAGAGAGTGTTTTTGGAGATGTCAGAGCCACCACGTTTTGTGGGACACCAGACTATATCGCACCAGAGGTTAGCTTCAGAGCCTGGCAGATGTCACATTTCATCCCACTATGTTTCCATCAAAATCATTAAAATATATTTGCTCTGCAATTTTCTTTTGAACATCCTTTTTTAAATGTGAAGCCCCTTTCTCACCTTCTTACGCATTCCATCATTCATTCACAGTATGTTTGCCCCCTAGTGGTCATAATGAGGCATGGCAAAGTCACTAGACTGGAGTTATTAACTTGGCTTCTTCAGTACTAATGAACACCAGCAGAGTGTTTCCACTTAGACAGTCTGTGTCCCTTTCCTCCTTATTAACTTCTGATGTCTCATCTCAGATCCTACTTGGACAGAAGTACACCTTCTCTGTAGACTGGTGGTCTTTCGGCGTGCTGGTGTACGAGATGCTGATTGGTCAGTCACCTTTCCAAGGTGACGATGAGGATGAGCTGTTTGAGTCCATCAGGTCGGACACCCCTCACTACCCTAGGTGGATCACCAAGGAGGCCAAGAGCCTGCTTGAGCTGGTAACTATGAGGATACACATGGGCACCCTTTGTTCCCCCCAGGCAGAAACATTGTTTACATCATACACATGAATGGATTTCAGTGCATACATTCCTCCTTATCACAACATAGTATTGTAGGGAGTTGTTCTGTGTCATTCCTGTAATCAAAAGGGCTTCTTTCCCTCCATCATTTTTCCAGTTGTTTGAGCGAGATCCCAGTCGCAGGCTGGGTGTGGTGGGAGACATCCGTGCACATGCGTTCTTTAAAACCATCAACTGGCCAGCACTGGAGAAGAGAGCAGCGGATCCTCCTTTCAAGCCCAAAGTGGTATGAGTCTATAGTTTTATTTCTCAACAAACTATGTGTTGTCTAAAATCCATTTGTGTAAATATGGTTGCATGCATCTAGGATACTGATGACTTCAGTATGCTTTGTTACATTAACCTGACTTGCCACCCACAGAAATCCCCCAGTGACTGCAGCAACTTTGACCGAGAGTTCCTGAGCGAGAAGCCACGGCTCTCCCACGCGGACAAGAACCTCATCGACTCCATGGACCAGGCAGCATTCGCTGGCTTTTCCTTCGTCAATCCCAAACTGGAACACATGATAAGCAAATGAAAAAGAAATGGCTCCCCTGGGAACATGGTCTTTGCCCAGCACTTCGAAATAGTCTCTTGTATCTTCATATGGTCATCTGGATGGATAACAAGACCATAAAAAGATTTGGGCTTGACCATGACTTCTTTAGTTCCTCTATCAGAGGATGAGATAAAAATGAAATCAGGAGGTTTGCTGGTATCTAAAGCAATAATCCTGTTTTAGCTGTCAAACTGTAAAGGTGTATAAAATAATATAAAGCTCCAGGAAATTAAGGGAGATTTTGAAGAAACGATACCCTAATCAATGCAGGGGGGGCATAGTCAATTATGCATTCTGTCTTTTCTTACTTTTCTGTCATTTTGTCCTTGTGATTATACTTTGAGTCTGAACGAATCATCAAATGTACTGTATCTGAAATTTTTAACTCACAGGCACAAGCATGGCACCCTTATGTAGTTATATTAATATATACATCTGGCATTGCACATGCAAGTCAAGAGAGTTCAGTGGTCCATAGTGTGTTCGCTCTCACCCTGTGTGCTTTGCCAACTGTATGCCTCCTATTACACTCCACCTGTGTGTGTTTGTGCATGTAAGTGTGAGGGTGCATGCAGGTTTATTTTTGTTTGTTTTTTTTAAGCTTCAAATGGTGCTACTGTAGTCGGAAACATTGAACGAATCCTCAGTTGATTCCTGATTTTATTATGCCTTTATCTAGCAGACAGGTACAGGCATAATAGAGAGAGTTGTACTTTAAAGTTGAGGGAAATTAAAATCCCTCTGAATTGAAATAATGTTATTGTGGAACTGAATAGTTTCCACCCTCACTGCTCTAAGCACACCCCAGTCTTACATAACTTCAAGTGTTGGTTTTTTTAATTTAACACAGGATTTCTCCACGGTAGTCTACTAGTCTTTTTTGTGCCAAGGGTGTCAAATGTCTTGTTGTGCATCAAACTAAAGCATAGTGCAAACAATCATCCATAATATTAATTTTCTGGGCCATCATCAGACCTACTGGAAAGTTGCAACAATGGTACATCTGTATGTGTTGAAGCATGTGTCATTTTGTGTGGGAGGGATGGGCATTTCACTGTAAGAATAGGGTCTTATATGTGTTATATTACTTGAATGTAGGAATTCTAACGTGAAAATAATAGTGCTGTACATTGAAAATGAATATGTATGTTACCATGAGCTGTCTGTGAGTAATGGGTGTACTTTTTTACTCGTCTTTTACATCTGATTATAAATAAATATATTGTACATTCTAAATCCATGTCAGACAGTGTCACTTGGTTTTTTTTTAAGTTAATTTACATGTGCTGTAGACTTTGTGTCACAAGGCTTCAAATGTAGAAGCTTCTACAAAAACAAAAATCCTTTTGTAAGGACTTGCATACCATAGAAATTCCACTACTAATCACTGCATTCCTGCTGTTATGGTGTGGCCCTCTGCACCGCTGGCGTCCACTGATTTAGTATATTGGATGGTGCCTGTTCTGGACGCTGTGACATAGCCTCTGCAGAAAGTCCTTTTATAAGGGCACCACAACATGTCCAAGTACCAAAGGGAATTTCTAAGTATGAGCTAAAGACCTGTCAGGGTTACTGCCATCTAGCGGTCAGGTGCTATAGCTGCACCTCCCGTGTAACGTGTGACCGATTGACGAGGACATTCCTGCAGTGCGCACGGCTCATGACCTGTCCTCGTCCTCTGTCCCCAGCAGTAATCCGCTGTCTGCTGCACAATGTGGACAGTGAGCAAATACAAGAGGCACAAAACAGCGAAGTGCACTGAGCAATAAACCTGTTCAAGTTATTGAGTAATTTGCCTTCATGCAAACAGCCTTCCACACCAATTCAGCATTAAAGTTGTAGACCTTTAAAAAATAAAATGACCCTACACAGCTGTCAGATTAAAAAGCATGATCCAAATGACAAATCAACAAATGCATGCTTTTTCTGAGCCTAATTTGCTGATATTAGTTGCATAGTCCTCTGTTTGTAAGCTTCTAGAGAGAGCAGCTGAGCGCTACACTTTAATAAAATGACTGAATGAATTTGGGAGTAAATGCCAGCCTCCCTTTTGATTTATTCATGGCTCTCCGATTGTTTCGACTGTTCAGGCAAGATCCGATCGCTTTTCTCCAGCCCGTTTTTATTGTACGGTTTCCACCTCAACGCATGCAAAACGCGGATTTTTTTTTTTCTTTTGTTATAATAGGCATCCGAAGGGCTGGTCTATTGTGGAGGATTATCTGAGTCAGTAGCCTATATGTGGTCCAAATGAGCGGCAAAACCTGTTTCAGGCTACAGATTAGGCTTCAAGGATCCCAGAAACGCCTTTTTAAAACGACAAATACGCACATTTAATAAATAAAGCATATTTATAGTACGAAATAGATGCACTTTGAGCGTTGCACTCACAGTGTCAAGGCATATTTCCAGCAGTTTCTCCCACCCTCTCCTCCCCAAAAAACCCGACTTGAGATCCTTGTGCAGCAGAAGTACCGTACCACTACTGATTTTATCAAGTCATTATGATGGGGCGTAATTGTGATTTATTTAAAAAAGTAGTTGCCCATTCAGCCTTTTTTGTGCATTTTTATTGACTTAACACATATTAATATTAAAGGGGGAATTAAGCAACTCGAGGTCATCTTCAATAACAAAACCAATAGACTATTTCCTTCAAAAACGAATTGTTTTTTTCGTGGCAAAAAGCAGCGCACTTATCGAAACTGGGTCGATTATATATGTGCAATTAATTGTATGTCAGCCAATAACTAAGTGTTGATTCCGCTGGGGATGAACCCCCTTTAAAGACTGCTGGGGTTAACCCTCGTGTGCTCGTAAAATGAATACAAACGGGAACCATTCTGCTTTTTTTCCCTTTTGTTTTGCGCGTGTTACAGATGTTGGTCTTGATTCTGGTTGTGTGATATTTTATTGTGTGTGTGAAGATGGAAGTCAGTGTGATGTAGCCGGGCTCAGAGGCATATAGGCGGCAGAACATGCGCAGTGGCCATTTGTGCCATATTGGAATGAGGTCGTGTGGACGAGAACTGCGTCAAGCTAGCGCGACGCTGCCGGAGCGACACCGGAAGTCTCGCGATTTAACCCTCGGCACGGAAAGTCTCGCTGTTGCTTAGGCGACGGCGGCAACTCCCGCTCTTACACGCGTTTTATTTTGAAACGTCCAACCGGGGTTCCCGGTTTTTATTCACGGTAGCTTAACACTGCTGCGAGCGAGCAGGCGGAGAGGAACGGCATCTAAAAACCGACTTGGAAAAACTACTTAGCGGTAAGGGGCGAATTTTGCGACTAAATATTCACATACTGTGTGTTGTTTGTTACAAATCCCTAACGGTGTTTTGTACCGTGGTGGCGCATTCGCCTTTTTTCCCGTCTCTCAAAAAGATGAGTCGGGTTCGGTCGAGTGTAAGCGCCCTTATTGCTCGTCAGCCTGCTCTTATTGCTCAAGCTGTGACGTTCAGTAACTTGACTCGGACACAGGCGATTTTACCATGTGTCCAACGAGTCCCGCACGGTCGTTGTTCATTTAGGACGGCATGTTTATTTATTACACAGCAATTAAATAATTTTCTCAGTCGGTATTTGTGATGTTCTCCTCAGAGTGAAAGTTAGACCGTCGGCGCTGTAGTCTCTCTCTCTCTCTCTCTCCCTCTCTCTCTGCAAAGCCGTTGCGTTAATGGCCCATCTCTGTTTCTGAATGCTGCGGTTAGTCCGTACGAGCAGTGCAACCTTTAAGCTAGTTTCAGTTCGAGGATTGTGTGGACATTTCCAGCGAACTGCCCTCGAACAACTCCGTACATTTATAATGTCGAAGTCTTACATAATGAAGGTTGCACGACCTCAGCCGACGTGTGTTCGCGTGTAGCTCTCAACAAACAAAACAGCCTAAATAAACTCATCTCTTCACCAACGCTGCCCGCCTCAGTACGCTTCCACCAGCTGATGAGCGGGCTGATGCTCGGGACGTTGTCATGTTGTTGTTGTTGTCATGTTGTTGTTGTCATATATATATATATATGTTGCTGTCATTTCCCACGCTGACTTATTGCAACCTTATTTTTTTTCTTCTTCTGGCTCTTAACTTCCCCATTGTGCAACTTGAGTGATCCGCCGGCAGCGTTGTTGCAACTGCAGGCTGTGTGGAGGAAACGTGGATTTGTCCTGTCAGCAGCCCCGTTTGGTTGCAAGTTATAGCTGGTGTAGCAGTGGACAGTAGTAGTGTGAGAGAGCCCGTGGATTTACAATGCGCTGAACAGGCCAGCTCCCATTGCTTGGTCTTCAGTGCGTCCCTTTGTTGACAGCCACAATGTCCGTATTAATGACAGTGAGCCTGTTTTTAAAGTTAGTTGAAACGCATTGGCAGGTGTAAGTCATCCTCTGACAGGAACCTTCACTGGGCTGCACAATCATTTGGTTTCGGTTACTGTTATCAGGAGTTGTATTGAGTGTAAAACTACCTCCGCTGTTATTTACCTCAAGTACAATTAAAAACCCTCATATTTACTTATAGTAGCCTACTGTTGACCCATCAGCCACATGGTTTTGGTTTAATGGTGCCAAGACTTCATTCAGTGATGGTTCTGACCGCGTTAGAGGAGGGGGTGCATGTTATTTCCCAGCATTGAAAACAGCAGAATCTCTCTGCAGAAACAGTGTCCCTGTTAAACAATGTAATCCACAGACTTCACTGTGAACAGTTTTCATTAGAACCAGGGCTGCAACTAAAGATTATTGTCCTTATCGATTCAAATGGCGATCAGTTCCTCAATTAATTGATTAGTGGTTTGGTCCATAAAATCATGAAAAATGCTGATCACTGTTGTCCAAAGCCCCCAGCTCAAAGGTCTTGTTGTGTCCACAATCCAAATATACTCTGTTTACTGCCGTCGAGGACTAAAGAGACACTTTTTCTTTAGAAATGACTCAAAACAAATAATCAGTTATCAAAATAGTTGGCAACTAATTGATTAATCAACTAATCATTGCTGCTCTAATTTCTACCAAAGAAATAGTTCCTATAAAAACAGTTCACACTGAGAATCATTGATTATTTAGAGTTTCACAAATTCCAATCACTTCAGCTGTATTAGGGTGAAGGCAGATATTTCAGAGACTGATACGTCCAAACTGGCACCATGAAACCAAAACTAACTGCGTGGCTCGATAGCACTATAAGTGAGTGAGAAAATATGTTTTTGTGCTTTGGTTGACATTAACCTTTTAGTGACACAAATGAATAACACGCCATGGTATAACACCAGTGCAAATAATAATAATAAAAAGCAAATAAGTGCACCTCTGAAAATGGGTTTATTTATGTTTGAATATAGACACTAACAGGAGGACATACTAATTTTCCGCTACATTAGTTCTTATAATGTAATGTCGTCTACTGGTGATCAGCAGATGACATTAAATAGTGTTTGGGGAAATGTTTCAGCAACTGATTTCATTTTATTGAAAGTTGACTTTGATTTTATTTCCCGGAGAAGCCGTATTGTGTGAGAATGTGTATTTTGTCAGATTGCCTATCCCACCCAGGGTCCTCAGAGGTTCAGGAAGGCCTGTTTAGAAATAGTCAATTGGATGCTAAGTGCTGATAAGAATATGATTCAGTAAGTGCTTGTAAAGAGGATGTAGTGTGGATCTCAGTTCTCTATGAGTGTGTGTGTGTGTGTGTGTGTTTGTGTGGGTGTGTGTTCATCCTTTCTCTTTCAGATTCAGTCAGTCTCGGGTGGTGTAGAAAGATTCAGGCAGACTGCAGCTAGCTGTGGTCCACACACAGACCACTTACACTGCGTATGAAACAGGGGAAGTTGCATTTCTTCCTGTCTGCCCGTACGAGCAGAGGCCGTGCTATTCTACAAAGTTAAGTGCTGTAGAAACCTGACAGCTCGTATTTTGAACTATCAAGTGATATTTCTCTGCTGTGTTGTAATCGATGTACATCTTAGAGGTGATAAACAGACACTGTTTTATTCTTTTTGAGAATGGCTGATTCAGTTTGGTCTTGTTTGAATTGCATCAGAAATCATCACAAACATAGAACAGCCATGAAATCGATTGCAGAACAAGGCCCCAGGAGTTTGTAGGTAGACATATACAGAACAGAATCAACTTAAAATCCCACCATAAACTCTTAAATGATCTAATATGTAAGCTCAGCATCAGGTGTCAAGATGCAGCTTAAACTTTCTACTCCACTGCTCTTTTTTTTCCTCCACTCTTATGTTTGGAGAGTGACCCCCAGGGACAATAAGGCCCTCTGGCGTGTATGTATGCGTCGCAGGGAGGGGGAGAAAGACAGAGGGAGTCTGGGGCAGGGTCGCGGGTGAAAGGTGGCGTTGATCCCGGCGGAGCACGGGGGTCGCGGTGGCAGTCCGGCCGTCGGGAGGGGGTGGTTTCTGGTGCTCGCCCTGGTTTTAATAGAGACGTCAGATGTGACAAAGACGGGCCTGACAGGCCGGCTGAATGGAGCTGCCGTGACAGAGCAGCTATCCTCCGCATCCCATACACCGCTCTCTCCACTGTCGTCACGCCCCGCGCTCCCCTCTTTCTTATTCATGCCATCTCTCTTGTTGTATTAACATATTTCATCTGCTTGTCACAATGCTGCGGGTCTGTCTGATGTGTCAAAGCTTGATGTGTGTGTCCACATTCGTGTCAAGGCACTGTTTTGAAATCTTCACATCGGGGCAGGAAAAGGTACACCATCATCCAAAAGGGGCTTCTTAAGTAGTGGTGGAGCTGGAGATTAGCATAGTTTAATATATTTCCCGCCGATCACATACCATCTGGTGTGTTATGGAGGTGGTAGCCTGTGCCACCCCAAATGAATGACAAATGTGCAGCATGTCATTTGAGATTTTATTCACCACTTATTGTGTTTTTGTATTGATTTAAATCAGATAGAGGCACTTGAATGTTGATGTAGAAATTTAACCAAGGATTTGGTATCTTTACAACTCCATTATCAAGGCCTTGGAGTGGCTGAAAAAATGCAAACAAATGCAAAATAGTTTCATTTTGGCCTTGAAGCAGTGTTTGTAAATTAAGTCTGTTGAATTTCGTCTGCAGCTTGACCAAAAGTTCCTTCTCCGCTATATTAATGTGTTTGAATGTTGACTGATAATGTTTTTATCATCTGTAGCTGTTGGCTGATAGATGTGTCTTAGGTGGTGTACTGTAGTTATGGCAGCCGGATGAAGGTGGCTGTTTCACACTTTTTTGGTAACTTTCTGCTGATACAGTTTGGCTTGTGAACTGCTGAGCGGGCCGTTACACGCCAGTGGCATCACCCGTCTCATTATTAATCATATAGTTGTCGAAAACAGTAGCAGGTTCAGATTTTACTGAGTACTGTTGAGACGTCGGATGGTGATTTGATTAAACCCGGGCACAGCATAGTGTGCTGCAGATAGACTGCGAGGAAGGCGGCTCAGCGAGACATTTTCACTTCTATGTTTTGGACCAGCACTCATTCATTTACCCTCGCAGGATAATAATCCTCTTCTGTTTCTCCACAGAGTTGCTAGTCTTGGCCTTGAGGGGGCACCAGCATGAGTCAGGAGTCACTGGAGTCTGGTAAGAACTACTCTGTGAACAGCTGCGTGAAATGAGTAAGATAATATGTTTTGGAGAGCAGGTTGGAAAAATGTGTTTTGTGTGTGTGTGTGTGTTCCAGATGGAGACTCTGCCCAGGATGTGTCTGACTTTAACTGGGATGACTTCCTGGAGGAGACTGGAGCCGTGTCTGTGCCCCATCATGCCTTCAAACATGTGGGTGCTGACAACCTTCACAGATAACACAGATCAGCTAAGCTTGTACCAGCTATACATAATCAATTGCTAAATTACTTTTACCTTTTCTTATTTGTTACTAAGTTTTAAGTAACTGCTCTTTAGTTTCAAACTAAATCTGAAGGCATGACTCAGATCTATGGAATGAGTCAGCTAGTAAAGCCCCGAGTAATGTGATTAGAAGCATCCAGTCGTAAAGCATAAACACAGAAGTAACTAACAAAGCTTCTATAGATAACAGTTTTAACATGTGATACTTAGCTGCAAACTGGAAGAAAAAAGCCAATAATAGCATAGATTAAAAGTTCTCCTCTCCTCTTGTCTTTGTGCACTAAGTTGTTTTTTGTGTGCCAATCAAGTTAATGATTCCATCCGTTCTTCTGTCCTCGTCTCAGGTGGACCAGGGCCTGCAGACAGGACTGACTCCAGGCATGAAGCTGGAGGTGTGTGTGCGCTCAGAAGCTGACAGTCCTTACTGGGTGGCCAACATCATCACCACGTGTGGCCAGCTGCTGCTGCTGCGCTACGAGGGATACCAGGATGATCGGCGTGCCGACTTCTGGTGTGACATCATGACGGCAGACCTCCACCCGCTGGGCTGGAGCCGCCAGCATGGGAAGACCATGAAGGCCCCTGAGGGTGAGGCATGGGTGGTCTTGGCATGGTGTTCTGATAAAGGTGTAGTGGATGTTGTAATCTGCCTATGGACACTAAAAAAGTAACATAGACTGATAAAAACAAAAGTTGGTCTGGTGCCAAATATAATTTTTTGTTTTTGTAAATCAAATTCTCTTACTATCAGTTTTATTGATAAATTGCAGATGTTGTGTAACTTTAGTTTGATACACATTTAGTGCTTCCACTTTACTTTTGGGGGCATTTTTTTCTTTTTCCGTGAGTGCTTCAAGGACAGGCTCTGCCACCAATTTTTTTGTACCATGTACTCAGAATGCTATTTAGTGGTGGAGCTTGAACTAAGTAATTGCACTTTTGTTCAGTGTAGCAAGGAGTAATGAATATTTCTGCTGCCACAGTTGTCTCAGATAAAACGCTTGTGTCTAATGTTCTAGCTTCACGAGGAATAGTTTTGTGGGGAAAATGGTAAAAAGCTTTGCAGTTTTTGATTCAACGTTCTGAAGCAATTACACAGTTTTTCTTCTGTTTATTTTCGATTAATGCTACCTAATTAGCACTTTGACACCTATATTTGTTAACTTGTTAAAACAAAGAAATAATCTAAAAGCAAAATACAAAATACTATAATAGATTTAATAATGTGTTATTTTTTTATTAGGGCCATACTAAGCCTAAACTAAAATATATATATATATATATATATTATTTTTTTTTTTTTTTTTTTTTTTTTTTTTTTTTTTTTGTTGGAAATTTACAAGAAATAGTCATAATATTACGAATAAAGTCATAATATTACGATAAAGTCATAATTACGAGAATGAAAGTTCATAATATTAGGTCTGCGAGAATAAAGTCATAACATTACGAGGATTGAAAGTTGGAACATTACGAGAATAAGTCATAGATAATTAGGCGAGAATATAAGTCAATTAACTGTTTATACGACGAATGATCAATACGTTAGTTTAACTGTTGACTGGTACGGTACGACTGAGACAAACAGCAGCTGCTGGGCTTCAGGCTGAGGCTGATGTTGGTTGAGCTGCTCTTTTTATTTTTTTTTTTTATATTTTTTTTTTTTTTTTTTTTTTTTTTTTTTTTTTCTGTATTATTAATAAAAATTATTCTCGTAATATATCAACTTTATTCTCATAATAATTATGACTTTAATTCTCGTAAATTGTAATTTCCCAAAAAATAAAATATATTTTTTTCTTAGTCTGGCCCTAATACTCCGTCGTAATTTGTCAAATAATTCCAGTAGTTATTTTACAGTTGATGTGATTTAGGGTGACAGACAGAGTAGTGTTTGTGTGATCCTGAGCCCACCTAGTTGGTTGGTAAATTAAAAAAAAAACTGTCTGTGTGTGTGTATGATCCACCTCAGGTGTGCGTGAGAAGCACCAGGACTGGGAAGCTCTGCTGGAAAAGGCCTTGGCCGAGGAGTGCAGTGCGCCTGCCAGCCTGCTGGAATTGGTAAGGCAGGGGAACGGAGCAGCTGTCCTTCTCCTCCTCACACCCACAATGGGGTGTCTCAAGTCTCTGTGGCAAGAACAATCTCCTGCATCAGTACTGATTTATTTAATTTGACAACTTTAAAAAACACATGAAGCAGTAAAAAAAAACAGTTGAGGTTGTCATAATAAAGTCAGACTTTCCTCATTACTGTTCAAGTGGTGAAGCAAGTTCAGTAAATACAACTGACATTAGAAAAACACCCTGTTGACAGTTTATACCCTCAGGTGATCAGAATCGCCAATTGTGACTCTGCATTGTTGAGACACACACACACACACGCTGTGGAACTGTTATGTTTTGTTTTACTGTCATTTGCTACTTGTAGCTTATATAGTGTTGACTTCTTTCCAAGCACCAAGTGGGTTTGTTATGCCCATTTGAAATGGCAAAAATACAGTTCACACTGAAGGTGCCCATTGGAATTGTCAACTTGAACTAAAGTCCCAAGTCTAGAAAAAACAAGGCTCTGAGCTTTTGTTTACAGCACCAAGTCTGTGCTGCTGAAAGCAAATGCAGTGTAGGAACAGCCTGTGAAATTCTTTAGAGCCATTAGTTAGCTTTCAGTGACTGTGCTTCAGTTCTGCCACTTAGTCATGCAGTTCATTCTCTCCCAGTACAAATTCCTATCCTTGCCTAGGCGTGTGTTCATTTGTGTTTGTGTAAATGTGTGTGCTATCAGCTTCTCATTTACCACCCTTCTCCACCTCCCCCGCAGCCACAGCGCGGAAGAGACCCGGTGGAGCTTCTGTGTGCAGGCTGCTACGTGGAGCTCCAGGACAGCGTCGACCTGGGGCTGGCCTGGGCTGCCGAGGTAGAGGAGAATGTCGGAGGAAGGCTGAAGCTGCGCCTGGTAGGCACTGAGGGCCTCCCAGACACACCTGCAACCCTCTGGCTCTTTTATCTCCACCCACGCCTCCACCCACCAGGCTGGGCTAAAGAGCATGGCTGCACCCTCAGGCCTCCCTCAGGTCAGTGGCTCTGACACGGGTCAGATTTTTATATTTAGACACCAAAAATAAAGGGAAAATGATCTCTAGATTTCACTGTTTACTGCCAAAGCATGCATGAGTAATAGTTTCTGATGGAAGGACACATGAAGAATTCACAGGGCAATCATCAACTGGGTGGATGCATGGCCAGTTATTTTAAATAATCCTATGATAGAATCACTGCATCAGATCTAATGTTTTATTATCATACTATCTCATGTTTATTACCTACTTACGTTCAATCATTTCTATGTCATGTTTCTTTATTTGTCTCATTATGTGAGTTATATTAACATTTTGCAATACTTTGACAAGTGCATTGTGATGAATTACAAGTAACTAATATCCAAAATGTGATGGTATCCCACTAGACCTTGAAATAGATTTTCCATGCAGGGTTAGATTGATCCTTGTTTTCAGGGCTGCTAATGCTCCTTAAGTGAATAAAGTTTGTTAATATGCAAGGTGTAAGAAAAACTGGAGGCTATATCTATTTCCTGACAAAGCTGATCTTCCTTCTGGTACAACTACAGCTGAAGACTTATTGATATTTAATGCCAGGCTTGTATTGCTAGGATTGTACCTGGATACTGTGCTTTTGCAAGTTAATAGAATGTAGTGAGCAGTAGTGGTGCATTAAGCTGATCACAATCATATATTTTAGCTTTTCATGAAAGAATATGGAAGATGTGATGCTTTTATATATGTAATGAAAGGTAAGTTCAGCCTTATTAATTGTGCAAGTCATTTTCTGTATAAGGCTGTCGGGAACCCAGCGTCTTGTGATAAGACATTAATGTGTTTTGTAGTTGAAAAAAAGTTTTTTGTTTAGTTTTGGTTTTAGTTTTTGTCTGCTTGTATAATTAATTGTGGCAAGCTGTTTGGGGGTCCAGCACAAAGAAAAAGCTGACACACAGAAGTCCAGGCATATAGGTTTTGTTATTCAAATAAGGAACCGCATAGAGAAAAATTGAATCAGTACGTTTTACCTTTTCATTAAACATTTCTTTTATAATCAAATTATATGCCAGTCATCTGGAAGTCAGGTTTAGTTCTTCAGCGGCTGATTTGTTTGTATTTGTTTGCTTCAGACCTGTTGGCCCTGCGGACAGAGGAAGAGTGGGAGGAGGTGAGACAGAGGATCAGTGAGCTGCCTCAGGATGAAGCTCTGACTGCAGAGTTCAGTAAGGTACTGCCAACTGTGCTCCTATTTGTTCTAACTGACCCAAACATATCACTCAGATTTGAGATTTGATTATTAAGCAATGAGCAAAGATTTGTGACCTTCTCCTCCCAACTGGGTGCTGAAACATTTCTAAGAGCTGAGGTTTTGGAAATGACTCTACGTGTGTGTGTGTGTGTGTCTCAGGATCAGCCTGCCATTGCTCCTCATTGTTTCAAGGAAGGAATGAAACTGGAGGCTGTTGACCCTGCTGCTCCTATTTCCATCAGGCCTGCCACTGTCACCAAGGTAACAGACTTTCCTATCAAATCTGTCTCTCCTATGCTGCATTGTTTCACTCCTGTTTGCTGTTTATTGGCAATAGTTGTTTATGCGTAATATTTTTATAACCACACTGTCTTTAATTAGTTAATTCTGTAGCTAGAAAATGATAACCGCAGAGTCTTAAAAGACCTCAAATGTGGTTGAAACGATATCTTTTTGAACTCACAATGTTTCTATTTAATCACACGGTCTAGTAGATCTCCTTTAATTTATATAAGTCTGACTCGGTGAATAGCTGTCAATTAAGAATGTCCCTCTATAACCTCCTCTCCACAACCAGGTGTTCAATGAGCAGTACTTTCTGGTGAAGATGGACGACCTATGTGGTATTGATGAGTCAGAGAGTGCCGGGAGGTCCTTTCTGTGTCACAGAGACAGTCCAGGGATCTTCCCTGCTCAGTGGAGCCTCAAAAATGGGGTCCCTCTCAGCCCCCCACCAGGTCTGCACTATCTGATGTTGTCCCTTTATTTTATCAGTTACCAGTGATACCAGAACTTAAGGAATGACAGTGAATAGATCACTCATGCTTTCTTTCTGTCCTTTCTTTTATCATGTACAGGATACCAGGGTCCAGACTTTGACTGGGCAGATTACCTGAAACAGTGTGAGGCCGAGGCAGCTCCTCAGCCTTGCTTCCCAACTGTAAGTCAAGCTGCGTTTTACCCATTTTTTACAAGAAGGTCACACTGGTCAGTCTTCAGTGTAAAGTTTAGTGTCATGTCCAGCGACTTATGTAAAAACCCACCACCAGATGCTGGTGAGACCCACACTTGTAACATTGGTCATTCAGTGAAAGTGTCAATGTGAAATTGGTTATTAACCGGCGCCCAGCGCATCATGTGCTCTCCATCGGTCATTGTAGCAATCAGGATTAAATGTGAAATTTGTTGTAGGTTAATATTATTATATTGCTTTCATACGAAGGCTGCATGATGTCTTTGCTATAATGCAGTGCCCCTGCATCAATGAATAACATTTTTATAGCCATTGGCAAGCTGCCAGCGCTAAAGCCTTCTTACTACTTGGGTTGCATTATACAAGCAACAATTAAGGCTACTGAAGAGATCTTTTTTATGGAAATGAAATAAACTCTTAACTGTATACAGGTTCAGTTTTTGTGTGATTTAATCCCATAGAGAGCAGTAAGACTGATATTATATTAAAAAAAAAATGGGTAAAATCTCATATGACAGGAGACGATACGTAAAAAACATTTATAACAGCATCGGGATAGCAAAATATACAATCTATTGTCTCAAAGTATAGCATCTACAAAGCTGCAAACCACCGACAATGACTATGCTTACATGGCCTGCCTGTAGAGAATACAGCATATAGCAGTGAAATCTGAGCCATGTTCAA